>NC_052031.1:59458927-59765022 GCF_015832195.1 Motacilla alba alba
TCTGCACTGGGCAACCCCAACTCCACACTTTTTGTGATTTATAAATGTTTATGTAGACTGTAGGGTAGTTTCTGGCTTTTAAATTACTGCAAAGTGCATCCAGGATAGTCTAAAATTTTACTTTTCATGTTGGAGATGAAATATATCTATACAATTCCTTTGTTTTTTCCTATACCTCAAAATTTTGCCTGGGCTACTACTCATGAATGCTTATAGTATTTTTGTTTGAGAAATGCTTGCAATGAAGGCATAACTTCTTTGTTAATGTTGCTTTATAGTCTTTTGCGACCAGAGCAATTAAACTGCTGCTGTTTAAGGTGAATATATATGGCAGGGATTTATTTGTGCATATTCAGAAAGAGCTTGAGGATGAACCCAATGGAAAAATAAATAATGGCAGTGTTCTGAAATCTCAAGGTGAAAAATGCTATAACTAAACTAATGATGATGCTGGTTTATATAATGTCTCCTTTAGTGGAAAGAAACCCCATGAGATATTCACATTACCTTATTTTTGCCTCCCCAGATGGCCCTTCTTAGGGAAACAGAAAATTTGCTTTTTCAAGAAATGATTGCAGGATTTCTATTTTGTTTGTTTTTCAAATTTTCAATGTTGTGAATAAAAGCAAAAATTCATGGTCAGTGTTTCCATCTTTGAAGTGTTGCATGGATAAATTAGTGGCTACATATAAACATGCTTTTTTTTCTCACTCACCTACAATTCTTTCTCCCCCCGAAGGTGAATAATTTGAATTAGCAAGAAATTCCAAATAATATTTTTAAGAGTCTGTTGAACAAATATCTCTTTCAATGATTTGCACTAGACTTTAACTAAGAGACTGAAGAAATAAAACAAGAAACTGTGAGGGAAAAAAAAATCTAGCTATCCATCATCTGTATCAGTCTAGCTTTTATTAGAACTCTTCTAATTTGAATTAATCTCTGCAATGACTTCAAATTTCTGATTTCATAAATTCTCTTAATTAGTCTTGGCACAATTACTGTACTTCCTGATTGTGATCTCTTACAAGGTGTCAGGGCATGTCATTACACTAAGAGTGCATGTGACAGAGTTAGAGGGGCGTGTCACAACATGCCAAATGCTGTCTGTCCCTCTGTCCTTGGAAATCCACTCCTTAAACAATTACACTGGTGAGGAAAGGCTGTAACAGGTCAAAGATGCTTCTGAAACATCATCCTCGTATCCTGGAGTGGTACCCACTGATCCTTAGATTCTGCATTGAAAAAATAAATCTTGTCTCAAATGATGGGGAATTTACTTAATTTAGGTGTCATGCAAGGAGACCCTGAAGGTGAAGATGGATTTCAGTCAGCCACACTGTATGTTTTTACCTGATAATATTTAAATAATTCCACCTTGTTATTTCCTGTACATTTCAAGGAAGTTGAAGTTCTCTGCAGCTCAAGTGAAAGGCAAGAATGAATACAGTTCATTTGTCAAAGTGTCACTGACTTATTTTATAATAACCTGTACAGTAGCCACAAGTTTCAGATTTATTTCTCTGGTATGACAGTGAAAGCAGTTTTATTGCAGATAAATTGACACTGGAAACAAGCTCTGCTTTTCCCTTGCAGCGTTCCTGTGGGCAGCAGCCACAACAGGGCCGTGGGAATCTTTGAAGGAAAATTTTAGTGCACAATAAATGAACATTCATGAATTATCAGATGCCACCAGACAACCTGCTGGAAATGTAAGCCACAAAAAGAGACCCACACTCAAACCCAGGGATCAGCCTGTGTCCACATATAGGCACACACACACAATATAGAGGCGCACATACACAATACATATAGTCCCACATATGCAATATATATACGCACACACACACAATATGCAGGCACACATACACAATATATAGGCCCACACATACAATATATATAGGCCCACATACACAATATGCAGGCACACACAATATATAGGCACACACACACACAATACATATAGGCACACACACACAATACATATAGACACACACACAATATATATGTAGGCCCACATATACAATATGCAGGCACACATATGCAATATATATAGGCACACACACACACACACAATACATATGGGCACACACACAATATATATATATAGGCACTCATACACAATACATATATAGGCACACATACACATGCTCCCACACTATGTAAGAACAAATAAAGGTTTTCCTGTTTCACAGTAACCATAAATGTATAAAATCTTATTACTTACTCACCCTCAGAATTTAATATCCACACAGGGAGGAGCAATTAGGCAAGTGCTAGACTTTATCATGTCAGTGTTATTAGAGGAAACTTGTTAGCATTTAGAGAGGATTTGAAAGGGGTTATAGCATTGTATGGATTTGGCAATATCCTAAGGAGAGAGGAAAAGTAAGGAAGAGCTTAGAGAAGCTTAGAGAGCCCTTTCCCAGTAGGCTCCTGTAGTTTATGATCTCCAGGAATATAGAAGAAAGGTGTGAATAGCCTGGGACATCTGAATGTCTTTCATTTCCCCTGTGGCATGTGCCATCCCCAAGACAAGTGTACCTGTAATTATCTCACTTGCTTTAGCACCAGGGTTGTTTATCAGGAAAGATGTGTTTCCCATTCTTCCTGCATTTAGTGGAAATAAGATACTCCTATTGACTTTGTGACATTTAGCACACTCAATTTAAAAGAGATGTTTTATTTTCTTTTCAAGTGCCTTCTTCTGTTAGCTTCATACTTTTGAGACTATCCACAGAGTAACAGCATGATGATTGTTTTCTAAAATCCTCTTGAAGTTTCATTAGATTTTGTTGGATCTTGTAATAAGCTAGAAGTTTTTGGGACCCAAGAGTATAAGAATATTTATTTTGCTAAACTTTATTTTCCTTTCCTCTATTGCCTAGGGCTAATATTTATTTTATGGGATACTTTGTAAATGTATTAAAAGACTGTGGACATACATAGAGGGAGGTGACTGCATTTAATCAGTGACTGACTGCATGCGAAGAACAGTATTTGATTTCTCCCTCACATCACCGGTAAAGGAAAAAAAGAAAGCTGGGGAAGAAGGTAGTGGTGGTTTCAATCTTTCTAATTAAAACCTGGAAAGGAATTATTGCCTCCATCAGCCTCAGTGTTGGCACAGTAGATGGGTTGTAGCATAAGCAGCCCAGTCTCTGTCTTGTACTGGGGCAGAAAATGGACAGGTCTGAGATGGAGGAATTGTGCAGGGCAGCCTGAGCAGCTCACACCTACGTGGTGTTTGGCTTCAGAAAGCCATCTGCTCACAGTGCTTTCCTATGACATGCCTGTGTTTCCAATGGAAAATAGCTCAGGTTTATAATCTCAGTTTATCAGTTTCCCTCTCTCAGGTGTGGAGAGAAAATGCAAGGCGAGGCAGAATCAGGAACCATGCCTGGGATCCCCAGCATAAAATTAAACCATTGAATCAAAGTTTGTATGCCTCTACATTCCGTTTCAGCCAATAACTTGAAAAAATATAGAAAAAAAATTCTTTACAGTGGCTTCTACATTGCTGTTTGGGTTTCGTGATCAGAACAGAGCTGAGAACACAGGGACAGGATCAAAGACCTTTTCTGCTTCTCACACTGCCTGTCAGTCAGGAGGTAGAAGAAGGTGGGAAGGATCACAGCTGACCGTGGGAGAATATTCCATGCTATGTGATGTTGTGTTCAGAAATTAAAGCTGGGGGAAGAAATAAGGATGGGGTGTTCAGGGTGATGGTGTTTATCATCCCTAACTGCTTAGGTGTGAAGGAGCCCTGCTTTCCTGGCCATGGCTAAACACCTGCCTGCAGATGGGAAGCAGTGGATGAAGCCCCTAATTTGCTTTGCTTAGGTGTGCAACTTTTGTTTTACCAAGTGAACTTTCTTTATCTCAGCCAACAAGGTTTCTCCTTTTACTCCTCACATTTTTTCCCTATCCCACTTGGGGTGTGAGGCAGCAGCTCTCCACAAGGGTTAGCAGGCAGGAGTGCTTTGTGGTGTGCGCCCAGAGTAGGGCATGACCCCCAGTCCATGTACCCCTGCCAGTAAAATGTGTCTTTTTGGGCATAGCATTTCTTGTCTTGAAGCAGAATTTGTTTACAGCAGTTCAAAAAGGACACAAAAAGTCCCTTTTAATATGTGACAGTAATTATATCTGCCTAATATCGACTTAGGTGCATGTTCTGTCTAAAACAGAGGTAAGCAACTCCTGTTTTTCCAGGGTATGAGTCCTTGTTCAGTGTGCTGGAGGAAACTGAAAGTTGAAGCATTCTCTGCCCTTACACTGAATTATAACTGGGGGTCTCAGCAATGACAATGTAAATGCATGTACCTTGGTGATTCACTGTCAGTTCATTAATTGACAAAGAGCTGACTTCTTACCCAAAACTGAGCTTCTAAAATTTTCATGATTGCTTAATGAAGGAGACCAAAGAAAAGCTAGCCAAGGCCTGTGGGCTGTTTGGAATTTGAATATGACTAATTTTTCATTCACAATTGAATTCCTGCAATGCACTCTGCACGAAGAGCAAAATCATGTGTTGTCCCCAAAATAATTTTTAGATGACTTGGGGGCAGACAGTTTTGTTCTTTGATTGTGTAAACTTAGGACAATAAAAGCCCCAAGGGATCCTAGAGGGGACAGGGCTTGGATACTTTGTGCTAATTCCAAATGAAATGTCATAGCTGCTGATTAGAAGCATTCACTAAGTTAACAAGTTGTTTTAAAAAGTTTGTACTATTTCTGTCTTTTTTCTTTTGCTTAAAAATTCAAAGCCTCACTAAAGCAGAATATAGATCATTATTTTAATGATTTGTAAATACATAGGAATAAATGTTATTTGAGATTTATCTTCTAGAACAGAGTAATTTTTGTTTATGTGTTGGAATTTTTTCTTGCAAGATACTGAAGATTTGCCAAGATGGCAAATCAGACTGAGCAGACTTCTGGTCAAAGAGAATGTGTTCATTAGTAAAGCCATCAATTAATGCTAAGCCTTTTGGTAGGTCCTTCTAAAGTGTAAGACTTTCTGAAGGACAGTGTAGGAAATAATATGTGGCAATCATTATGGATGGAAGATAAAAATGGTGATAGTAATTGTGCATAAATGGGAAACAATAGTGACCACTTATGCCAGAATAACTTATTATATTAGGAAGTTAGATAACTGGGACACTTTATGGACACAGGTTACAAGATGTTTAGTCTGTTCAAGAAGCAGCTGATCAAAATTTTATAACTTGCCTCAATTAAGATAGAAGAGTACTCTGATATTTTGCCACCTTAAATAAGATATTTACTGATATAAGTTTATGCAAATAATAAAAATAAGAGAAAGACCACCTTGGAGACAATGCTGTCCTTCTATTAATCCCATGCTCATTCAGCAGAGGAACAGATTCTCATCTTTTAATACCGTAAAAATACCTCTGTGACCCTAGCTCAAGAATTTAGGTTGCTTGGGTAAGGTTTCTGCCCTAGTAAATTAAATTCTTTAGAAAGAATCTTTACATTTACATTGTATAATCTTTCATATCACATGCACTTTTCAGTGTAATTGTTGGCTGCAAACCCTTTATATCTCTGTGAGACAGGATATGTATGAGGTACTATTTACTTATTTAGTCATTGCATTGCAGTTTCAAACAAAAATTCTTTTTATCTCTTACAGTTGCTTGGGGTGGGTTACTTGAACTCTCTTGGTTCTCAGCTAATGTCAACATGTGGGAGAAACAGAACCTGTCTGGTTCATGTTCTTTTTAGCTCAAAAGTTAATTGCTGCGTGTGCAAGGAATGTGCAGCGCTGCCAAATGGATCACCCCGTGGAGACTGACATTATCGCTTGCTGTGGGGTGCTTGTGCCTGGGATGAAGCAAATTCCAGAGCAGCAGGGACCTGAACATCTTTGAGCACAATCTGTCTGATTTTACCGAGCATCTCACAGAGTTCTGGCCTTTCATCCAATGCAAACAAGAATGAAAACAAGGTATTTTCTAAAAATGGAATTCCTGTTTGATATTAATCTAGTCCCACATATTCCACTGATCAGAAGAGCATTGCTGGAGGAAATGAACTACCTCAAGGCTGGATTCCACCCCCTCCTTAGCTCAGTCTGCCCAATAATTTATGTAGTGCTTAGAAAGAGCAGCCAGACATTACTTTAAATGGAAGGAGACCTGCACTTGTATTCCTACTTAAAATTCATCACATTTCTCCCCAAGCCATCACCTGTTTTCTGTGAAAGCTTGGAACAAGCTGTCTGAAGTAAACAGGGGTTCATTGGTTCAGCTCAGCTGGAGTGCTGCTCTCCACAGACACCATAACCACTGCAAACTGCTAAGCCAGTCGCTGCATGTGAGTGTTTCCACTGCTCTGCTGCCACCTTACCTTTCACAACGTTGCCAGTACTTGACCCACCTTTTGTATTCAGCCTGACTCATACACTGTTCATTTTCTGCAGCATTGTCAACACCAGTTTTGGGGGTTGTTTGTAAAGGAGTCCAAAAGGAGTAACTCAGTAAAAAAAAAGGAAAAAAATATCTCATTTTACATTTTTATCTGTTTTAGGAGCTGAACATTGAGGAAAAAAAAAGGGATGTTAAACTTGAGTTTAACACACTTTGCTTTTTCCCAGAATAGTCTTGATGCTAGCCTTTGAAGATTTACTTCCTTTGGGGATTGTCTCTTCCCCCTTCCTCAGGAGCCTGGATCAGAGCTGTTTGCCCTTGAAGGCTGCTTCTGGTTAAGAGGAGTTGTCCTCCCACGCTCTCCATAACTGCTCCTGCTGAGGATGAGTGAATTAAAAAAACCAAAACCACTGTGAATGTCAGAAATATTATTTTCCTTGTGATAGTTTAATGAGGTTACAGCTTATGGTAATCAAGAAATTTCCCATTCTGTGAAAGAGAAGGGGTTTATGCTAATCTGCTGTGATGCTGATTGTTTTGCAGAAATGATGTTGTGCCTGTGTGGCAGCAGCCTCAGCCTGTGCTCCTCACTGCTGGGCCTGGGGGTGCAGGGCTGGGGTTGTGAAAGGGAGGAGAGAGGGCCACCCCTGTTTGGCACAAGGTGTCTAGGTGTCTGTTACAGGTACTTCATCAAAGTTCTTCCCTTTGACCACCACCTCAGGGAAGGTACAGCTCTCTGTGTGTTCTCTTTGCATGTGCAGTGGCTTGTGAGACCAAGAACATATCACCCCCTTTAAAAGAAACAATTATATTTAGAGAACATCTTCCTGTTGAAATATAATTTTATGGGTATGTTGGCTCTCTCCCTTAAATATTGCTTTCATAAAAGCTGTTTGTTTCCCCTGGGAATTTTATTTGCATGTATTAAGAAACATGTAAAACCAAGAGACAGAGCTTTCACTACAGTTAAAGGGTAGGAGTGTTGAGGGGGCTGAATAGAAATATTTCAACTGTGGGATTTAAAAAAAAAAAAAAAAAACCTCCCAAATATCATCACTTTAAAATTTGATCTCTAAAACTAACCAGAAACATATTCAAGTGAAAAGTGTAACAGTTTAAGCAGTAGATATTGAGATACCCTGGATTAACCTGTAATCACAACCCTTGTATATATTGGAAACACTGTCTTGTTTACTCACAGTATGCTTTTCCATGAAGAGATAAACCCTGCTCCTTCTGGCTGGGCTCTCTTGGCCCTGAAATTCTATTGGCTTAGGGGAAATGAACAAAAGGCAGAGAAGAAAACACAGCTTGTTAATAGCTGGCAAAAATGAACTTTGGAGAAGGCTGCATTTCCAAGAAAAACTTTTTGGGTGTCTACAAGCAAAAAAAAATCCCAACACTGAAAGTTATTGTCTTCTGAAATGGAGGGATAATTCAGAAGTCAGCAGCATAGTAAATGGTTCAGGGATTGCTCTCTTGAAGGATGGAGCTTGCTTCTTGGGAAAAAATGTGGTGTGAATAAGCCTTCTGTGAATTCAGAGATAAATAGGAAAAAGGGACACTGATGAGAGTCCTTCAAGCTGACAAATTACAAGTGTTCTACTGTGTCACAGAATCACAGAGTATTCTGTGTTGAAAGGGACTCACAAGGTTCATCAAGCCCAGCTCTGCAGGGAATGGCCCACCTAGGGATCAATCCCGCAACCTTGGTGTTAGCAGCATGCTTTGACAAAATGAGCCAAGGGTATTCTACACTGAAAAGAGACTTGCATGCACAAGGTGTAATCCTACAAGACTACTTGTGTACATCCTTGAAAAGCTGCACTGTATAGAGAGGAAATTGTGTCTAGAATTTCATAAAGTACATGCCAAACAGAAGAGGTTCCTTTTACACCCATGTTACCTGGGGTAGAGTCACTTCACTGCTCCCTAACATTCTTCTGGGAAAGTTGCTCTGTATTAGGAGGCTGGAACAAGTACTGCAATAAACAGCACAAGTTGGATAGTCATAAAAAAATCCATACCAAACTTTAAATGCTAATCTGTGCTTGAGACAAATAAGAACCTGGCTCTCATGTGATTTGGGGCATGCATCAACTGAAAAATGCCTTCACCTAAAAGAATTGTTCAGGACTTAGTGTGCTATGTGCCTGTAGGCACATATTCTTTCTCTTTCTCTTTGCCTGAGGCACAGTAATTATATCTGTATTTTGGGTAAACATAGGCAGACCCTCCTTTCAGACGTAAAAATTTCCTGTCTGGACTGCTCTTTGTTTCTTGTCATGGAGAGGGCGAGAAGGCTGTGACTGCTTTCAAAACTGCCTGCCTGTGTGAGGAACTGAAGCAGCAGGAGGAATGAATGGTGTTAGTGCCAAGTTCCAAAGCAAAAGAGGACTTTAGATGATGTGGGATGCTCCACATTTCTCAGAGGCCTGGTTTTTCTGAGTGGAAAAGATAGGTGGTAGGTGATTAAGAACTAGAAATCTTCATGGCAATTTTTGGAGTTGCCTTTCGATACGCAAGTAAGGGCAAATCTCCCTGGGTCTCCCTGGGTATCCTGTTGACATGGTCTTTGTCCTGATCCCTTTCTCTTGGCACAGTTCCCTCAGCCACAGCAGCTGTGGAAACCTTGTCTCCAGCTGGAAGGATGAGGTGTGTGGGAACTTTCCAAAGCTGCCCATTGGTGATGGCCCAGGGGGCTCAGCTGAACAGCTAACAGATTTTTTTTTAATACAGCTAAATGCAAGGTTGTTCATCTAGGAATGAAAAATTCAGGTCTTAATTATGTAAGATGAAGGCTGTGTTTAGAAGTCACGATTGAGATAAAGGGCTGAAGGATCAGGGTGAGTAATCTTTGCAACATGAGCTCTAAGGATGGTGTATTAGCAAGACAAGAGCCTGTGCAGTCCTTGATTGTGTAAATGAAGATCAACCACAAGCAGAGCCACTGTTACCACCACATGTACCAAGACTGTACACAGCTTTTACAAGTAAACCAGATCTGAAAAGCAGGAATTGTGTTTTGCAGGATGCTTCAAGGTACAGTCATTTTTTTTAGCCCTGCAAACCAAAGTTGTCTGATATTAATTGTGTGAAAGCTAAAGAGCTCAAAGGCATTCAAAGCAGCCTGAGCTAAGTAGTGGTTTCACTCCTCTGGTACATCATGGCCTTAAATTCAGTGGCTGGATTGAGTGTCCCAAACTCCAGAGGTGCCTTGGAGCCCGGGTACACCTTGGCACCTAGTTCATCTGAGCCTCCATGATGGTCCCCCGCCGCAGCCACCTCTTTCCCCAGCCACGGCAGAGGTCCCATCCTGTGGGAGTGCTGCAGCAGGGCCTGGACATGTGTGTCCCTAGGGACAGTCCCTCAGGAAACCCGAGATTTGGGTCTTCCCACCTGGCCATGGGTCAAGGTTTGAGGGTGTCTGCTTTCCTGGATTCAGATCAGGAATTTGAGCCCAGGACTTTCATGCCAGGAATGGTGCCAGGAGAGCTCTTGTGCAATGCACAATAAACCACAATGTTCTCAGTTTGGGTCCACTGAGCTTCAGTGAGTTACAAAAAGTGCAATGACTCCAACTGGAGACAATGTAGAGCATTGCTGCTATTAGGTCAATCCCTTGGATTACCAGAATTAAAGATTTGAGATCCCTGCTTTGAACTTGGATGATTTGTACATGTATCAGCCACATTCCTAGAAAATATTTGCATTGTTGGTCTAATTCTGAGGCTGTTCGCCAATCTCCTGTAAATCCACTTGTTTCCATGGAAAGCTTTGTTTTACATTGAGAAAGGTGTTTCAAATAAAACAGTGTTCCCAGTCAGCTGTGTTTCATATTTTTAAAAGCATATTGACAAACTGGGAAGTCTGGAAAAGACCTACAAGGAATACTGGAGTCCTGGAAAATCTCTTTTACTGTAAAATGTCTTTTTCGTTTATCTTTAAAGGTAAATGGTGCCTGTTCACTGTAGATAAGTGCCTATGAGAGGAGCAGATTTACTAGGAGACAACATTTTAAGCTTCTGAAAGTATAAAAAAATCTGCAAATGGCTCTCATGGCTGGGAGTTGAAGCTACTCAAATTCAGAACAGAAATCAATGGCAAATGCTTAAGCTAAGAACACTCAGTCACTGAAGCATCTTTAAGAGAAAGTGATTATACGTGCCAGCAAACCTGTCTCTAAACCAGGATTATTTTTTAAATGTCTCAAGATTCAGCAGAAAGTTTTTCTATAAAACCAGTTTCAATTCAAGTGGAATTTCTGAACTTGCAGTAGGAATCTCTGGTAACTCATGGTATCTCTTCTGCAGAAGGTCAGAGTAGATGCCTATCAAAGTTAAGGTTTTGCAATTATTCTCTGCCTCGTAAGTTAATCTAAAATTAATGATAATAAAAAATACTAGGTCAAACAAAATGTTTTCTCACTAGATATTCTGTTAAAATCTACTGAAATGAAAGAAGGCTTGTTTTGCTATTTCGTTCCTTTATTTTTCCACTTACTAAACTATAATGTAGGCAATTTTTCAAAGACATTGCTTTCTTTTTACATTTTCTTCAAAATATTTCAAATATTTCAAATATTTCAAATATTTCAATTATTCATTTCAATTATTCAGATAAATTTTTTACTTTTTTTCCCCCCATGTATAATTTTTGAGAAAAATTTTACAAATAGCTCTGTTTGGCTCAAATATATATTTTATTTATCCCACCAGTAAAAGAATCTATGTCTTATCATCTGAGCTCAAATGTTTGTTAGGAATTTGAGGAAAGAATCTGAACTCACACTCTGGTGCATTTCCCCACACTGAAGGGCATGCAAGCCCTGGGTTAACATGTCCCTTTTTTGCTTTGAGGATTTGTTAAGTAGCAGTCTTAGTTCTAGAGAGATGACAGAAAAAAAGGTGTAGATTCTTGTTTATAGGGATGTTCAGTAGTTATGGTTAATAAAGAGTAATAAATTGCCATTATAAAGGCAGATAAATAGCTGATGAAGGCTAATTACTATCAGACCACCTCATTGCTTAATAGGGTTGTGGCTGGCTAAAAGAGAACACAAATGCTGAATTTCACCAGTACTAGTGATGATTTCAGCACAGGAAATAGATTATTTTGCCCAGTTTCACTCTTTTTCTAGTGAGAATTTTATAATTTTATTTTAAGGGACAGCTCCCTGTACTTTTGAATGTTTCCACAGAGATGAAAGGTAAAGGTTATGAGAAGACTTTAACCATAAATATTTTAAGATTTGCTTTCAAAATATTTTTTTTTCTTTGTTTCCTAATAAGCATGCCATAGATGAGGAAAGCTCCCAGGAATATCTAGAAGTTGTGCACCTAAATAACACAGAGATGGCATTCTGCAGTGGCATCCCTCGTGCTTTCTTGGTGTGTGGTGAATCCAACACACTGTTAAAATGCAGTTCCTTGAACACTCCTTCGTTTAGTGTAAAATGAGAAGCTTGCAAATGGATTAAGTTTCAAATAAAGTTCAGTATGTGCTTTTGATTCTCTGAGTGTCTGAATCACTTTATTTCTGCAAGAAACAGTAACATCTAAAAAACGTCTCAGCTGGATGACTGTAGTAATCACCTCATCTTATTACTTTCAAAAATTTGCATGTTGTGACTTCAGAGGAGAAAAAAAGATTCAGAATCCACCTTCATTTGTGTTGGCATCTCATTACAGATAGTCCTAAAATGAACAGGGTTCCAATAACCCCTGAAGCTCAGTTTCAAGGAAAATTCCTGCCTACAAGGAAATGAGCTCAGGTTCAAATGCAGCCTCTTGCACAGTGAGAGAATCCCCACTGGGATCTCCAGGATTTCAGAACCTGTGGCCCTGAGCACAAGGCAAAAGTCTTTCCTGAAGGTGAAAGCTCAGAGGTAGAAGGAGAGAAAAGAGGAAGGGCAGGCCTGGGCAGGGTCGGGTGTGATTAAGAGCTCAATTTTTATTCATCGTCTCAGCTCTCAGGCCTATTTCTGTGTAATTCTGATTAGTCTATGTTGTGTTGGTGGTCAGCTGTTGGATCAGGTTACAGAACTGCATATGCGTCCTGGTTTCAGCCAGGGCAGATTTCACTACTCCTTACAGCACTGTGTTTTGGATTCTGAATGACAATGGTGCTGATAACACACTGATATTTTGGGTTTTTGCTAAGTCACGTTTATCCTTAAACAAGGACATTTTTTTCCTCGTCTCATGCTCTGCCCATAAGAAGCTGCACAAGAGAAACTGGGAGGGAGCACAGCTGGGACAGGCGACCTGAAGTGACCAGAGGAATATTCCACACCACTGAATGTCATGCCCAGTGTGTAAATGGGGGGGAGTTACCCAGAAGGGTGGCTGATCTGGGCTGGGGAAGGAGGGCAGCAAGGCTGGTGAGGGGCTTGGAAAACAAGCCCTGTGAGGAGCGATTGAGGGAGCTGGAGGTGTTTAGCCTGGAGGAGACTCAGAGGTGACCTTATCACTCTCTACAATTTCCTGAATGTAGGTTTGTCCTAGATTGCAAGGCAATGTGTATTCTATTTTCCATTTGTTAGAGGCGTGGCAGTTATCTTCTGTTAATTAGGCAGTTTTCCTTATCTCTTCCATAAACCAATCCTCTCTCCAGGGAGACATCTGCTGTTAATGGGCCATGGAGTGTCACTGCATGACTGATAAAATTACATCATCCCATTGGGAGATGCTCCGCCCAGAGGGAGGAACCAAGCATTCCTAACTGGATATAATCTGAGATCTTGGGACAATGAAGCAGTTTCTCCACTGGATTCCCAGAGGAGGAGCTGCCTCTTCCACTGGATCTTCAGAGGAAGACTACACCCTTCTACAGGATCCCTGCTCCAAGAGAACCACACCTGACACTCCAGGAGGACTGCAGCCACAATTCCAATTGGACTGCTACCAACAACCAGACCAACAGCGTGTCAGGTTGTATTCTGACTCTGTCAGTGTTGTTTTGATTTACTGCATTGTTTTTTATATTTTTAAAAAATTCTTTTCTTCCCTAATAAAGAACTGATATTTGTGCTTACATATTTTTGCCTGACAGCCCCTTAATTTCAGACTTATGGCAATTCAGAAGGAGAGGGTTTACATTTTCCATTTCAGAGGAGGCTCCTGCCTTCCTCAGCAGACACCTGTCTTTCCAAACTGAGACAAGGTTGTAGTCAGGTGGGAGTTGGTCTCTTTCTTCAGGCAGCAACTGACAGAACAAGAGGACACAGTCTCAAGCTGTGTCAAGGGAAATATAGGTTGGATATTAGGAGAAAGTTTTTTACAGAAAAAGTGATGAAGTTCTGGGATGGCCTGTTGGGGAGGTGGTGGAGTCACCATCCCAGGATGTGTTTAAAAGAAGACTGGATGTGGCACTTGGTGCCATGGTTTAGTTGAGGTGCTGGGGCATGTGTTGGACTTGGTGTTCTTGAAGGTCTCTTCCAACCTGGTCATTCTGTGAATTCTGTGAATTCTGTCATTTTGCATCAGTCAGCAAGTAGTGATCTACCGTGTTGAGCATTTCCAGAGCTGGAGAGAATGAACAACTTTGGGTCCTGATTTGAAGAGCCTGGATCATTGGACAAGTGGCAGAGCATTGTGGGTGACAGCCTGAGGTCCCCAGCTGGAAGAGCTGCCTGTGGAGCTCCTCCATGGGAATGATTTATCACTGCAATGCATTTCCCTCTGACTTAGCAGCAGGAAAATGCATTTCTAAGGATGAGTGTGCCATGGGGAATACGCTATCTTCTCCAACACTGAAGGAAAGGGCAATTTTCTTTTCTAGCCTATTGCTGTAATTATTCTGTTGTGTTTTAATTACCCCCAATATATGTCATGAATAGGAATGGACTTTATAGGATGTCTCCAGATGCAGAGCTTCCAAACATCCATCTACCTCATGATCAAACTTGGAGTCACATAAGGACATCCATCTACCTCATGATCAAACTTGGAGTCACATAAGGAGCTGGGGACTCCAACCTTTTGGTTGCTTCCCTTTAGTGACAGGACACTGAAAATCTCCCTTTGTGAGGAGCTGGGTGCCTTGGAGAGGAGGACTTGAGAGCTGCTTGCTGGGAAGGAGCTGGTTTTTTAGTTAACTGGAGGCAGTGAGGAATAAGTAAATAAAAGAGGGCTTGAGAAGACTGAACACTTTCCTCTACTTTGTATTTCTAGGTACAATTTTTTCCCAGCTTCAAGTTTCTTAGGCTTGAAGCAATACTTAGTGACCCAGGAATCCTTGTCTACCACTAGAAAGCCTTGGTTCATATCTCTGTTTGTCATGTCCAAGAAGGCTGAAACATCCATTTCCATTTAAATCCATAAGAGCAACAGATTCCAATAAATATTCTTTTGTTTGTTTGTTTTGGTTTTGGGTTTTGGTGGGGGTTTTTTTGTTTTGTTTTTTGTTTGTTTGTTTGTTTTTTTTTTTTTTAGTTTTTTGGTATTTTTTCATGCTCAACAGAGGGGCCACCTTTCAGTTTAGAGCACTGGGGAAAAAAGGGGGAAAGTCAGTGCTCACAGTTGTCCCTGGCAAAATATGAGGCCCCCACAGGCATCTTCTGCCACAGCTGAGTATTCTAACAGCAGGTACCCAGCAGGTAAGGAGTCATTCTTTTGTTCCACACTTGTAGTTCTTAAAAAGCAGGAAAAGTTCAGCCAGAAGATATGAGGAGACATTGCTGACAGCCCCTGCTGACTGCAGGACTGGGAGAAGAACTGGGAAAAAAGTGAAAACTCATGGATAAGAACAGATGAATAATTGACACAAAGCAAAATATGATACAAATAATACCAATGACAACAATACTAATAAATGTAGTGAAAAGGAGGGTTGGGAAATAAAACCCAAGAAAGGCACAATTCAAATGATCACCACCTGATGCCTGGCCTGTCCCTGAGCAGTGATGGCCACCCCTGGCCAGATTCCCCCTAGTTTATGTACTGAGCATGATGTTCGGTGCTGTGGAACATCCCTTAGGTTATTTTGGGTCAGCTCTTCTGGACATGCTTCCCTCCAGCTTTTCTGCACCTGCTTTCTGAAAAGTCCTTGAGTTTGGGTAAACACTACTTAGCAACAACTTAAACATCAGTGTGTTAACAACCTTATTCTCATACTAAATCCAAAACACAGCACTGTAACAGCTACTGAGAAGAATATTAACTCTGTCCTGGCTGAACCAGGACAGGCAGGCAGAACAATAATTGTTTATGAGTTTTTGAATCCCAGCAGATCTTGTGGATGAACAGAGATACTCCATGGTCAACATTCTGCAGGTAGAGGCAGCTCCAGCAATGCAGGTGCAAGGTTTTAGGCACTGGGGATGTTTTACCAGCTCTCTACTCATTCTTCTACCTCTGCTCCTGTCACTGTCCAGGGAGTCTTGCAAACTCGGAGTCCTTGCTCTGCTACCATGTAAGTTGTTAGCTCAATTAAGTGTTTTTCTCTGACATTTTGTATGGCTGTTTCTGTGTCCTTATGGCTAAGAGCTTGGGTATGTGAGGAATGTTTTGTTGTCTTCCTGTGTTATAACTTTTTCTGGAACTCTTGGACTATTTGTTTCTTATGTCAGAAGAGTGGACACAGGGGAAATGAGACCTCTTAGGTATTGCTGACTTCTGCTGAAGATGTTAGCTTACTTTGTCTCCTTTGGTCTGTGGTCTAATGACCTGAAGTCAATCACCTTTCTCTTCTGCTTTGTTCACTACAATCTCAGTGTGAGGGATGTCATAAAGGCAGGATGGAAGTTGCTTTACACTACAGAACACAGCTAAAACTATGAAAAAAAAAAACAACCAAACTTGTATATTGTTAGGAAAAATAACCAGGAAAAGAAGTCTTGTCTTGTTTGTTTTTTTCTGAACATAACTGTTATAGCAAACTCTTTTTTTTCCCCACTGGTTTTGGAATCAGGTTTATTTGCTTTGCGTTTGCTACAATTGCCTTTTTCACATACACCGCTGTTAAATTAAGCAGTGAAAATGGGATAGCTCACTCAAGTTTCCTCATATCTCCCTTGGAAAGCACCCAATATGATGGTGCTTTTTTGACCAGCAAACAGAATTTGCTCCTGGGAGCAAAGACACAGATAATTTTTTCTGTTCTTTGTTCTCCATGCTCCTTTCAAGCTGTTCCAATTTCCTCCCTTATTCCTGAGCACCACAGAGCAGCCAATCCAGGTAGCTGAGCACACAGGGACCTGGGAAGTTGGGGGCTCTGTGCAGCAGCCACTCTGCAGCAGGCAGTGCCCACGAGGGGCCCCAACCCCACTGCAAACTCCTGATTAACACACAGCAGCATCTGACACCTAATGGCTTTGTGTGGGAGCTCTCAGTGAAACATCCTGAGTGTAACAACTTCTGCAATTGATGGCACCTCTTGGAGCCCTTCTGGTTATTTAATTGATTGCAGGCTGGTGCTAAGAAAAATGCAGCTCGTGGGTGCTCGAGCTGTTTATTAGCCATTAATAACCACGTGGGTGGACAGCTGCATTGTGCTGATCAATGCACAGAGCTCTGCTCCTGAGACAGGGGAACAGAGAATTTGGCATCCAGGCTGTGCAGGGAGAGAAGAGTTCCCTTCTTGCCTACAAAGGTTCTTGCCCTTGCTCAGCTGGCCTAAACTCTTACAAGAGTTGATCACCCCCAGGTGTTTGGAGAGACATGTTTGTGCCAGGCATGAAAGGCAAGCTGTGTGCTGATGCTGCACCATCTCCTCCCAGCTGAGGAACTGCACAGGACAGCAAAAGCCCCCACCCAGATTTTGAAAAAGTACTGCTTTCCAGTGTTTTTCTGAGGTTTAAAATAGCAGATTTTTGTTTTGCTCTGCTCAAGCCACTGTCACTGCACAATTATGTTGAATACAAATTTTAAATATTGAGAAATGTATTTGTACTGAGGAGACAGTAATTATTTGTACTTCAGCTTCTGTGCCTGATTTTGTGATATCTGGTATGTGCAGCAGGATATCAACAGGATATCAACATTCTGGCCTTCAGGTTTTTCAGTTGTACATCTGTGTATATGCTCATTAAGCAGACACACAAATAGTAGGAACATTGAAATAGTTTTCCAACTCATGGAAAACTAGGAAATTATTATTTTGTTTGTTTAAACTTGGAACAAAAGCTTTCCATGAAATGAGTAATCCTGAAAACCACTTTCACTGTTTTATGTTATATAGTGCATGAATTTAATGAATTTTACTATTTATTAAAGCATCGTTTAGAAATGCATATAATAATCATGCAAAACCATGAAATACTCAAAGAATAAATGATGGAATTGTGCTAAATGAAACTTTAATTTTGCTGAATTTTTCATATCTAGTTTTGAATTGCTTTTCTGCTGGTTATGTCACTCCAGTTATAATACTACATGTCTCCCTCTCCTTGCCACTTTCACTCTAGAATAATTTACTGACAAATTTATGGGTGAGATGTATTCACAGATGGTCACTGGGCTTGTATTTGCTCTGAGTTGAAGATATTAATATTGAATTTATTTTCAGATAAGCTACTGGCCTGATGAAAACCAGCAGAAATTAAAGATAAAACTCATAATGCTCCTTCCTTAAATTCAACATTTCATCTATGTTCTTCCTTTAAGTGCTTTGCTTTGGGGCAGCAGTACCCACCACCATTAACATATTTTGTTATCAACAGGTTGCTATCACTCCTAGCCATGGAGAAACTAGAGGTGGTTTCAAGGCACTGACCTAGAGATGAGGGGTACTTTATCTCATTAGAAGGTAATCAGCACTGTCTGGACCCCTGAGGAATTACTGTCTCATGATTAGGTCCATAACCTGATAGAAAGAAAGCCCTTTGGAGGAGGTTTACTGGAACAATAGGCAAAAGGCAATAGAGCAGGAGATAGGGTGTGCAATGGAAATTACTTTAAACCAGAAAGTAAACCCCAGAGTCTCAAGGCTTCCCCTGGCAAGTTAACAGCCAAGGGTGTATTTTTTTTATTCAGTATATTTATTGCTTATCCATCACAGTTGCAACCTGTGTTCAGCACAAACAGGAAGAGCAGCGACCTGAGGGAAATTGAATCTAAATCAGTTATTTTATTTTCCCCTTCTATACAAAATGCAAACTTAGAGAGGGAGGGGTGGATGGAAATGGAAAGTGCATGTAAACTACTACCTGTCCCTTCCTTGTCCTTCGGGTGATTGTCACATTGGGCCTTTGCAATCAGGTTCTCAGTTCCCTTTGTAAGGCTCCTCTCATTTCAGGTTAGTATTCATGTGGGGTGATGTTGTTGTGAAGTGGCTTTCCTGGCACCTTCGGTGGGGTGCATGCTAATAGGGAGTGATGGAGAGGAGAAAACGTGATGGAGATGTCAGATCCTGTTAACAGAGCAGTACTGCTCTGCCCTTTCCAGCTCCACTGCACCAGGCTGGAGCTCTCTTCCTTACTGCTTTGTTCTCTTCTCATGAAGTGCCTTTGAGAGGGATGAGAGGGGCAGGTCCATGACCATGGCACGCAGGGTAAGGAAAGAAGACTGTTCCCCTATGTCCTCAGGAAACTTAGCTCAAAGGTGGCTCTACTGTGTTCAAGGACATGCAAAACTGGACATAACAGTTGCTGCTGTAAGGACCAAATGCTCTTCCAGAACAAAAGACACTCCTGAATACAGAGCAAAGGCAAAAGAACCAATCAGTTTTATTTTCTCCCCATATAGTTTGCACCTTTGCATAATGGGTTTCTCTTCTTTCCTCCCCTGTCTCATTTTTTCCCAGCATAACACCAGTTATTATAATTATTGTTGCAGCTGCATCTACAAAACCTATGAAACCCTGGAGTTGTGCTTACGTGGACTGAGAAGCATCTTGTCTGACTGTAGCTGTCGAAAAGAGAGTTGTCACCCTGGCTCTCCCCATCATCAGTATAGGCAGAAAAAACTGTATCCAAAGAGGCCTTCAACCCATTTAAATAAGGTTCCTTAAATAAGGGAAAAATTCTGTTTCTACATTGCCCCTAGGAAGGTGTCCTACTTTTGGCAGATGAAGCGTGACATGCCTCATCTTCATTTCTTGCTGTGGCTTCACAATTCTTTGCAAACACCATGGACTTTCACTTTTCAGCCCTTTCCACTCTGAACTGTGTCTGCCAAGGGATTAACACATATTTTAGCTTGTATCTGCATTAGAGGAGCATCTCTGTAAGTGTTCATAAAAGCATTATCATGCTGATTGTGTGCTCTGGATTGTGACCCAAGCATGCCCAGAACAAAAAATCGTGGTCATTCCTGTTCTCTGTGGAAGGATATGGAAACCTGCTCATGCTTGTTCTAGCCTGGTGCATGTCTCTGGTTGGCCACTGCTCAAGGCTGTACATAAGCCATAAAACTTATCCCTTTTTTTTTTTTTTCCTAGAGCATTTCAAACCCAGGAATTCCCTTGAAATCACAGAATAAGCTGAGTTGGAAGGGACCCTCAAGGATCATCGGGTCCAACTCCTGACCTTGCACAGCACCATCCCCTAGAGTCGCACCATGTGCCCAAGAGTATTGTTCAAATGCTTCTTGAACTCTGTGAAGCTGGTGCTGTGACCACTGCCCTAGGGAGCCTGTTCCAGTGCCCAGTCACACTCTGGATGAAGAATATTTTCCTGATATCCAACCTAAATCTCCCCTGACCCAACTTCAGGCCATTTCCTTGGGTCTTGTCACTGCTCACCACAGAGCAGAAATCAGTGTCTCCCCTCCTCTTCCTCTTATGAGGAAGTTGTAAGTGCAGTGAGATCTCCCCTCAGTCTCCTCTTGCTTTACCCATCCCACTTCCCCCCCAAAAAAAACCCCAAACCAACCAAACAAAATACAAATCAGCATTTTATAGCAGGATAAAAGTTTCACTTGAAAGTCCCCAACCAACTCCATTATTTTGTAGTAGTCTATTTCATGTCTTCTCAGCATGAATAGAAGACTTCAACCCTCCCTTTCATAAAATTATGGTGATTTTTTCCATACAAGGAAATTACATTCCCTGTAATGGAAAATATACCAATTAAAACACTTGGAGACTTTTGGTTTATTTGTTTTTCATTTTAGAAAGACATCATAACAAAATCTGGGATTTGATGTCCATAGTTGATATATCTTGTTTGTATTTTCTGTGGAACATCCTGAACATCCATTATTTTAATAACTAAGCCTGTACACACTGAATTCTCCTATCATCCTTATCTCTTGGCTACTGGCAGGAATGCTGATGCCTATCTCTCCTGTTGAAAGATATTCAACATTGGCAGAAGCTTAGCTCTTCTTACCCAAAATGACAACCCGGCCAGACAACCCCAGAGTATCTTAATTTGTCCCAAAGAGTGCAACTTTTACAGAGCTCTTGCTCCTTTGGGCTCCTGGCACTGCTTAGTCTTCCCATCTGTAATGGGAGCTAAGGTAGGTCTGTGCTGGAGAGATTTAACTGCTTTGACCTTGCTCCCTATTCTTTCATTAGATTGCATTTTAGTAGGATGAATTTTGCAAAACCACAGATCCATTGTGTCTATAGTTCCAGAAAATGATTTGGTGCAGCTGCCATTGGCAATGTTTCTGTTTAGGAATATTGCTCCTGTGCCATATGGATTTAATAATCTCTGCTTAGCCCTGTTTATAAGTGTTTTTCAACTGCAGGCAAAATGACAGTAGTGATTATGAAGGGAGTCAGGGAAAACCTTTGGTTCCTCAACTAAATGAATTAACTCCAGAGTTTTTAGATGCATTCCTTCTTAGCTCTCTCCCTCTTACATTGCTTTGCATTTTTAAGCCAAAGGCTTTGATTTCGTAGTGATTTATTCAGCATCTTTAGCAAGCTGTTAATGAGGGAGAGAAACCTGGAGAGGTAGATGAGACTTGTCAGAGACAGGCAAGGAAGAAAGGGACAGGGAGAGGGAGGAAGGACCAAAATAAGGAAGGAGAGGGTGGGAAGACAACAAAGATTGAGAGCAGAAGGAAAGGGGTATTTTTGTCTCTCCAATTCTTGGATATTATTCTTGCTGATTTTCTTTTCCCTTATTCTGTGTGTTGGCAGAAGTGAAGTTGGCAAGCTTCATGGAGAAGAAGGTGTCAATGTCCTGGTGCTGCCAAGCAGGTTCCCACGTCTAGATGGTGCATGCAATGCTTGGCAAAAGGCCAGAAACTGTGTTAATGGATTTACTAAATAGCAGCATTTCTCTGTATTGATTTTCTTAGGTGTTCCCAGAACTCAGGGTGAAGTAGGTAGCTACACTTTACCTAATTTTTTCTACTAATAAATGGCCTCAAAGAGAAGCATTTAATAAAGAACTTCTGGTCTGGTGGCCATTGTCTCAAAATGTCTCTCCAGAGGGGAGATGATGTAGATTATTAAGTATTACATTAACTGCAAATATTACTGGCTGTACTTGAAGATTGGGGTGGTAATTTTTATTGTGCTAAGCATGATTCTACTCTTTTAAAGAAAAAGGTAACTTTGCTCACAGCCTGGTGGTGAAACTGTGAGTCTGAGTGAATGGCTCAGGCAGGTAATCTGGCATATCCATGTATCTTCTCTACTCTGTAGAATCAGCACTGGCAAAAACATTTTCAAAATATGTGTGGGAAGACAAACAAAAGTTTAGCATCAGTGCTCTGAATTTACAGGTAGCCTTAGCTTTGTGTTTCCGCAATGTGGATTTTAAATACATGCATTAATAAGAAATGTGCATGCTGAATATAGTTGTACCTTGGGAAAACAGATTTCAGGTGCCTGCTTGTGTCCCAGTTGTGATTCTTACAAATGTCTTTTGACCATCAGGATCCACGCCTTTAAACTTTCCCACCCTGTACCCAAACAGTAGAGTCCCTGCTCTGCCGGGTGCAAGGGTGCTTGGATACAGGACAAGTACAAATAAACAAATATACTATAACACATCAATTTATCTGATTTCTCTGAGACAAAGGCAGGTGAAAAACTGGCTTTTCTCATTTTCATTGTGGAAAGGTGCAGGTGAAGAGGGATGGTGAAATGGCTGAAGGTGAGCTTGGGCTGAAGAAACAGTAGAGCAAATGGCAGAGGTAGAAAGTCTTTGGAGGAGAGGTTGAGACAGGTTTAAAGTCCTGTAGAGCTGGAAACAGTGAAGATCCTCAAATTCTAGAAAGGAAAAATTAGGAAAAGGAAGCCAACATACGCCCACTTTATTAAAATATGTTCTTCTCATTTTGGAGCAGCTGGACAAAAGTATCCTGAATACTGACAGAGCTGATGCACCATGCCCAAGAGATTCCCCCCTTCAATTACTTGTCAAACTGATAGGCTGACTGTGCTGCAAAAGCCAGATTTACCTGGGCAGCCATGGTCCCCAGTCACCATCACCAATGGGTCCCTTTGCTGCTTCTGAGCCCTGTCTGCTTCTGAAGTGGGATGAGACAGTGTCCTGGGACCCTGAGAAGATTAATATGCACCTTATTTCTTTATCTCCACTCCTGGATCCTTTCTGAGCATGCCATGCAGACAGGTTTGCATTCATAAGGCAAAGGGAGCTCAACAAGTATTTGGTTGTTAGTGGTGCCATCTCCCTTTAAGTTAAAATTTTATTTTTCTTGTGTATAACAGGACAGCTTCAAAAGAATCTCAAAAATTCCCTTGTAATTCTTGGATGACAGAAATATCTGCAGGAGTGTTTTACTGGAGGCCCTTGTCAGAATGCTCAAGGGACATTGTGGTTGAAGGTGACATTTTCTGAAGAAGGAACAAAGATGTGGACAAAACAAGAAAAGGTGAAGTTGAACTTGAGACCCCTCTTGAACTTCACACTTGCCAAGGAAGTCAGGGAAAATAAGCTTAGAATTTTTTTTCCTGGTTACTACAGACATTCTCAGCCTGTGGCTACTGTAGGAAAACCATTTTTCTCCATCTATCACCATTACATTTCCCAGGGTAGTTCAGTCAGTAGAATGATTAAATAAACAGAGATACCACATGGAAACACATTTTTACTATTATAATTCTCTGTTTAATGCAATGCTTTAACTAGGAATACAACTCAGCAGAAGTACATACATATATATTGCATGTAATTTTAGTCGTCGCTTCAAAACATTTCAAACCCTCATCATCTTATTCCTGCATGGCTTGTTTTGATGAAATACCTTCTTTCTTCATCTTATATACCGGATGCTGCTGAATAACACAAACTTTTTTTCTCCAAATGGAACATAACATTACATCCAAATTCCCAGTTAATATAACTTTATCAAACTTTGCTTCCACTGTATGAATGTTGTGTATAATATATGTATATCTATACAGCATATATAAATATATATCTATAATGTTTATATAATCAAGTGGGTCAGCTTTACACAGCTAACCATAAACTTGTGCTTATCTTATTTATATGAGATCAAATGTACAGCATCAAGAATTTGACCAGTCCCCCACTTGTAAGATTCTCGGTTCCTGGTTTTACCACATGATTTTGGAGATCACATACATGTAATGCATTCCTTCTTTCTTGCAGTAGTATTTTCTTTTGAAGAAAAGAATGCAGGTTTTTTAAATATATATATATATATATATATAAATGAATAACAAGTTTTTCATATTGTTAAGTTAAAAAAGATCTCAAGAAGAGATGAGGTTCTTCCTCATACGTAGAGCTCGAAGCAGAATTTGACATTCATTGTAGATATATTTACATTATAAGGTTATCTGAATAACATTACACATAATGTATTATTTTTCACACAGTCAAGATACGGTGTTGGTCATGTTAAAACACACTATCTAAAGGTATTTACAAATTGCTAGTCCCTAACTTACCAACCACCTCAGCTAAGTGGCACCAGAAATAAGGGATAGGATAGAAGGATGTTTGTTGATTGGCAGTCAGGGCATTCCCACCAGTGTTTTTATAACTATTACTGCCACTACTGCCAGGATGTGCTTCAGGAAAAGGCTGTCTTTGGAG
This sequence comes from Motacilla alba alba, assembly GCF_015832195.1. Taxonomy (NCBI): domain Eukaryota; kingdom Metazoa; phylum Chordata; class Aves; order Passeriformes; family Motacillidae; genus Motacilla; species Motacilla alba. The sequence continues at coordinate 59,483,258 of NC_052031.1, forward strand.
TAGAGGTGGAGAGATAGAGTCTCCAGAGGGGGCAGAAATCCCTACCTCCTCCCTGAAGCCTTCATGAACTGGGGGAAGCAGAAAGGCAATCCAACTGTGACTTGCTTGTCCCTTTGCCAGTAAGAACACACCCTTGTCCCCCTGTGCTTTCTCCAGTGCTGTCAGGTGAGTCAGTCCAGATATTAAACACTCAGTGTTTAATATCTTAAATTCTTAAATAAGTTCTTCCTTCCAAGGGCGCTGTAACACGGGCTGTAATCACACCGCCTCATGTACCACACAGAGCTGCTTCTGCCAGAGTCAGAGCACTTTGGATCATCTCAGAAAATGGTTTCTGTGTGCTACTTGGCAACTATGATCCAGAAGAAAAAAAAACAAAACAAAAAAACCAAGAAAAGAAACTCACAGTTGAAAGACCAAAAAGAGTAGTTACTGAATGGCACTCTTCAGGTAATGCAGAACTTTGGAGGGCAAAAAGACTCCAGAATTTATTTTCTTTTATTTGGTTATTACTGGGATAAAATGTGTTCAAAAAATCTACCCAGTACTCTGAAATATGAGGCCTGGGAGGACTGATGCTCATGTAACCCACTAGCTCCACAGTGTAGCAAAAGAGGCCATTGCAAAAGGAGGGAAGTAAAAATATAGGACAAATAATTGCATTGGTTGTGGTAGATGTTCAACTCAGCCTTGCTGTAATTACATTCTTAGGTTTGGGCTCTCAGTGAATACTCTGCCCGTAAGCTCATGAATGAAAGGGGATTCGAGGGAAGGCAGCCCTGCATTTCTGTTGCACAGAGCAGAAAATTAATCCGTGCATGTGGCAGCATGATATCCCACTACGAGCACATTCACTCTTTGCCATTATCCACCGTTGTGCCTAACACAGAGATAACACAACCGGGGAACAAAAGAACTGATTTGGCTTTGTTTCATCTGAGGGTTTGTTTTACTTCCAATTTAAAACCCATGCAGAAAGGATTTATGGAACTTGCCCGTCCACACAGTATCTTGGGCTTCAGTGGAGGAGGATATTTCATGCTAGGGAAGGCAGTTTTTGGGTGGGGTCAAAGAGGTTAAACACCAGCATTCAAAGTGCCCAAAAGGCAAGTGAAACTACAAGCCTTTAGCTGCAACACAGGTGACACTTGTTAAAGTAAGGAGGAAAGCTTTTTGGTAAAACTGTGGCAAAAGAGGAACAGACGGAGAAGAGAGGCCACAAAAAATTAAAGACCATCTCTGAGGTTCCTTCAAGGCAAGGTTCTCTACTAACTTTAAAAAAGAAAGATTCCTTAAAAGTCTAGAGCATTTTGTAACACACCAGAACTGAAAAAGCAATATTGTCTACAAATCATACCCTTGTGTCTGTAGTGAAAGAAAAGCTAACTTTTTTTAAGCCTCTCAATTTTTACCACTTGCACTGTTGTCATCTGGAACTATTAAGCTCCAAACTCACTGTCTGCAAACACCCCCCATGCACAGGGAAACAGTTTGTTTCCCTGCCCTTTTTTATGTAAAACTTTAGATTCTCACTCCCAGAAACTCCACAATTTGTCAGAAATTAAAGATTTTTCCAAAGTATTTTAAGGGGAGAGGGAAAAAAAACATCAGCATGGCTCTACTCCACTCCTGCCCCCAAGCTGCATTCACGTCAATTTTCCGGCAAGTTGGCTGTCAGGATGCTTTACCTATTCAGTCCTGCTAGGCCAATGCCATGATTAATTTTGGGGCATATAGTGGCAAGGAGAAGTACTGTCAGCAGAGATGAAAAATTCAAAGTGTGCCATCCCAGCACCACAGGAGAAACTGGGAGCTGTGTCCTGAGGCAACACTCACTCATCCACAGGAATGTCCCATTCATAGGAATGAAGGAAGGAGAGCAAAATCAGTCAAAACTGGGGAAGGGGACAGTGAGTTTTCTAGCAAGTCCCATAGACAGATGGACACATTCAAATCCATAAGGAGATAAAATAAAAAAAAGTCTCTGCCCTCCTGCTCCTGTCCCTGCATGAGAGGCCAGGAGCTGCTGAGCCACTTCAAGGGTTTCTTCAGTGGTGTGTGGGCTGTTTTCACCACAGCCACACTTCTTGAAGGCACCTCTTCTTGTCAATATGTTTTTCTCCACCAGAAGAGTATAAAGCAGAGGGCTGATAGATTTAGCACTTGCTTTTGTCCCCTTCATGCTTTGTGAATGCCAAACAACTGATATCTAGAGTCCACTTGAACACTCCCATCCCTGTGAGCTTTTGTACAGGGAAAAAAAAAACAAAACCAGAAAGCAAGTAAGAAAAAGCAATCTGACCTATATAGTTGTGTTTGTTGTCTTTGGACTGCCTTTCATCAGGCAACATTCAAATACTTTGCTATCTTTCAACAGATCCTATGATTCCTAATAAATCAAATGAAAATCTCAAACAGAAAGAAGGCTGACAAGTTTTTCTTAGATTTTGTTCTCACTGGAAAACAGATTTTAAACATTTCTTCAGCTTGCTTTCTTTCTTTCTTTCTTTCTTTCTTTCTTTCTTTCTTTCTTTCTTTCTTTCTTTCTTCCTTCTTTTTTTCCCTTTTTTCCTTTTCCTTTTCCTTTTTCTTTTCCTTCTTTCTTCCTTTCTCTTTGACCACAGACATCTTTAATAGTCAAAAAAGTTGCCCTCTGGATTGATGCATCTCTAGTTTGCTGTTCTCTTCCTGGAGCATGAAGGTAGGGCTGTCCCATGACAGCACAAATTACTCCCTGTGGGCTGCCTCTTTCTGGAAATAATAAAAGAGGAAGCAAAGGAGGGGCAAGAAGTTCTGTGCAGTTTTTTGTTGTTGGTTATTGTTTTTGGGATCTTTTTCTTTTTCTTTTTGTTCTCATGAGCCACCTGCACACTGTGCTGGATTTTCATGTGAAACAAAAGTGGCCAGCACAGCACCTGGTGTGGATGTGCCTCTGGGATCCTCCAGCCAAGCTCAAGGTGAAGATGAGGCAGCTCCAGCAGTAGGGCCACCTGGGGCCTTGGGGACCACAGGGTGCAGGTGACAGCCAGGGAAGCCGAAGTTACCCAGGGAGAGTTGCTCTTCAAGACTGACATCTAGATCCTGCAGATCTATCACTCAGGAGGGAAGTGAAACCTGGTGATTGTGGTTTGGGACACAAAGGAAAGACATGAAAGCTCAGAGGATATTCAAGAAGAAATTATTTTGCTGTTCTGGACCATTGGCACACTGAGCCACAACCACCTGAAGACCCAAGAGGTTCCCAATATCTGAGGGCATGTTCTGCCTCTTCTCTGCCTTCAGGAGGGGTGACAGTGCAATAAGTGTTGGCTCTGCACCTCCCAGCAGCTGGCAATGCACGCTTGGCAGACAAGGTTCCATGCAATATCTTGAATATTAGTTGGTTATTTTTCATGTATATAAACCATGTAGGGTTGTGTGTTCGCATACCTGTGGAGCCATTTATAGGTGCACTATGTCATCTATTTTTACACTGTTTAATTGTCTGCAAATGTAAATGTACCATAAACTGTTACAGGTGGGAACACAGAGGATTGTGTGTCCTGCAAGCCTTTTAAATATACCATAACACAAATCAAAGCATCTTCTGAGATCAAAAGTGAGGGTGCTGCTAGGGAAAAGTGCTGGAAAACTTTAAAATTATGCTTTTCCTTTGCTTATGTTTTTATTTATTTATTTTTTTTTTGTGAATGCTGGCCACAAAATACTATTCTTCCTGTGGTATTTTGAGTGTCATCATATCACATGATGAAAGAGTATAATTGCAATCTATCTATCGCACTTCTTAACCTGTAGGAGTGTCCTTATCTGTTAGATTATTCATTATGAACAAGTGATAGCTTCAAATATGAGAATAAGGGATTTGAACACCTGCCAGAAAACCAGAATTAAAAGACTAAGTATGGCAATACAAACTATTATTTCCCAATTTGAGTACCTGTACTATTGATACCCACAGCACTTGCTGAAAGCAAGAAGCAGGTGTATTTCTTTTATGAAACTTTTCTAAAAAAAGTCAGATTTAGAAATTGAACATATTTGATTATATTCTATCTTGGGATTTTATCTGGATTTTTCTAACACTGTAAGGGAATGAACAACCTAGGAATGTGTAAATCCTTCCTTTGCCCTGTCAAGATGAATAGTGAATGAAGTTTTAAAAGGCAAGCAGTGCTCATTTTGGCAAGATTTTTCATTTAGTTATTCTTCCTTACAAGCAGGAAGATGAAAACAGTGATTGTAGATATGACTCAAGGCAAGTGAGGGTTGCAAAATTAGATCCCTGGCTGTAAAGAGATAGTTATATTAGGATGAAATCACTAGGGGTATAAATTCAATGACTTCATATGAAGACATGTTAATCCGGAATTTAACATGGCCTTAATTTACTGCAGTTTAATCCTCCTTATTTTCACTTTCAGCTGGGAACTTGTGCTGCAAAACATGACAATTGTCATGATACCAGAGTGCTTTGACACCGTGTTCCATTAAGCTTGTCAAATGTTAAACTTAATTCTGCAAGATTAATTTGCCTGTAATCTCAGAGACTGCTATTTTGAGGTGCATTTTGGGATACTCTAGAGTTGTACAATGAAATAACTGGATGAATTGGTGTCCTGTTTGGTGGGTATCTTTCACACCACAAGAGATCCTCAGGACACTGTCTATGCTTTTTTTGGGTAAGAAAACATATAAATGTACCTTTGTTAGGGCCTGGAAGTTAGAGGTACGAAGAAGGAGGTGAATAAAATATGCATAACTCACAGACAATTCTTGTTCTAAGTAATCTGATACCATCTGACCTGTCCATAAAAGGTTAGTTTTGCTACAGTAAATATCAAATATTGGAATACTAAATTCTTTGTCAGGCAGAAATGATCTAAATTTGACTTAGTGTAGAGTAGCAAAAAATATTTGAACTTAACCCTTGCCAGACTCCCATCAAGGCTATTTTAATACCTGTTTTTCTGTAATCACAGTTTTCCTGTCTGCATTTTTATTAGTGTTACCCCTTGACTTACAGTCAAAATATGGCTCTCAGGTAGTACAAGGCAACGTGATCAATATATTTTCCAGAAAACGAATATCTTGTGCAGGATTCATCAAGAAAGGACCCCATTTTCACACTAAGGGCTTAGCAGAGCTTGATCCAGATAGGTATGTCGGTCTATCTTATTCTTTATCTCAATAAATTAATCATAGAATTATCTTTTGAGGGGTCAAGAGCATGGTCATCTAATATTAACTATTCATTCTGTGAAGCCTCAACATACCTCTTCATCTGTACATCCAACTTTAAATGGATGTAGCTTTTCATTTTTCTAGTAATAATCTTGTTTATATTCTTCAGCTGAGACCCTTTGTTTGGCCACCATGGTGGCTGACAGGATGAGACCTTTAAATTTACAGCTTCTTTTGATATTCAGTCTTGCCCTGGACAAGTAAGGTACAGAAAGGAAGAAAAGGCTGATGAAGGTAAAAGACAAATCCACAGGTTGATGTTATGTGACGAATAAAGTGAACAAAATAGTCTCAAAAACTTTGGTTTACATGGATGCTGAAGAAGTCTTGGCATGTTGCAATCTGGACGAGACCACGTCTTTTCACTTTGATCTTGACATGATGAAGTAGTCACAGAACAAAAGCCCCTGGGATGGGGCAGCAGCAGACTTGGAACAATATACAGTGGTTACACGATGTGCATAAGAACACTTTCAGAACTGATGTGGTTTTGGAAATGGGGGTGTCATAAACAACATAAAAAACTTTCATCATGATTAAGTTTCTTACATGACAGTGGAAAAATAACTTTAGACAACTTTGAGCTTTAGAAAATTTCTGCCATGATTGATTCGGATTGTGCAATGGTTTTCCAAACTCCTATGCCTCTTCCACACAGTTATTATTAAAATTTAGTTTGTGTTTGGTTTTTTTGTTTTGTTTTGGCTTTTTTTTTTTTTTTTTTTTACCTAGATGAAGACATAATAAACACATACAGGAAAAAAAAAAACAAGAAAAAGAGAATGAAAGAACAAGTACTTTACACAGAATGACCCAAAAATCATAGACTTTAAAGCCCTTCTGCAGAGTACTTTCAGAAAGTAAGGAACTGTGCCTCCAGTCCACATACTTGAATAATTTCTCAAACATCCCCGTGTCCTAAAGATTTATTTTCATTTGTTAAAAAAATGTTTTTAAGTGTAGTCCTCAGGGGTACAGCTGATGCCCCTTATCAGTATTTCCACTAATATTCTGGATTGCACATTCCATAGAAGAACATAAAGTGCTGTAGCATCAAGGGTTTTTTTAATTTAATTTGGTACTTCTCCACCCTTTCCATAATTATTTTCATAATTATTTTTACCTTGTAGCTCCTATATTCTTGTAATGACACATAAGAAGGTCCTTAAAGGTCTTCTTGAAGGTGGCGTTGCAGAGCGCGTAGCAGGCGGGGTTGACGGTGCTGTTGATGTAACAGAGCCAGTAACCCAGGGTCCATACGGTGGCGGGGATGCAGGATGTGCAGAAGCTGTTGATGAGCACCATCACATTGTATGGGGTCCAAGTGATGATGAAGGCCAGGAGGATGGCCAAAATCGTCCTTGTCACCTTTTTCTCTCTAGAAGGGGGTGGTTTCTTTTTGGCTGGCTGCTTTGTCATCTTGACGATTTTCCGGGCTACACTGTTCTGCTTCTCCTCCCCGTTTGTGCCTACAATCTCCACAGTAGTGTTGGTAGGGGCACAGCAGTCCCCCTTTTGGGACTTGGTGACTATCCTGATGCATGTCAGCTTGGAGTTCTCTGCTTTAACATGGTCTTCGGAGGCAGAAGCCTGTCTGGCATCTTTGGTAGCTTCATCCTCTTTCAAGTTGGAAGCGACCACACTGATGGAAGTGGAGTCGTTGGAGCTCTCCTTCTCCCCTTGAACACAGTTATTGGTCACAGTCTCTTCACTGGTTTTTCCATTCTGAATTTTGCTGTGCTCCAATCCATCCCCGCTGGTCGGGATATTGTTATTGTTTGGTTTCACTATTTTGCCTTGGACAAGGCTGGGGGAAACTGTTTCTTGGTTTTGGGCAGCTTCCTTTTTTCCTTTCTTTATCCGACTCTTACTGGCTCGAGAGATTTGCCAGTAAAGGACAGTCATGATGATAACAGGCAAATAGAAGGCTGCAATGGCAGTGCCAAAAGTGACAGCAGGGTTGGAAAAAAACTGGATGTAGCAGTCCCCATCTGGGACAGTCCTTCCTCCCACAATGAATTGCCAGAAGAGAATTGCAGGGGCCCAGAGGATGAAGGACAGCACCCAGGCGGCTGCGATCATCATGCCGGCCATCTTCGTGGTCCGCTTCACAGGATATGTCAGGGGCTTGGTGACACAAAAGTACCTGTCAAAGCTGATAATGAGCAGGTTCATTACAGAGGCATTGCTGACCACGTAGTCGAGAGCCAGCCAGAGGTCACACACCACGGGCCCCAAGGGCCAGTAGCCTATCACAGTGTAGAGGGTGTACAGGTTCATGGAAAAGATGCCGATGATCAAGTCAGCGCAGGCTAGGCTGAACAGGAAATAATTGTTGACAGTCTGGAGGTGCCTGTTGACTTTGATTGACACCATGACCAGGATGTTCCCAATTATGGTGACTAGGCTGAGAGACCCTGCCACCAGGACGATGAACACGACCTCGACAGTTTTATAGCGGCTCTCCAAGGCCATCACATTTTCAGAGGAAGAGTTTATGTACGTTGAGTTATTCATTTCGCTTCTGATAACAAGATACCCAGTTACAACTTAAGTCTGCAGAAGAAAGAAAAGAAAACAGATACCATCAGGAAGTTAGTCCCTTTGCCTTTAAGGAATGGATCTCAAAAATACCAACTTGGCAAAAGTTTAAAGCTAGAAAATGTATTCAGGAAAAATGAGTCAGCTTTGGCTAAGGGAAACACCTTACAGTGTACAGTTTAGGAATAACAGAACAATAGGCTAGCTCTAAATATGTGAGAAAGGCACACATTTGGACCGAAAACTGCATTTTAAACTTCTCAGATGCATTTTTCTCTTTGTTATTTTTTAAAACTAATATTGACTTGAATATTTTGGAACTCAACCTGCATATTATTTTCTTTCTTGCTAACAAAATAGTTCACTTTGCTCATTTCAAACCCTATTCCAAATAAAAAGTCTGGACTGGATGGTGTAACATTCTTCTAATCCAAAGTGAAGCTGTGATCTACTGAGAGGCAGATCATGGGAAGGAGATCTCTGTTTCTGTCTTTCATTTTCCACCAGGCATGCTTCTATGAAGTTTATGGAATGCATTTTTATCATATCTCCCCCCAGTTTTTTTACCCTGCAGTTCTTTTTTTAGGCAACACATACGAAGATTTTGGCACTTCATCAAGCTAATTAGCCTGTCAATAAACAAAAGAGGTTGGGTCTGTTGAAGTTAACAGAGTTCGTAAACTCACCTCAGTTGATCATTTACCTATCTAGTTAGATGCATACATATTTTATTTCTTTTTTTTTAATTTCAGTAAGATTAAAGTTATTTTTTACTTACTTTTGAGTATTTGTACCTGGATAAGGCATTGTTGTTTGTTGGGGTTTTTTTAAACATGGTATTATCTTTTGATGCTTGCTTGATTGCACTTTTCCCATTATGTTTCAAATCACAATATTTTTAATCTGCATCACATAAAGCTAAAACAAAAGCTCTGAAATAGATAACAGGGTAATGCTAAATAAAGAAACAGATAAAAATCAGTTCTGTTTACACATAGCAATTCTTTTTATGCCCCTTATACCCTACTGGCAGTGCTCAATAAATAGTAATTAAATTGCTAGTGATACCCATTTGATAGCAGACTAAGAAAACAGTGCATGCTTTTGCCTTCAGGATATATTCTATCCTTTTGTGCATCCCCTGAAAGTCAATAGAATGCACTAGAATTGTACAGCATCTGAGTGCTCATTATTTATGAGCTGTGCTCAAGGGATTATTGAAGCATGAAGGCCAGATGTGACAGGAAAGTTAGAGTTTTTTTCTAATTACAATATTCTGCTGTTTTCCCTCCCATGCATAAGGCATCACTTCTTTAAGAAGGAGTCTCTAAACATGGTGGTGCTATCAAAGGAAGACAAAAAAATTATCTCTGTAGGGCTCCTCTGTATACCAGGGATTAGAAAATTCTCCTCTGGTCCCTCTGACTAACCTGCTGATGCACAGACACATGCAGTCCACGTCACTTCAAAGGAACAATGCATTTTTACTGTCATTTCAGAACTGTGCTTTTTGTTTTTTTTCCAGATGCAAAAGAAATATGATGATGCAAAATGTCAGCACAGTGGCAAACCCCTTCTGAACTCTGGGAAAAATAAGCAAGCCTGTCTCTGTGGACAAGTCAAAATGCTAAACCAGGGTAAAAGGTTTTTTGTCTGAGGAATCTTCGTATTCTTGAAATTTATGCTTAGAGAAATACAGCTGGCAGAGGGTGGGGCTCATGCATTTGCTTTTTCTGTCAAAAACAGCTAAAAGTTTTTTGCCAATTCTATGTTGAAGTGAATACATGAATAAATAGAGGAACATAAGGCTCGACAGACATTTATTTCTTGCTATCTATTTACAGGTACAACACAAGTCCTTGAGATCGGGTTCAGGATAACAAAATGAGGAAGAGAAATGCTTTAGTTAAGTGTGTGCTTTGTACAGTAAGAATAGTCTGAGTGGAATGTAGCAGAATTTCTACTCTGTGCAAAAACATCGATGGGACACCTTAATATATAGGACTGACATTTCAGCAATTCCCAGTCTATTTTTCTCCCAAAGCGTCACAGCTGAGCCGCTGGTTATCCAGTTAGATATATAAGGAGGCATCAATTTTTTGGACAAGCTAAGAATTTCTCCCAAGCAGAGTTGTTTATGAAAATTCTTTGCAGAATGCATTTTTAATGAAGAGGCAAAATCATGCATAGAGATGTATTGATTAAAAAAAAAAATCAGCTGAAGAAGGTTCATGATCTAGTGCTCTGCAGCTACCTCTGGTGACAGAAAGTGAGTGGGGGAGCAAAATGGAAATGAGTGAGAGTGGATTAGAGACAAAAAAAATATGCTTTGTTATAAGGAAACAAGCGTTACTCTATAATATATTTTTGGAAAACTGTTCAGAAGTTCTGCTTTCATTCCACTGAAGAACAAAATTAATTTTAAAAACTTGAAACTTGTGAAATCAAATTACCATTTGACTTTATTCCTGAGTCTTTTCACGTGAAATTTTTACCCACTTTCACTGGAAATATTGGCAATTCAGTAACAATTCCCCTGATTTTATGGGGTTCTATGGGATGCAAGGAGATGGATGAAAGCTAAAAGCTTATATTACTTGCTAGGAATAGGATTTCATTGTGTTAATACGAATGGAAGCAAAGCAAAGGAGTCTCTTTCCCTCTTTTAGCACAAAACTTTCCAGCCCTTAAGAAGGCTGGTAGCTCTGGGCTGCAAATTACAAGGGCAGTTACAGATTTTTGAGGTACAGGGAAACATCTGCTGTGGCCAGCTCCAGCAAAAACTCCCCTTTGCCTGCATTAGTGTGAAGGCAAAGCGCGGCATATTTTGCTGTGTGTGTTGATGAGAGGGTGTAGGGCTGGAGAGACCAATCTGATTTCTACTGACGTACATGGTCACTGCTCAGAGTACTAAAATGACCCACACAGAGGCAGGGGTGTGCACGCTTCCCAACCCAAGAGCCCCTGCAATCCTCTGGGCTCCTTCCTGCTGGCTCCAGTGGGGTTGGCATCAGGTGCACAGAGAGGGTTCTGTTTCTCATCGTGGCTGCTTGCTGCCTCGCTGTAGGACTGTCTGTGCACTGCTTCTGTTTTTGTCTTGCCACAAAGCCCATCTCTCCTGCTGGAGAGGCAGTTGTTATGGGAGCAGATGTTATTCATCAGGCAGACCTACGGGGCAGAGGCATTTTAAGGTAATATGACCTCCTGTGTGAGAAATACCAGATCTTATTCTTGAACAAACAGAGCTCTCCTCTGCAAGCCCATGGGTGTTTGTGTGAGTTGCACAATATGGCACTGACTCCCATGGGCTACCATAATTTATCCTTCTATACTAAGTGCATTCTTGCTAAACAGGGAATACCCAGAAAAGGCAAGGAATGTCTCTTGTGACCTTAAAAGCAACCAAGATAATTTTCTGAAATATATTTCAAAATATATATGACTTTTTGGAGTGGAAACACCATAATCACTGCACAGAAAATGTCCAAAGCCAAGAAATCCACATATAAAATAATTCATTGTTTGATATTTGAGATGTACCTGGGAAACATTCCCAGTGCAGTAGTTCCTCCCTCTAAAGAACTCACAGTACTGAAAATCATTCCCTTCTATTGACTGGGCAACAGTTTAGGGCAGAGCTGGGGCATACTTAAGCATTGCATCCTGCTGAGTTGTGCTTTCCACTTACCCTGACAGGAGCACTCCATTTGGTGCAGGCAAATTTTGTAGCAAACACTGTAATTTTAAATTTAAAATAGATCTCCAACATCTGCCACAAAACAGACTACAGAAATGTTTGGTATATTGAAAAAAAATGGCTGATACATCACGCCTGTCAGAGTTTGTTAGACAAACTCTGCTTCAGTATTGTGCATTTTGACAAGTTAAATTTAATGGATTTAAATTTCAAGGATTTTATGTCTTCTTTGAATTCTCTGAAACTATATAAAGGTCAAGACATGAAAGAGGCAGCAAATGATCAGCACCTGAAAGTTATATTTGTGATTTAAACAGGATTACCTAAGAATGTATGTGCATTGCCATTCTGAGGGCACATCTAAGCATCTAAGTCTCAAGCAGAAGGAAATATACTTCTTTAACTTTCTTTTTTTGATCTAGTTCCTCTTCAGCTCAAACCTATCTAAAATAGATTTGATGTTTGCTGTAGTAATAATGGAATGTTTTTTTCCTGAAGTGATTATTGTCCTGAGCTGAATTGATTTTGATTCTAAATTTCTTCCTGGTACCATTTTAAACTCATAGTATGAAAACAAAAAGAGCGAAACAAAATCCCTTAATCTTTGATAAATATTCTAGGTCTGTTAGCCTGAATTTATTGCAGACTTTAAGAGAGAATATATATATAATCTAGATTTTGGTAAAAATGCATTTCAGAAAATACCTAAACACTTGAAGACTAAAGTCTTCACCACATGGATTATCTTCTGCAATCATTTTTAAACTAGAAATATCTTTGCTAACTGTTACTGTCTTGATGTGGTCTGGTTTCTTGTTTTTTGGTTTTTTTTTTTTTCATTTTCATGCACTTTTGTTTATCTCAATCAACAAATGTCCTACAAAAAAGACATTATGTGAGCCTGCTTGGATCTATTTTTCCCCATTTAATTGTGAAGGATACCAAAGGGCAAAATTAAAAATTTCTGCACAGATCTTGAAACAACAAGTAGAGCAGAGTCAGAAAATATTAAAAAAACCCCAAACCAAGAGTGTGCCACAAACAATAATTGAAACAAGACAAAATTGAAAATATTCCCCCAAAAGCAGCAGGGGACTGTACATGAATAGGTGTCAATGCTGGCACCAAAACTGCTGCCTCAGGGCACGTTAGGGTCTGAGGGTTTGTAAAGCTGTTAACCACAACTTGCACACTGCTGCTCTTGCAGTCTAAACTGTATAGAAGGGAATATAGAAAAACCATTCAGAGGTAAATATAGTGTCATTAGCCCAACTTGTTGATATTAAACATGACACAAGTAGAAATGTAGACAGCGTAGCGAAAAAAGAAAACCCAAACAAACAATAATCTCTCTAGTTTCGGGAAATAAATAAAAATAAAAAAGTAGTTTTCCTTCAAAGATCAGATAACAAAGCTTTTCTAATACATTGGTACTGTTATTACTATTACCACTGTTGTGATAGTCACCCACTGGTACTAAGGCACATGAAATATTACCTTTCTGTCAGTATAGGTTTGGCTGCAGATATGTTTTTGTTTTTTGGGACCTGAGTAATCGAGAGAGAATTTGCATTCTGTCTTTGTGCAGCTGATACCTTTACAAGCTAAACTTTGCATCCTACTGCACTGGACAAACCTGAAAAACATGCTTAATACACATGGCTCTATCTAACTGGTTTTGATCCACAAAAAGGGATTTTTTCCTCCTGGACTAGAGAAGATACTTTCTCTAATAATAATGTGATAATGTGAGTATATGCCTCCTTATTCTTGCTGGGATTATAAAAAAAACCCTTGGTCCAAAACTAGTGAGAAAATAATTATCACAATTACCTTGTGAAGTTATGGAAGGTTTTCCTCTCTGTTCTTGTGGAACCATGAGATTTATTCATATGATAAAAGTGACTGAGTACAATGGTCCATGTCATTCCTTCTGAGCCCCCCCTGCAATCCTGTGCACCTCAGCTCGTTAGAGGTGCTTACACAGTAGAGGGAATTTTCAGAATGGCAATTGTAAAGCAGAAGGTTTCAGCATTACATTTCAGGCAAAGTAAATAGTTAGGGATGCTCTTGCTGTTCAAAGCTAGAAGAGAAGAGCATTTTTATGTTTTGTTGTTTTTTTTTTTTTTCCAGGTAAGCTGTGAAATATGTCTATTTGCTAAAATCAAAATAAATTTATAATCCAGAAATCAGAGAAAAAAGAAAAAAATATTCTTTGCAGTATGAAAGGCAAAATGGAAACATCCCACAGCTTTCTCTAGAGGGCTGAGTTAAATGGATAGGATCTCCATCTAGAGGCACAGATAAGCAGCTGCCACATAAACCAGTCATATCCAGCAGTAGAATGGCTTAAAAATATTTTTAAAACTTTTTGAACTCTCAGGCAGAGGAGTCCCATCTTTTATTGCAGTTTAAATTTTGTTATAATTAATGAGCAGAGATAGAATTTGATAAAAACCTGAAGCCATTACAGTTAAATATTCCTGGAGCAAGCAGTCTGGATGAAGAAGTATATGACCTGGGATAAGCTCTATTACTCAGAGCATGGTTCTAATTAAACCACAGTTGTAGTTTTGATCCCTGGATGGACCATTCACTTAAGAGCTGGACTTGGTGATCATTGTGGGTCCTTCCAAATCAGAATATTCTCTGATCTAGTTAGACTGGGGCAGCCAGTGCACAGAAACATAAGCTAAGGCCTGAATTTATTCACTGCAACCACCATTGTTTAGTCATCGATTTGGGCATGACCCAACTCAAAAAAAGTTGTTTCACAGAACAGCATAAATGGGTTGGAAGAGTGGATGATGTCATCAAAAGGTAAAATCTGGGGACTAGCTCATACCACACACATTTCATCAGTGCACCTATACTGATTTCTGCTGGCAGAGGTGATAGGAGAGATGGAAAAGGGACCTCAAAGTGACAGATTTCAGTAAGTGACTTCTCCTTTCTGCCTTGTGCTGCACCACTGCTGCTGGAAGTTGACTGAAGCTCCTCACACCCATCAACCAAACAAGTTTTATCTGACTATAACTATCATCTTCAAACATTTTAGTTAACATAGTCATGCTAGAACTCAGACTAAAACTATACCTACCCTCAGTCATGAGAAAGGTTGTGTCAGCAGAAGTTATTTAAGTTTCTGTTCAGATTGAACTGAAGATCATGAGGTTCAAGGATATATCTTCTGAAGGAAAAGTGTGGTGAGAGTTAAATAGTCCCTCTGCAGCCCAGCACAAATGGGAGGCACAGTAATTCATTATCCTCAGATCACCCATCCCACCTGTGCTGTTAAATACAAAAGCCTTATGAGAGCTACTCCAAGTCCCTGACTGACAAGTGGTGAAGCTGGTGAAAAAGGAGAGAGATCAGAAGGCCGACTGAAACCAACTTAACATACAAGAAGATCTAAAAAATCCCCCCCAAACCAAACCAATAACCAGACAACCCACCTAGGAAGAAAAAAAAGAATCAAAACCCAAAATTCAGTCTTTCCACTCTTTCCTGCTTTTTTTTTTTTCTTTTTTTTCAAGAGCCTGTAGGAATATTGGTATGAAAAAACCCCAGAGAACTGCAGTACAGTACAGGGAGGGTCTCTCAAGGAACCATGGATTAACCCGCTCAACCTGCCAGTGAGTCCAAAAAAGATTCTGTGATATTTCTGGGAATATCTGCAAATCCTGCCAAGATATAAGAAGTCCTTTTGGGATCATGAATAAACCCATGGAGACTCTCACTCTGTTCATCAGACAGAGTCAGAGTAGGGCTTCTGACAGGAATATTAATATATGAGAGCCCAAAGAGACTCTTAACTTTCCTTTTCCCTAGGTTGTAAATGGTGTAAGTACCTGGCTTTTGCATGGGATTTTCTTATTCACTCATAAAGATCTATCAGATAATCCTCAAATCTCCTTTGGAAAGTACCTTATTTTTTTACTCAGCAAATGCTTTTAATATTCTTTTAAACACCATCATGGTCAGTCTTACATGAAATTCTCAAGAGCTTGAAAATCTAGTCTGTTCTTCTGTGTCCATAAATTCTGGGGATTTTTACACATCTTCCATCTTACTTAACAGCTTACCTAAAATGTAGATTAGAAGCACAGGAAAGAATGGTGACTCAGATATAAAAGGGAATGGCTCAAATTCTTTGCAAGGATTTAAGCATATATTGAACAGAAGTTCAAACTTGTTTCTGAGAGGACAGCTTATTTTTTTATGCTTGTATTACTGTAGACTGCATTTGAAGCAGTGAAATACTGAAGGGACTTAATTAAATTGTTTCCTTACCAGAAAGCAATGATATCTAATTTGCCAAACCAGAACCTATATTTCCAAACTCATTCTGCAGTCTGAGAAAAGTTTGTGAAAGATGGAAAGAGAGGCAATACCTAACAAAATACTTATAAAAACATTTAAAAATCTAAAATAAAGTGTTTGCTACAGCTAATTATAAATATGTTGATCACAACCATGATTATGTACTTCGTGTCTGCACAATCATCTCTCCTTTTGTGAACAGAGAACCTCAGAGATCACATAATCCTTGCCAAAGAAAGGAGAGATTTATTTAGTAGTTTTTCATAGCTACTGCATTAGGGTAGGTTCCCTAAATCTCTGTGCTGTGTTTCACCATATGACTGCTAACAATTTTAATTACATACACTATAGCTACAAACTAATTTTGTTTTGACTCTATTACATGTTTAACAAATCTGTGTCTAAATCTGGCTCTGATGCATGGGCCCAGATATTGGTCCTAACATGCTACAGCTACCCTTAGCAAGGTAAAATACCTTAGCTTTGCATCAATTCACCATGCCTTTAAGAGAAGCCTCTGTTAAAAATAATGTAATGTTTAGCAAGTTTAACTTAGTAACAGGAAACTGAGGGACTTGTCTCTGACCAGGTACCTTCCGTAAAAATTATATTAATCATCACTGGGCCAGGTAGACTAAAATTCATAAGCAAATACTCTCAAGCTCTCTGCATGCTTTGTTTTTAAAGAGAAGTTGTAAAGTCTGTTCGCATCAGACTTTGACCACTCTTGAATATTGACCAAAACAAAATAATGGGAACATTTGAAACATAGGGTTTAAGAAAGGATAAACTGAATTATTTGAAGCCAAAAAAAATTAAAAACCTGAGGGGCATTTACTAGCACAGGATGGAAAAGACCAGGCCATTATTCTGTGCACAGATCTGCAAGCTTCACAAACTCACTTTGTCACTTTAGCAATGAAGTCTGTGTGATACAAAATTTCCACTAAGTGATGGTGATGAATGTGTTTGATGTCCCTTGCACATTCCATTCTATTTGAAATATGAGTTATTATTAAAAGAGTGAAGGAGGTTGATTTTGAAATTCAGAAACCGTGTCATTGTATTTACCACATGGGAACCTCTTTTACATTGTGGCAGAAGCACCATGTCAGCTTCATCACAACTGTTGGTACAATGACTTCACTTGCTGATGAAGTCAGTTCCTCTCCCATCTGTGGTGTTGAGGATCTCAAACTCTTTTTATTACAGTCCTGAAATTCCACAGTTATGCTGTGCATTACTCTCTGCCCTTCTTTGGCAGACTTATCTGTTACTGTCTGCAAGTTTCCTGTTTCTGCTTCTACATCTCAGACCACCTTTCCACAGCACACATGTCTAAGGAAAAAAGACTACTGAGTAATATATTTCATTTTCTGAGGTCTCACTTTACCCTGTTCTTCTGCAGTGGTCCACTTCTCTGAACCTAAATCCATCTTTACATAACAACTCTTTAAATTGGGACTTTGTGGTAAGGCAAACTTACGGGAAGTAAAATTAAATCTAGACGGGAATAGTATCTAGCAGCATACCTAGGGAGCAATCTTCTCCATCAATCTCCTGTGTCCCTGAAGAGTCATGTTGGAGATTAAATCCCTCCCACTGTGCCATGCAGGAGCAGCAGAACCACCCAGCAGTGATTGCTGCATTGCAACGTGCCTGCACACAGCACCAACCTACTTGAAGAGCACAAGAACATACCTAGAGAAAGACATACAAAGATGTGTGGGGCAAGAGAAAATAATAAATGGGGTGAATGTGAGAGACAAAAATAGGAACAAGACTGAGGCATGAATAATAAAGAAGCTCATTAGAAGGCAAGAAAAAGAGCTCTGCAGGAGCATTCACATGGGTTCTTCAAATTGTCACCCCTTAATGCCTCTTTTCAGTTGGCATTCCTCACTGACCCTAGCCTCAGTACCTGTCTGTATTGTCCTAGGACAGCCCACAGAGAGATAAGGTAACATTTCTTCAAGCCTTGCACTTTGATCAGTATTGTGGAAACACTGAAGCGACTTGAAGTTCTGAAATCTCACCTCAATTGTCATTCAGATATTTAAGTTCTCAAATCCACTGCCATTTACTGGGACTTGGCCTACATAACCCCTTCAAAGAAGGGGATAGAAATGATTTTTTCAAAAAGTTATAGTCTTCTTTCATAATCAGAAATTCCAGTGTATTTAGTATGCTCAATTATTTCCTCATAAGCTGGTCACACCAACACAGCCATTACCCAAAGTGGAAGTGAGATTACCCAGGTGGGAAGGTGGGATGAAGATGGGAGGTGATTTTCCCCTGCTTAAATTTGTGTCTCTGTGCAGCTCTCGGAGCCAGAGGCTGCAGAAAGCCTCAGTGAGACCATGCTGATTTGCAGATGTCGTGTTCCCCACTCGTACACGCCTTGTGATACTCTTGGAGAGATCTGCGGCTCAAAGGCGCATTTCACAGCTCCTCGCTCTCAGTCACTCATGCTATAAGCCTGTGACTTCAAAGGGACAGCTGAAAGGACATGTTCGCAGGGAAAAAAGGGAAAAAGGAAAAAAAAGAGAAAAATATTGTCTGCTTGTCCCTTTTTTTTCTGTTCATGATATAACAGGCTTAAGATGTTTTGGTATAACTGCTTCTCAGTGGGTTATTTTTCCCTTCTTACTTTACAAAAACTACAAAAAAACCCTGGCAGTGAGAAGGAAAACAGCTGTGTGATGCTTTCATCTCAGAGTGGGCTTGTCAAAGAGCAGACTTTCCATTCTCTAAGCAGGATCCTTGGGTCAAGCTGGACTGATGTCCAAGACAGTGACCCCCAGTTTTTCATTTTAGCCCTTTCAGCAGTAGCACATGCTAAAGCACTACTGCTCCCTGCTGCAGACCCAGCCACAGAGTAAACAGAAAAATCTCTGAGGGCTTGTGGTGCCCTTTCAGGCTGTAGGCAAATCACTATCATGACATTTTCTCATTTCGTAGTGTAAATGAGGTTCAGTTCTAAATTCAATTCTTTCTAAGGCTTTAAACATGTTATCTACAACATCAGTGTCCTCCACATATATAAAGTCCTGAATGTCTTTCATCAAATTTCTAAAGTTTTTTTTTTGTTTGGGTTTGGTTTTTGGTTTTTTTAGTATGTGTAAAATGATATTGAAGTAGGATTAGATTTTTTTTTTTTCAGTTTTTAATTAGTTTGGATCTGTTTGTTGCTCTGCTCTTGATCTGTTGTGATATGCAATGCAATCCCATTGCAATTTGAGTCACTGAACAACACCAAATAATTAAAAGGCAGACCCTCTTATTTGTAGAAAGGCATAGTGGAGAGATTTACAGTCGGGTTAATGTTTAACCTCTTAATCTTTCTAATGTTAGGGTTGGAAAATTTCCTTTAAATTTAATTATCTGCTTCTGCACTTTTACTACTTTGCAAATGAGCATTTAAAAATGTAATTTTTCTTTACAGAGACCTTTCATAATTTTATATCCACTCATAATGATTCTGGTCCTCCTAAACAAATGCTATCCAACCCTGCCACTGACATAGGCATTTATTCTCTTCCTAATTGTGTAAGGTTTTTAGATCTCACACCTTGTAATTCAAGGGATAGTGTACTTTCTCCTTAACCCCACCAAAAGCATTTCAGCGATAGCACATTTGCATTGCATCACCTTTGCAAAGAGGATCAAGCATTCAAAAGATATGATTCACAAATAATTTGATTATATCTGGTAAGAAGAAAAATGTATCTTGTGATTTACTAAATTCATACTCTATACCTCTGCACAATCTGTTTATAATTGAACATAAGAACACAGTTCATGGCTATTTTCAAATACAGGTATGCCAGAGAGATTAAGAGAGCTGAACTCTTACATTTTCTCTGGAAGAATCTCTTCTTGTTGCCTTGTAATCTTCACAGGTGAAGGGGGGTTATTTCTCTACATCAGGTAGTGAGAATCTGATGCAATTTGTCTTGTGAAAACCAGGGTCAGTATGACTTCAACTCCCATGTAAATACACCTGGACTTCAAACACAAACAGAAATTTGTGTTTCAGGCATTCTAGAAAATTTGTCATGACCTGCAGCACATGACTTGTGATACTTCCTGTTCTTTCAATACTGGGAAACAGGGTAATATTTGAGAGCAAGTAAATGGCGATGCAGCTTGTTCTGGTATCTGGATGAAAATAAAGATAATATAGTAAAAAGAGGAAAAAATCATACATTTCCTAGCTTCTCTTTCTAAATCTTGTGATGCACATTGTACTTCTGTGGTAAGGAAGTGGTTCATTCTACCTGTCTTTTTTAGGGTCAGGATAAAAATAAAGCTTATGTAGTAAATTTGGGTAAGGGTGCCAGAAGTTTTGGTTTTGCAAGGCTCTATGCAGGAAATGACAAGAGACGTATAAGATTTTTTTTTTGTCTGAAAAGAAAGTTCACGAAGCTGTTTTGAGACTTATAAGCAAACTGACAAAGGTAGTACTATTAATGATGGGGAATGTCAAGTAGTTTAGTGCTTCACCTTAGATATTTTTTTCCTTTTGTCCTCCAATTTTTATTTGAGGAGGTGTTATATCACCAAGAGCGACTGCAACTACTCCAGCAAACACAGAAGTTTGTTAGAGGCAATCACAATTCAAGTAATCATTTTTCCTGCTTCCTTAAAATGGGTCTGTTCTGCAACAGATAGAAAATCAAAAGCTCATAATGCCTTCAAAGCATAATCTCTCTTTCTCCATGTGTGTATGTACAGAATACATATTTGTGCTCTGTTGTAGTTTTATTATTTCCTATCTTTTTCATTCATTACTAATATGTTTCTCAATATGCTTGATCTGCATTGCATTTTTTCCTCTTTATCTGTTTTTCTTGTCATTGTGCACACAAGGGGTTTGGGCAGAGCTCTGAATATTAGATAAAGAAAAATAAATCAAATATGATCAAAATTATACGTGCTAATCAAAAAGAACCAGTGTTTCTGTCAGAAAGTGCACACCCATTGAATGTACAGTGTGTTTATGTATCTCCTCTATATTGTTTGGGTTTGAGATTCACAGAATTAATCTGAGCTCCCTCTGCAGCTAACAGAGCTATCTATTCATGACAAAAATACACAGATAATATTTGCTTCTGCTAGATTCACTTCATCTGCTCTGCAAACACACTACTTTTATGCAGGTTTAGAATTAATTAAATATCAGGCTGCTCATGAAAACAGCAATCACTGGGAGGATATTAGAGAGTGTTCCTGGATTGAGTTGTGAAATTCCACACATCAGCATTGGCCCTGGAAGCCTGACTTCAGAGACTGCTGAGAGCAGGGCTCCACTGTACAAGCTACATTACTCATCCACACTCCAATTTCAGAGCCTGAAGTCTCATGGTAAATTGCTCTGAAAAAAATCAATAGGTCAAAAGCCCTGTGTATGCCAATGGCAAAATTTCTGTTGCTTTTGGTAGGCTCATGACTTTTCTATGAAATAGGCAAGAAACAGGATTGGTGTCTGGTGACTAGTCCTAGTTCATTGTTTTATTAGATCCAGAATCATATTCTGCTCTTCCCTGCTGTAAACTGTCCTGGGATCACCCTTGCTATTCATCACTTGGGAGAAAACTCTGTCTTCAGTATCCATTTGTAACATTAAGAGTGCCCAACCAAGCATTTCCTTTTTCTGAAGGAAAATATTTCTCTTTTCTCTCCTTAGCACACGGTCATGCAAAACTATCTGGGGCTGCGACTGTTGCCGGGTTATTGACACATATATCTTGAAAAAAAAATCTGCAAAGTATACCATTGGGTTCAGGTTTGGAACCTAATGAGCTTCTGACGTTCTGGAGCTGTAGGGTACACAGCTCAGCTTTGCAGGCTGCTTTTCCAGGTGTATTTGCTGGACAGTGCTCCCCTACTTTTAAGCACCTGCTGCAGTTCACCCATCCTGTTTATGTCCCCATGGATCTCCATGGATATGACTATTGTAAGTTCATAAAGTAACAGGGAACCTTACCTGATAAAAGGACTTTTTAAATGGCAGAGACTAGTAGAATCATCATAAAAAGAGCATAATGACTGTCCTATGATGATTGTGATAATCAGCAGAACAACTGAGGAATAAAATACCTTCTTTTTCACTCACCTCTTCTATGGAGGAGACGTGGCCAACAGGTTTCCTTTATAAATTGGAAATTTAAACTCTGGGAAAAGCTGCAGGGAGAAGAGCTACTGGAATGTCATGGGATGGGATGAGTTGGAGGAAGCCCTGACAAAGACCAGGTCATCATAGTACAAACAGGAGGAGAGGAAGGAAATTATATGACTGCCATGGGCAAGTGTTCAAACTTTTTGTTCAAGTGAACAAAATAAAATAGACATAAGTCATCTCCATTTTTACTCATGTCTTGCCCTTTAAGTGAATAAGACAAAGGAACAAATAAATAACAGCAAAACAAGATGAACTCTCCCCCATTTGTCCTCCCACCTCTTAAAAAAAAGTCTCCTGTAGTAGAAACATTAGTACTAGACTTTTAGTACAAGTACTGCTTTTCTGTAGCACCTGTATGTCACTCCTGTGGTTTAAGGTAATGGAAAACCTTCCAGGCAACTGAATATTTCCCCCTGCTGTAAAATCCTTTGGGTGGCTTAGACCCAACATTTAAAAACACTTACAAATGTGAATAATCTCAAGATACCACAGGCGGCCACATCTTAACAGTTTAACACAAAGGCCACTAATTAAAGCTCTCTCTGTGTAAAAGGAAAGCAAAAAGCAAAGTTCTATATATCTCTCCCTCTCAAAAGAAAATCAATGGAGACTACAGGAAATTTCTTATAGAACTGTTGGATGGGAGATTGGTTCTTTCAGTTCAGTCACCGAACCCACACAGAGTGGCTGAAGTGGTGCAGGATTCCCTAGGGCAGCTGGGCTCTGCATGCAAGGCTGGGGATAAGAATCACCACTGGGATAAACAGGGTGTTTCCTCCTTCTACTCACATTGCTTTCTGCCCTGATTCTCCTAAGTTTTACCACTTCAGGGGCAATGGCTCTCAACAATTGCTCCTTATTTCCCATCAGCCACGAAACAGAGGGTAGGGAAGTGGTGGGATTTTGGGGCACAGCACTGATGCCAGGCATTTCCTCATAAACACAAAGAGCTTTTGCAGAGGGAGAGCTACAACAATGCTCAAAGAGAAAGGAGAAAGCAGTGTCTAAGAAACGAAAAAGGGAAGATAAGAGGATTCATTTAAATGCAGTGGAGCTGAGCTAAAACCTGGATCAAAGCCTTTAAATGATACCATGAAGTTGGTGGAAGCCTGGTAGAACTGGCCCAAATGAGACTACTAAATAATAAGTGACTCATTCTTAATTCCCCCTCTCTTTCATCTTTGTATGCTGAAGGTAAGTGAATCCTTATTCCATTCCTACATTCAGTGAAACCATAAATAAGCAAGTTATTAGTATTATTACAGCCCCAGCTGTAATAAAATCTGGCAAGGCCCTGAAAGGCTTTCAGTAGTTTCACCAAAAATAGTAAGAACAAAAAAAGAAGCCCACCACCTCCAACTGTCATCAAGCTCTTTTTATATTAAACTACTCTGGAAAAATATAATATTGTCAATAGTTATATATTATTGCCTCATGGATAGCAGATAGATTGTGTCATCAAAACCACCTCTCTTTTGCTTTAAAAGTTCTGTCAGTGAATCGAGTGACAGAAAAACTCCCTGGAATATCTATACATTCTGACTCATTAATTCATCCTTTTCCCTATCTGGTTCTCTGATGCCATTTGAAATGAAAGTGCTGAAAATATTCCAAACACATTTTCTTCTCTAAAGATTGTTTGATGCATACCACAGTGTTTTCCATCACTTGTATCCACTAAGCTGTGCTCTGTCTCTCTCTCTCTCTTTTCTGTCATTTGCCGTGCTCCCAGGAGATTAACAAAGATAAGTTATTTAAGTTTTGATGACTCTGCAGGGCTGCTTTCAAAGTGGCATTTTTTTTCATACTAATTTTTTTTTCTACTTGGAGAAAGTGTCTTTCCTCCTGGAACAAACTTCTGAAAAACATTTTGCTGGGTATTTTCTTTTCCTGCTAATCTTTACCTCCAGTATTGCAGACATTCAGGAAATAAAAGTGACAGTTCTGAAGGGCTTTGGTGCTTAGAAGGTGCTGAAGAAAGGTCTTGTCAGAGGGCTACCCTTTGGATTCAGAGTAAGTCTCCCTGCGTTTGGCTGTTCCTTCTGAAAACACTCATGCAAACTTTCTAAGGCTGTCTTGAATCCAGAAAAAATCTTCTTCATGACACTTAGATGATTTCATTCTTTCATGGCATCATAGATAATTGAAATACCACTTTAAAGTATACTTTAAATGGAGAAGCTCACAGCTTTAAAGAAAATCACAGTTATCACATGCCTTGCAAGAAATTGTACATTACGATAACTATTTTGAATCCTTTGAAAGAATTCAAAGTATGGGTTCCCAGAGGGGTATACTTTTTTAATTATTTTTTTTTGTTTCCTGGCATATCTTATAATATTCAATAGAAACCTGACTGGCTTTCTGCAAAGAATATTGGATAGGAATAAAAGAATATCCAGAATATACTGGATAGGAAGAAAAGTCATGCCAGTATCAAGAGCCTTGTCATGTGTCAGCATGCAGTTCAATACCTGGCTTCTAGTGGTGGTTACAGATTTACTGATTAATTACTACAGAGCAGTGAAGGAGAGCATTTTCTTACCTATAGCAGCTGATGTTTAACAATGGTTACTAAGTTAGCAGACTCACCTTTAGCTCTTCAGTGAATGAGGATGGGGAGGATCTTTCACAGTCATTTGGCTTTTCAGGTCTGTGAATCGGGCACCTGAAATCCCTCTCTCTCTCTGCTCTCTCTTAGGCCCTAACCCAAGCATCTCAGCTGCAGCTGAGTGGAGCATGAACCCCCATGCTGCCAAAGAATTGTGCCATTTATTCTTTGTTATCCAGTTTATTCTTAGGGAGTCTTTCAATATCTCATCTTTGACTCATCTCTCCTCCATACATCATTGTGCAACCTGATGTGGAGAAAACAACAGTCAAAAAAGTATGTCATAATTGCAATGAGTGGAGCAAACTGCATGGCAATAAAGTTGACCAGCCAGCCTTTCTCATGAGTTGCTTTTTATTGCGTTTTGCTGTTCTGTTATTCCCCTAATGCTGCCCATTCATCTTGTGCTGGATTACAAGTTAAACCTGCCTACAACCATGTTCTCTTGGGGCTGGAGAGATCCAGCTGTGGCCTGCTCATGGCAAATAAACTGCCTCACAAAAATACAAGGCTTCCCCCATCATTTTTTTGCCTGACTTTTTGTATCATTGCTACGGAATAGATGATTGCAACTGGACAGTCCACAAATGCCTTCCTTGGCGTATGTCAGACAGCCAGGCATCATTTATCTGAGATGCCAGGGCAATATCAGAGGGATTCATGGTTGAGAATAAGAGATATGGTACAATCTAAGCAGTGCATAGTGGCACTATAATTGAGGGAAGATACAGGGAAATGGAGTTTACCTGCAAGTAAACCAAGCAGTGTAAATTTGTTGGTACTCCTCTAGTGTAGTAACACTCACTAGGGAAGGAAAAAGCTGTTTTACGAGGTGAGGGGGGAAAAAAAAAAGAGAAAAATTCAAGCATGTTATTGTAGAAGATTATAGTGGTAATTTATATGAAAGCAGCTGCTCAATTTCTCACCCTGAGTCAAAGTGAGACAAAAGGTCAGTGAATACAATGATGGCAGTTCAGTATCTACTTCAATACGCAGCAAAGTGACTTTGCCCTCTGCAATCTTTCAGCATGAGGAAAGACTGCCTTGATTTTTTTTGCACTTAAAGAAAGTAAATCATGTCCACTCCTGGAAAGTTCAATAAACCTTTCTGGTTAACACATTTTAGAAATTCCAGTCAAACCACGTAGTTAATCTGAAATCCTAAAGCAGATGCTTTGACAACTCCACAATATTTACCTCTTCTAATCCTGTCACTGCAGCGGGCAGTGACTTTTTGTGCTTCATTATAGAAATAGATTTCCTGCTTCTTGTTTTTCTGTTGAGTCATAAAAAAATTCCCTGCTATAAAAGATCCATAACCAATTTACATCCATCTTTTCATATCCTGGTACCATTATGGTTTTTATTAGCCCAAAATTTACCTTAAATGCTTTGTATTTTCCAAGACGTAGGTAGTTAAATAAATAACCAATTTAATTGCAAGGGAAAGAAAAGCTTCATTTCAGTATTTACCACAAAGTATTCTAAGCAACTGGTTCCAAGCTGTATAATGACTGCCCTGGGTTAAGATTCTTCCCTCCGAACATTTCAGATAGAAAGGTCTTTTACCTCTTCTGTCTCTACTAAGGTTAATTTAGCTGACCTACTGAGACATCAGACACTGCCACTGTCTAGCTTGAAGAGAAAAAGGAGAGGATGCAGTGATCACATGAAATGCACTCTGTGTCAGACAGAGGTGGAACTCAATGTTTATGTTGCCCCATTCCTCTCAAATAGTGGACTTTAGAGAAATTTGAAAGTCCACAGATATGAATCTGGTACAAGGAGCTGGATTTTCATGTGCTGCACATATGGCTGCAGAACTCACTGCCACGAGAGTGGTTTGTGGTCTCATCATCATTTAAACAGGACTGGACATGTGGACTCACAAAAAGTACATGTAAATGTTCATAATACAAGTTTGCAAGACTACATGCACAGGGTGATGGCATTCTGGTTCTGACTTGCCTGTGGCTGGATTTCCAGGACAATTTCTAAGCAGTACAACTTACACAGACTTTTTTTTGTCTTTTTTTTTTTTCCCTAGTTAAAGCTATTTATTCTGCTGTTTCTTTAGATGCTTCCTAAATAGCTGATCAGATTTGAAGCTCTGATAGACACAAGCAGAGGGAGGATTAGAAACTCACTGGGCAAGTCCTGTGTTTTCATGGTCCAACTCTATTTGGCTATCACTTTGGCTATCACAAGGTGTACTGAGATCAGCTCTGACCACGCACATCTTTCAGCCTTTGTTAGAACTTTATATCTCCCAAGTATGGTGTTTTTTTTGAAAAAAAAAAAAAAAAAAAAAAAAAAAAAAAAAAAAAAAAAAAAAAAGTGTGGTCCTATGTGCTCCAGGGACCTGAGCTTAGTCCTACCCTGAGGGTGAGACTGGAAGGCTTGGAGAAGATAATGTATTGGCTTTTGTATCTGAAGGTACTTACACTTACATAATTGCAATTATTAATACTGCTGACAGGATGCACCCAATCTATAATTTGAAGTAATGTTTGGCAACTTGAGCAATATGAATCATGAATCATTCATTAAGTGAGCAATGCATTTAATGAGTTAGAATTAATTTTTAGATGTCCTCTGTCATTTTCTTGTGTAATTTAAGGTCACCAGCAGTATTTTTTGTATATCATAATTTCATTGAGGCTTATATGCAATCTCTACACTGCAAATATATTATTTGCTTTAGTTCAAACTTTTTTTTTTGTTTAGGGGAAAGACTTTGGGAATGGTGCCTGCTTGACATTTCAGATCCTCTTTGGCTCCAAATTGGCACAGCTATATTGAAGTTAGCAGAGCCCTACCACTAAAAAAATAAAAAAAAAGTGACAGTGTGGCTTTGAGCAGGGATTTGTTTCCTGGTCAATAGGTTTTCAGGCTACCTACCACTCAACCAGACATCAATACATTCAAATAAATTGAAGTCTTTTTGGTTGCTTCACCAAAAATCCTCAAAGGTTTTTGACCTCAGGACGGGTTACCATTGCACTGTGTCAGCCCAAAATGTCGGGGCTTAGGCAGAGGAACCTGTCTTTTCTGAGATGTAAGTAAGGCATCTTTTTCTGCACTGACTTAGGCTCCATTTTTCTTCCAGTATGTCTTATTAAATATCTGGGAAAATCCCCCTCCTTTCTGCACAGTCCTGTAGCTTACATTTTAGCTCTGTACATGCTCTGTCTCTGGAGATAGCCATCCTCACACTCCATCACCAGAGGAATGAAGACAAAATGCCAGCTTCCTGAGAGACCTCTGAGATGTCTTTAACTGCATAATAATTGATGTTTTTATGGAGTTCCAGATCATTTACTGATATTGAACACTTCAGTGGTTTAATCCTTCCTCACACAATGTGTAGACAAATAATAGCTTGATAGAATTCATCATTCATGGAAGGCAGACAGAGCAGGCAAGCCAGCATGAAAATATTTTAATTATACTTTGTCAGAAGTATATCACAGGAGATGAGTGCTTTTCTTTCACCAGTTTCATTTGGAGAATTTTCCCAAGTCTAAATTTATTTGCTATTAATTGTGCTTGGGTTCAGATGCTGTATTTCCATAAGGCAAGAAGAAAGTGAGACAAGATAAGAACAAAAAGTAGCAGAAGACTACTGAAAAGGAGAGCAATTTTTTGCTTGAGACCAGGCTTGGAAATGAAAAAAGTTCCTAGAAAACAGCAAGTAGTATAGAAAAGAGGATAGGACAAATCTCATGTTTCATTAATTCCTTACTATACGGAAGTTTAATGTGGGACAATACTACAGAGTGCCACTGGACACAAATCAGCAGGGCTAACTCTCTGCAGAAAATCTGCCCTTTGGTAGATGTTCTCCAGGCATTTCTCCCTAGCTTCCCAAACTATATTTGTAAAGTATAAGTATCTAGAAGTGTAAATGGATGGCATCTCGGGTTGATAAATAACACAGAAAACTATCTTTCTGTTAAAAAAAAAAAAAGTTATGTCATAAATAATTTTTTTTTTTTCCTGGAGCTGAATCCAAGCTTACTAAGCCAGAGGGAGTTTTTTCAACTATGTTTCAATAGTTTTGGGATTGAGCCCCTTGGGAAAGTCTGCAAGACAGAACAGGGTTAATGATCATTACACTGTTCAGCTTCTGCTTAGGCAAGTATTATTATGTTGTATGAAATAGCATTTGATAAAGGTTGTCAAAATTATTTTGTCTCCTGTGCAAAAGTAGTATTGCTTTTATGTATGACTGCTGTTATGTTACTGGTGGCTTATCTTCTAACAATATGACATGGTAGGAAATACATGAGAGAATCAAAGAAAAAAAATGGGGTAAATCATATAAGCAATTATATTTTCTTTCTTGTCAGTGTTATCATAGTATCATAGACTGCAGAGTCCTCATAGTGCTGAGATAGTTTGTATTGAAGGACTAAAAAGAAGACGTAAAGTATTTCCCTGGCCTTTGGTGAATGCAGAAAATGGTGACATTTTTTTCTGTCACCCTGGTTGTCACTTGAATGTCTCAGAGCAAGAACTAAATAAAGGAATTCCAAGATGTAAGATTTCTAGAATTTTCTCTATTCTGCTACCATTTAAAGCCAATAACAAAGTACTCTTGGCAGTCGTAGTGGTGAGGTCAGGGAAGCAGGACAGGGAATTGAAATTCTTCCCATCCTAAAACCTCTACACATACTACCAAGGCAATGGGATCAAGCCCCAGCTTTACAGCCATATACCTTGTTTGACAGAAACTCCAAAACATAGGCATGTATCCAATATGTAATTCATACAAGCACAAACATTTTTTTAAATCTTGCCAAGCTTTTAGTGTCAGTAAAATTTCCCTGCAATGAGAAGCAACAATTCAATTAAATGTTGCATGAAACTATTTCTTTTCCCTTGCTGTGCATTTGCTGACTATTAATGCATCCTGTGCTATTCAACTCAAGGTAGGCAGACATATCTATTTAGTTCTATTTAGCCTTCTCAATGTAATTAATTTAATTTTTATAACTCTGTCATGATTGATATAACTATTCTCTTTGCCAAAAAAAATTTCCTAGCGTCTTCAATTCCTTCTTAGACTGAATGATGTAAAATGTCTCCTTCAGTGGGAGGAGGGGAGATGCTCCCTCAGTGTCTTTAGACCTCCGCATTTCTGTATTTTTCCTTCTTAAAGACAAGATAATTGAAACAAAAGACAAGAGGGCTGAAACCACTGTGGATGAGATATTTAGCTCTTCATTTTATTCACTTTCTCCCTCTTCAGTTTTATGTTTCTCATTAACAAAAGACCCTTAATTGTTTTTGTTTTTTTTTTCTTTCCTTAAAAAGGTTACTTTGATTTCAAAGCTGATGTTTGTACGTGGATGCACCTGAGACTGCCCATTACATTTATCAACTTTGTACATAATGTAATTATTCGGGAGTACATTAGAACCTTACATTTTCTATCTTGGCAAACTTAACCACTTCCATCAGCTAATTTTGCCAACTTTATATTTCCCTTTATCCTATTGACTTCATTAGGGTGCTAATAATTGCAGCTAATTAAGAGCAAATATTGCAGGCAGTAGTCCATTTATCTGTTCAATCTTCTACTGAGGTTTGACAGTTATTATTTCTGTTGCCTTACTATCTCTTTGGGAAAGCTTTTTCCTTGACAGTGTGGGCTCTGAGAGAGCTGAAGGATGGAGGTGAAGAGCCTTAAAGAACATAAACCAAGTCTTAACAGGACTTGAGGGTATTCAGGTACTTCAAAGCTTGCATGCTATAAAAACACACATTGGTCTGAATAGCTTCTCAGTCAGAGAAATGTGGAAAATTGAATTGTCTCCCTGTAGGAAATGTTACTAATTTGCTTTCAGCCCACACTGATGAAATTTTGACATCTCAACTATTTACACTTAAAAGAAAGTGGAAAGCAATCTCAGTGTGGAAATATTGGACTGCAAAATGTTTTCTTTCTTGATCAAAGAGAAGATTATTAATCTCAAAAGGCTGATGTATTTGGCATTCAAAAATTTGTACAATACTTTTGACAAATGGATATATTAGTGTTGGGATTTTTTTTGATTGAAATGTTTATTTGTAATGTTCTATTTGAAATATTCTATTACTAATATTGCTGGGAAAACATCCTGTTTTGTTTTGTGGTAGTGTTTAGTTTGGTTTTTTTTTATTTTTCTAGATTTTTAAGGATGGGATTCATTCAAGAAATGAAAAGATTTTAGATAGCTTCTCTCCTACTGTCTATTTTCCAGAAAAAAAAAAAAGAAAAAAAAAGAAAAAAAGAAAAAAAAATAATCTTTGAGAGGACTCTCTTTTGGTTGACTGAAGACATAGAGAACATTCATAGAACATTCATGCAAGCACATCCATGAAAATGCCCTTCCTGGAATGTGCCAGAGAAGGGGCATTTTGATGAGATGCCCATTTTAAAAAGACACCACGTTTCTGCATGAACTCAGAAATTCACTTGTTTTCATTTGATTATTTTGGGCCATAGATTATTTCTGAAATGCTGGTTAACATATTTTCTTAATGTCTTCAATTTTTCATTTTCATGGAAACATTTTTGATAAATTATGTGCTCTTTTATTTGCTGTAGTTGTTAATAAAATACTGGGGGAAATAGAAGAGAAAAGCTTCTTTCAGTGTGGAAATGGAGCTTAAAACTAATAGAAGGAAAACCGTGGTTTTGATTTCAGGTAAACATCTGTGGAACTGGAATAGCTTTGGTTTTTTTTTTACAACTGCCACCAAAAGAGAAATTTGATGAAACTAAATGTTCAAGTTAGCTTGTTCTATTTGAATTTCCTTGGCTTATTTGGATGAGAGAGCTCTGTGGCAAAATGCATGCTGCCTTTCAGATTTCATGAGGACTCCATTTCATCTCTGTTGCCACAGGCAGGGAGCCCATGGAGTTCTCCTCCTCACTGCAAGCTTGGCTCTCAGGAGTCATTAGAAAGAATTGTCAGCCATGTTGGACATAAATGCCTTTTGGATTTTGTGACGACATGAAAGGGGAGCCAGGGTTTTGGAAGACATTGTCATATGTGTTTTATCTGCCTACAAACAGTAGGTTTATCCCCTATAAGTTGATGGCTGATGCCAGCAGAGGCTACGTATCTATGCTTTTACAGATTCTCATTGAGTCTGGCCTTTTGCGTATGACATAAATTTAATACTTTAATTAAACTTTTTTTACCTCCAGCTCAGTTTTTTTCTCCCTATATTTGGCCTGCGCAAATCCCTGAATTCCTTCATCCTGCCAGGTAACTTTCTTCTGGAAGTGGCAAGTTTGTGCTGATAACAGTGGTACTAGCACCAGATGGAGTACAGGAATATGGGTACCACAGTGTTTCCCTCCTGAGCCATCTGAGACAATGGAACTCGATTTTGCATTTTTAGTGAATAAATATGAGGATGTCAGATCAGGGAAACTAAATCAGCAGTGAGTGAAGAACGTGTCCATAGAATAAGCTACAATTAGTAGCTTGTTTTTAATTTACTCCATATTCAGGCTGGAGCTACTGTACTTTTAAAAGTTACTAAACTGCACAGAGAAATAACACCATGAAGACATTTTACGTTTTAAATTAACATTGACCTTCCATTCACCTTTCAATCCTCTGGAGTTACCCAACTTCATATTGGAAGTGTTCATCTGCCTTGCTTCTATCCCCCTTCATTGGTTGTGTAATTGGAAAAAGTCAGCACAACTGCACTCCTGTGGTTTGGCTCTACTGACAACACAGTGGAATATTGCAATATATTGCAGTTTAGAAAATCACTCGTAGACAATGGCCTTTCATAAATATAAATTTTGAAAGCTCTTCAGAAACTGTGTGAGGTAGATAGGTTAAAATTGATTTTGCAGTCAAGCTAAGGATGCTGGTGAAGGCTACGGTAACCCATAATGGCTAGAGGAATTTCAACAACCGTGGTAGAAACAGTTCTGTGCTAAGCTCTACCCAAGCAACAAGTCTTCGTGTTTCAAAACATATTCAATGCTTAATTCCTACTCATTGTCTCTCATATTTTGTTTTGGGAAATATGGAGCATTTTTCAAGCAAACTAGACTTTTCACTGAAAACTGAGTGAAATATGAGGTTGCAGTTTGATTTTCTGAGATATTTAACTGTTACATTTTGAATGAAAGCAACGAGACCTAGAAATGAAGAGGTTATGCCATAGGTTACAAGTAAAAAACTCACACTTTCACAGTTCAACTCCTGGTACCACACTTCTTGCTATGTTAAAAGCAAACACATCTCTGGATGCTTTGCCACTTGTGTAATGTTTTAGCAGATTTAAATAAAATCTATAGATACTTAGGAGACCATTAATGTCCCTCCTCCCTCAAAATCAGAGCTGAATTCACAAATCTATTTTTATTGTGGTCCAAACTCAAGCTGAATTCCCCTCTGTGGGAATTTACTTGAAATTCCACTGTAAATTGGCCATCTGTTGGATTAGACATCCACAATCCCAGACACAGAGTGCCTCATTGTCTCCCTCTTGCTTGCCTTCCTGCTGTTCCTTTTCAAAGGCTAAAAAATTGGATCTGAAGCCTTACCCCAGAAAGCCAACAATATGCCCTGAGGAGACAGATTCTCCTTCGAGGGCAAGTCCCCTTGGTTCTAATTCCCGTGCAGACTTGTTTTCCTTCTCTTCTGCTGTACTGGGACTAGATGTGGGCATCCATTGTGTCTCTCCATGGTTTGTCATGGCCTCACCTTTAAAACCTCGAGTGCTCTTCAGCAGAAGTGAGAGCTTTGGGCTCATTTGCCTGCTGAGCCTCGGAGAAATCCTGAATATACAGAGCCTGTTAACAGCAGGCACTGCAGGTTGAAGGTGTGTGCTTAACAATCAGCCACTCAACCTGTAAAGGCTTCTAATTGAATTGCTAAAACCAAGCAAGGGAGGGCTGGCCTTTGCAAAACAGTTCCCACCAAAGCTGTTTTTCTGCTCCTAGGGCTTCTCTTTTTAAATGTTTTCATTTTCCTGGCAGCAATTCTATTCTCTATTACTGCAGTTTCTCTTCAGTGGTTATTCAGATTAAGCAGTTTGAAATTCTTTGCTGTTGAGCTCTGGAGTTTCAGTTGTGCAAATGGTAGGGGATATTGAGAAAAGGGAAAACTCTGGAGTCCCTGAAGAAGTGTTTCCTTCCTTAATATGCTGATACAGGGATCGGATCCTTTTCTTCAAAGCAGCACACTTCAACAATTGAACTGTCTTTTTTCAGAGACCATAGTATAAATAAATGTCTGCTGCTCCTATTTTATACAGCCTGTGACTACCTTGATTCCAACACCCCAGCATTGCCCGCTGCTCTGGGTACCTGCCAGGGCCAGGAGTTCTCTTGTGGCACTCGTGGTGCCGATCACCTGTGCACCTGTGCATCTGACTCAGAACAGAGATGTTCAGATACTCTTCCAGTCTGAATATTCAATCAGGTAAATTTAGGGCAGTCTCAGCACAAAACACAAATATTTGTTTGAGCTAAGCCTAAAAGCCTTTACCCCCCCCCCCCCCCCCCCCACCACCCCTTCTGCCTTAGCATGAGAGGTGTTTGGTTCATATATGACAGTTCCAAGGAACTCTTAAAATAAGACTTAAAATAAGAGCTTAATGGGAGCACAAAAGACTGTCAGTTATCAAAAAATCCACAATCAAACTCCAGAAAATGTTTAACAGCAGAGGTCAGGTCTTGTCTGAACTGATGGCAGCACTTCTTAAATCTGTTTCAGGACAGAACAGAACTTCCTTGCTTCGGGATCAGGGACCCAGCAGTCCTGGAGTGTGTTCCTTTAAAATTTTCAGGGCAAAGTCACCAGTTCAGATAAAGCAGTATAACTGCATTGTGGCTTTAATTCAATTGTGTCAGTCCCTGAGCATCTTGCCCTTGAGTAGTTGAAGAAGGAAGCTCTTTCCTCTCAATGACTTTATCAACTAGATAGATAGGCTGGAAGAAAGAAAATATTACTGTCTGAATTAAAACTTAACTTATTATAGGCAAGTAATTAAGGGATAAAATCATAGAGGCTTACATTTTCTTTCTCAACAAGAAATCTCTGTAGCAGGGTAAGGGAAGACATCAGAACCTTACTGATGGCTGCAGCATTTTAATTTACATGGTCAGCCACAGACAAGAAGTGTCTTAGAATAGCTTGTGTGCTTGGTGTCCCCTCAGAGGACTTTCCATGGCTGGAAGGCTGGTATAAAAGAGATTTGTTGTCTGTGCTTCCTCCTTGAAGAGGAGAAGAAAGGTGACAGATGCAGATTCCCTTTACAGTTAATTTGCCTTGAGATGCCCCCTTAGAGTATAAACAGTGAGGACACCAATCTTTTTCACAAGTGGTGTGAATTAAAATTTAAAAAAGAAAATTTTGCTAATAACTTTTTCCAAAGGAAAAGCCTAGGAAATCCATGACAGAGTACATTTTGTACCCCAGGTTTGAGCATATTTATAGCTTTCCTGTTCATGAAATTGCCCTCCCTGCATATTTAATTTCTTCTATCTTTATTTCTGGTTGAGGGAACACCTGACATCCTCTTTAGGTAAGAAGATGTTAAAAGAAGAATCCTATGACATATTTAGAAACTTCTTAGCCACTCCTGTATTTGTGACTTAACATTCTTCAATGCAGCTTCCCTTTGATTTAGACCACAGGAAAATAATTTTTTATCTCCTCTCCATGCTCTTCCTATTGATTTTTTTGTTTGTTTATATCTGCTTATAGTTAAACTCTATTAAATTTCCTCTTGACTTCTTTTTTTACCTTCTACTTCCAGTCACTGACTCTGTTATCAGAGGTTACTTTATGCACTGATAAAGGCATTCTTTACAGCTATCTGAAATGCCTCCCTAGAACCAAGTTATATTTTGACTATCCCGCTTCTTGTACTTGATCCTGCACTTAATCATGTGCTTAAAGGATCGAAACCCATCCTGAAACAAAACTTCCTGAATAATACTTCCGGATAAAACTTCCTGAATTTCAATTATCTTTCATCCATTTCTTCTGCACAGGGTCTCTATTTGGCATGATATATCCCACTTATCAGAAGGAAACCATTCTGTTAGGGGGCAGCTTTGATAATCTTTTTGCTGGTTTTTATTCGGTGTTGAAAGTGAACTAAGACCCTTTAAATGTTCCTACAGAAGTGAAACTCTGCCAAAAAGCTATTAGCAGGCCAAGATGCCTTTGATTCAGGAACCTTGCTAAGTATATAAACTATTTTCCCTTTATGATTCTAGCTGCTGACATTATGGAGCTATTATGTGACTCTATGGAGTCACAGAAAAGAAGCATGGTGAATCACAAGGTATTACTCGTTTTCAAATGTGATCTGGTATGAAAATCATCTTACCAGAACCCCTCACTGCAGTTTGCATGGAAAATGTTAGTAGCCACATCCCTGTCAGCATTCCTTGTCCATGAAGGTAATCTGTCTTGCTGTGAATTGCAGGTAGTGTTTATCTAACAGTAAATTTCAAAATATTTTTAATCGGTTCATTGCAAAAATGAATCAGCAATTAAGTTACCCAAAGTCAGGTGTTAGTGGTTCAAGAGTGTCACAGCTGCTTGAAGATCCCTGCTGTATAAGAAACTCAATTTTTAAATGACCACACCATATAAAACAGCAAAGGAGAGAAGGAGAAGAGGAGGATGGGAAGGAAAGCCTCTTTCCCACAGAAAACCAGTACCAGCTAAGCACAAGGATAAAATACCATGACCCTTCCAGTGACCTACACTTGTCAGGAGCTGGGTCTGAATTGAAATGGAGTGAAACAAGAATAGTTTTGTGTTCCACCTCACGCAGACAGTTCGCACTGCAGGAAGGGGAGAGAATGTGTTCACCAAAATGTGTAGGAATCTTGTAAAAACTGAGGTTTGGACTTGTGGCATTCTCTGCAATCTGTTGTCTGGGATTTGGAAGCTGTAAAACCAAAGCCCAGTGGGGCAGCCATGGATAGCTGATGCTCCTGGATAAGCTGAGTTATCCCTCTGGTGCCTTCTGCTAGCTGTTGGGCACTGCTGCTGCTGGACCCTCTGGAGGCTGGGTGGATACACTAGAGGAACCAGAGTGGGGCATAACACATGGAACTCTCAGCCCAGCCTTCTGGTTTGTATTTGCAGGGAAGGGACCAGCTTTACCAGTCTTCCCAGGTGGTCTATGATGGAAGAAAGGTTCTTCCTGAAATGAATATGACGCCTGACTGCACTGGTTGCCATGAGAGAGAAATCCTGTGGTCAGTAAGATAACTCATTACCCCATTTAGCCACCTATGTCACTGGAAATGCCTGCTAAACTGCCCTTCCTTGGAGGGAAATGAATAACTGAGAAGGAAAATGGCCAAGCTCACCAGCACAAATGATATAATTGCAGAGCATGTTAAAGAGGCATTATTAAGTGAAGTGGGCTGGATGATTTACTTCGAATCTGCTCAGGGAAAATTTTACACAGAGAGGCATGGGGCAGTGCCAAGGTTAATCATCTGCATGGCTTGTCCATAGCAAACACTCCCTGCACAGACATCTATCTGCTCTTTAGAACAGAGAAACCACAGAGTGTAATCAGAGAGCAAGAATGAAAGATCAAACCCTCTGTATCACATATCCAATACAAAAATATATTCTTTTACATTGACACATGGTACTAATGAAACCATGAAGTTAACGGAGCATAAGGAGAACAGCACACCATCTCCTACATGGAGTTTGCACTTAAAAACACCCTGGGGCATGTATTTAGATGTAAGAAAATTTGTAGAACAAAACTAAGAGATGTTTTATAAGTCAAAAGTGTTTCTGCATGATTACACTGCTTGTTAAAGATGCAAAAGATTGAACTGCTCTTCCAGACTGTTTGATTTCCTAAGACAATTGGACATCACTGTTTATGGCTGGCTTCATGTTTGTCAGGGAAAATACAATCAACACTTACAAAAGTTTCTTGAATAATAAAATTCAGTACAATTCCAGAGACTTCAGCTGGTCAAGAAGGGAAAATATATCAGCTGGATTCTTGACAGTGTTAGGGAAACAAAAGAGTTATGCAGCCAATTTCACAGAGGCATGCATGTTAATTTGACTGTTTATAATAATTGTCAAAATCAGTTCTGGTTTATGAAGGCTTAAGCATTTCTAATTTATTAAGTGTCTGCAACAGTTAAGGTGTATTTTGCAGGTTACCTGGTCTTCAGAAAAAATAATTGTTTAAGTCACATTTCTGCATAATTGATATTCATGCTATAAGAAATGTTATCTTACAATAAATGAAATATTTATAATATTTTGAAATATTCATTGGTCTTGAAGAACAGAAGAATGCAAGAAGGGACAAAGACCTTGGATATTGCTGTGCCAGAATTACTGTATACATTCAGAAAGTATTTTGAAGTAATTTTTAGAGTTATTGCAGGTTTTATTTTAATGTTCTAGATGCATATAAGAATTTAAAAATTATAATGTAAATTTCTTGTTTACAAGACAAATATGTTTTCTAATAAAACATATTTGAAAAATAAATGACCATACAAAGCAAAGCTTTGGAGGAAAATATCCCACTGAATTTGATTGAAAATACCTCCGTTTCTGTTACTTTTGAAATCTTCACCAAGGTGCAGAAATCAGGATTTTGATAATGCAAATTATGGAGTTTTCTTGGTGTGTTAAGTCTGTGTATTTGAAATCCCATTCCAGAAAATACAAAGGTGAAAGAGAACTGCAAGGAAGAAACACCTTCCCTGTGGAAAACAGAGTTCCCTGTGGAGCCTGTTTTTCTCAGCTCTCATACCTTAAACACACATGGGCTGGTCAGGCGGGCAGAAGCTACACACTAAAAGCAATGAAGCATTTGGGAATGATCTGTTCTTTCAGCCTTTTGCTACAGAGGATGATAAAGAATGGATGACTCTGGGGACATTTAATGGTTAGGGATCCTTGACTATGAAATACATAGACTGAGACATACCTGAACTCTGTTTAATACACTTCTAGCAGTGGAGGGCTTGCCCCACATGCTTTACCTTTGTGCAATCCTCTCAGTTGCCAGTTTTTCCCTAAAATCCTGGTTGGTAGCAGGGTTGGCATACTTCAAGCAGGTTTCTGCTTGCAATTTCTGGCATAATTTTGGCTTTTTCCTTCCATGTGGATTATACAGAGGGGCTTTCTCCAGAATGTAGGGCCCTGCTGCCTTCACACATGAACCTGATGGACACCTCTGCCCAAAGTCCTGCCCTGTAGTGCTCTGGTGAAACAAGCGTATTTGAACATCAGGATCATACTTTATATAAAGCTGATGAAATGACCTTATAGTTTAGGTTTCATTATAAGCGAACCGTTGATTCCTTTGTGCCTTTATGTGTCTCCAAAATTCATCAAAGAAAATGTGGCTGCAACCAACACCAGCTCTAAAGAAGGCAAAGAATTTCCTTTTCAATAAGCAGTGATGCCTGGAAGAGGCAGCTCTCAGCCATGCCCTAGGAGGATGTGTGGTGTCCAGTCACAACGGAGCTCAGTGTTTCTGGTCCCAGATCCCTTCCTCTGGAAACCTGTGTGATTAAAGACCTAATTACCTTGTTTTCCCTATCCTTAGTCTGTATGCCCCAATCTGACGTTAGAAGTCTCATTTGTTTAAACAAATGAAAGATGTCTGTCCCAGCTAATTAAGATTTAGCAACACTGCAGTAGACATTTTTCAAAGAAAACATCCTCCTGTCGTCTCGCCAGAGGCAGGTAAATGTGATGTGAGTGACAACCTGACTGCTGATTCTGGCTTAAGAATTAAGAGAATGAGGCTGAGGCCCTACTGTGGAAGCACAGGGGACAAAATACCTTGGCAGTGACAAACGTGTTGCAAACTCTCTGCACCAGCAATGCCAATGTTTCAAGGCTGCATAAACTTCAAGGAAAAAAGATCACTAAGGAGCAGCTGATTGCAGAATTTGAATAGTGCTATTCTGAGAAACAGAATCTCACAAAAAAGTTTGTGTTTCTGTTTGAGAGTTTGTGAGTGATATTATAGTTGGCCATTTTTCTTCTCCTCTCTTGTCTGACAATAAATACAATGAAATTATCTTAAATTCCATTATGATTTCCCAACCACTCATGGCAACCTTACTCTCTGCCAAATCTGTTGGCAAAATTCCAATATGCAACTGGGGAAATCCATCAGTTATACGAGCAGAAATCTTGGTAATGCCCTGTCATAAATAGATGTAATTGCAATTGATGAGGTATGCTCAAGATGAGGACAGTTATCAAAGTGCAGCACTAGAAATTGTGTGGTTATTTTAGATAGGGGTTTTAACATCTTTTGTCCAGTCAAACCTAGTAGGAGTAGATAAATAAGTATATATTTGAAATTCAGGAGCAAAAACAAAAGGGACAATCCTTCTGGTTTCATGAAATTGCACAAGACAAGGAAATCTTTTGAGAGGGAGATGGAAGTAAATGTTAACTATTATTAACTGAACTGTGAATTACCCCTCTTAAGAACAGAAAAGTGGCAGGTCTGAGGAAGAAATCCTTTCAGAAGGTCTACACATGTTGAAGCATAGAATTTAGTTACAGGTTAATGCCTAGATATGTTTCAAAATGATACAGTACTAGGAAAAAATAAAAACATCACTGAAGGAAAATGAATGGAAAATTATTTTCTAGGCCCTCAGACTCTAAATCATCCCTGTTATTTGCACTGGTAGAATGGTGCAGTTAAAAGCATCTAGATTTGGAAAGGAGTACAAAAATAAAAAACAAAAAACAAACCAAAAACCAGAGACTGATCAGTGAGGGTCGTTCCAAATTTGGGTTTCCAAAGATGGTAGAGTCATTAATTGGGAGTGGAAGAAAGGTGCAAATGAGAAGAAAGAAGCAGAAGAAAGACGGGTGTCTATGCTTTGTACAGGTTTTGTGTCACAGTTACCTGAACACTTCACAACCTCACCATGAGATGAATTAGTTTATCCTATCACACTCCTGAAAACTGAATAATGAAAACTTTCCTGGACAGTGGAAAGGAAAAACCAAAACCAAATCCAAAACCAAAACCAAAACCAAACCAAAGAAACAAACAAGCAAGTAAAAAAAAAACCCAAAAAAAACAACCTCACAAAACAAAGGAAAGCTAGTATAGTAGACTATTTATTGCCTTTTTGGGCTTTAAGTAATTAAATTTTGACATTATAGTGCATGGCTCAAATAAGCAGTTGGATGATAATTTATACTTGGTATTTTCTGTTGGGCTGTGTTCTACTGAGCTAAGTCTTCTGTGGAAGAACCAGCAAAAATTTTTCTCCTCTGCTTTCTAGACCTTTTCCCCAACTCTGCCACTTAATAACACTTAGATTCCACATTTGGCCTCATCATTTCTGAGGGCACAGACTAAAAACCTTTCATCTTGTGAAGGCAGTATGGAGGTGCCACTGCCTCTGATAAAGCCTGTGAGGGCTGGTTGCCCTGGCCTTTCCTCCTGAGACCCTCAGTGTGGGCACCCTCCTCAGGCACCAGCTTGGTCCCTGGTCCTACACCTCAACTGTGGGACATCCACAACATCCAGGAGGAGACAAGAGGGTCCCTTCCACTCTGGTGACATGGGGACGCAGTGCAGCAAAGGGGAGGCTCCCAGAAATAATTCAGCTGTCTCTCAGCTCACTCCATGCCCATTTCTGAAATCTCTTAGGACTAAATTGCTGGCTGGGTTATCTGCTCCAATGGCCATGCCCTGCCCAAAGGGCTGTATGGAGACTGAAGCATATGAAGCTTATATGGAACTGGTTCCTATCCCAGATAGAATAGAAGAATTGGAAGTCATAATATCCTTGACTTTGAGGATTGTCCCTGCATGCTGGTTTGAACCCTGCTGGTCATGTAGCTGCTAAATAGGCAAAATTGTCTTGCACTGACAATGCCTATGCTGTGAAGCAGAGGACTTTGTTTCTCAGAGTCATCAGTCCAACTTTCATCAGTCCTGAACAACCTTGAAGTAGACGTGTAATTTCTTTAGCTTTTTTTAAAAGGATTGTTACCTTAAGGATATTAGAAGACAATCAGTGTCTGACTATAGTAATCATCTTTTACAGGAGAAATGACACGTCCCAATCAGACATCCTTTGGGGACATGACCTCTTTTATCAGCACACTTATTATAGTGGACCACTGGTTCAGAGGCTGCCTAATGAATATAAATCTCCTTGCAAAGTAAAAACATTCCTGTTCAAAGCCTCTGCAGTGCCTGGTGGGCTTGAACACAGGTTTGCTCTCCTGCAGCAAGTGGAACTTTACTCTGTATTTACAGCTCTGGAGGTTTCTGTGTTTTTGATTACCAAAACCCCACACCAGCATCCTGGGGTCTGTGGCTTATGCCTTGCTTAGTGCCCATTAGGGACAGGGACTGAAGTCTCTGGGAGTCTCTGGGGTCTCAGAACTGAACTGCAATGAGTAGATCCCCAGCCCTGGCTGACCACTGGCAGCTGAGAGATTCTCCCATGCAGCATGCTGGCTGTTTCTAATCTGTATGGAGAACCTTCTGTGAGAGCATCTGCTCCATCCAGAGCACAGGACTGAAACCCTGGCAGGAAAGAGCGAAGGCAATGGGAAGTGTCTGAAGAGAGAGGAGTAAAAAGAGGGACAGCAGAAGGAAGACCAAGGGAAAAGGGAGAAAAATGGGGAGAATGAAAGGTGAGAAAATGAAAGGCATAAGAAAAGGCAAATGAAATGTTCTGAAACTTTTACAGAAATGGCACAGGTTTTCCCTGCAGGATGTGTACAGGGGTTGTAGTTGGTGCAGAATGGTAGAATTACCCCATATTTGAGGCTTCAGATGTTTTAGTTGGTTTCTGGACACACAACAGTTGGAAGCAGCCTAAGACTAGTGAACATTCTTCTTCTTTTCATGTGTAATAAGAAAAGCTTGAGCCTATTGATAAAGACAGATGATTTTTTCTTTAGACTTTTTTCAAGCTAACAAAAAATTAAAGACAAAAAATTTATATTGCAGGCACATGATTAAATACCAGAGCTCTGCCTCCTATCTACTTTCATCAGATCACCATAAATTCAACCTTAGGGAAGGTATACAGTGAACCTTGATAGAGGATATTGAGGGAAGCATGAAATAAAATTAAAAACCTGCTTTCTCAGTGTGCTTGAGGATGCTTCTGCTCATCCTAATGCTTTTAAGCAAAACTGAGTGTAGTACTTGTCCTAGGGTGACGTTATGATGCTTGTATCCCCATTTGTGTGTTCTGTTTATGCTGGATATTATGTTCTGTGCCTTCAAGACTGGCTCTGAAGAGTGAATGTTTTGTTTTGGGTTTTGTTATCTGCCCGCTCCCCCACGGCTGGCGGGACACAGGGACAGGGAGTACATAGTGCGGCTTTTGCTTTTTGCTGGGCTTTTTGCTTTGCTCTTGCTCTGGCTTCTGCTTGCTCCTGCTTTGCTCTTGCTTTTGCTTCTGCTTCTGCTCATTAGCTAGTTTAGCTAAGCAGTCCATTTTTTTTTCCCCTGGACTGTTTTTTTTTCCTTTTTTCCTTTTTTTTCTTTTTTTTTCCCTTTTTTTTTCCTCCCCTTTTTGGAACTACTTGAACCTGCTCTGGACTGGGACCTGGAAACACCGAGAGCTTGCA
Organism: Motacilla alba alba; assembly: GCF_015832195.1. Classification (NCBI taxonomy): domain Eukaryota; kingdom Metazoa; phylum Chordata; class Aves; order Passeriformes; family Motacillidae; genus Motacilla; species Motacilla alba. The sequence continues at coordinate 59,526,481 of NC_052031.1, forward strand.
CCTCGTGGCTTGTAGCAGCCATCTCCAGCGCCGGAGGGACTGACAACAGAGCAACCACCCCCCAAGAGAGACTTTCTGAATTTGTCATCCTTTTCAGAGTGGTGAAGGAGTGTTATCATCTGGTATTGTTCATTCTGTGTGCTGGGGGGTGCTGTGCCTGTTAAATAAACAGGTTCTTTCCACTTCTCTCCGAGGAATCCTTCCCGAACCGGTTGGAGGGAGGGGCTGTGTGGGTTTGCTTTCTGGAGAGGCCTCCTTTTGCAGATTTTCTCCCAAATTTGCCCTAAACTAGGACAGTACTGTATGAATATCAGATAGTAACTGGTAAGAGTAGACTGCCTGCTGCCCCCAGAGCACTTAACAGTGTAGTGCTGTCTGTCTGTAAGTGATCTGAGCCAGTACCTGGCACAGAAACACTGCATTATTCCAGGCTTGTTGCACCACCACCACAACGAGGTGCAGCCCCACGGTGCTATCACGTTGTTGAGCTTGGCCCTGAAAATAAACTCTGTAAAGGTTGCAGTTATAAATAGACCTGGTACACTGCTTTATCACCTCCACAGCCTGAGCTGAGGACTGGGGTTTGGTGTTGGCAGTGAAATGGGGTTGACTGCATGTCCCCAGCATGCCAGAGCGCATCACAGCAGTGCCACCACTGGCCTGTGTTTTGCACTTGTATGCAAAGCTGGATATTTCCTCTGATGGAATCTGGGTGGTACCCTGTCTACATGAAAAGTGGTATTGTTTTAACCAGCTCAGTACAGATATAACAAGCCTGGTCTCAGTAGTCTTGGGGACAGGTCTTGTGACGGACAGAACCACCCACTGTGGGCAGTGTCAGATAAGCAGAGCAGTGACAGCTCAGGGCTTGCTGCCTTGCTTTTGCCAACACCACTGCTCTGGCAATGCCCCCTCTGCTGTTACCAGGCCCCTCAGAGCAGGTCCTGCTGCCACCAGGCACCTCAGAGCAGGCAGTGCTGCAGTGATGGCTCCTGACAAGGAGCCAGCAGCTCCTGACAAAGCCAGCAGCTGCTGACTGTTTTCCCCTCTCTCTCTTCCTCTGCCTCCCTCCCCTACTTATTCCTGTTTGTTCCACCTTCTCCTGCCTCTGTGCTGGAGGCAGCAAGATTTGGTGACCACTGAGAAGCTTTAACCCAGCTCTGAATTATGTGCACCAACATCCTGGAGTTTCACTGGAAGATCACAATGTGTTAATGAGTACCAGAGCCCTCAGTTCACTAACTCCAGCTACTAAAAATAAATGCCTAATAGATAGATTTTTAAATTTGCATCCCTATCATATGCTCTATCTGCATATTAATTTTGCAGATTATACTCTAGGAGACAGAATATCAAATTGTTTTCTAAAATGATGTAATACTATATTAAAGTATGTGATGTAGATTTCTATAAATGCTGCTATCCCCAGAAACCCCATCTGACTTAATAGGAGCACTACTCTCTGTGAACTAAGAAAAAACAAGGGACTGGAAATCAAGATAACAGTTCTGTGATATGTCTGATCTGGGGAGTGATATCCTCTAATGTGGCTACTGGGAGAGCTGTTTAATTTTATTTAACATAATTTTTAATTCAAGAACATAAACAGCTTAGAACTGAAACAATATGAATATATTATAAGAAATAATGGAGCAGATGGAAAATAATACAAATTAACTTGAGCTTTGATTTGGGAAAGCACTTAAGCAGGCACTTAGCAAAACTTTTAGAATGAAATATCAAATCTTAGGAACATGTCTGTATTACTGGTGGCGAGAATGTTGATGGAAGACATTGCACAGTGACACCTTTTTTTGTCATATGTGTTCATGAGTGCAGGAATGAGAGAAGGAGAAGAGATTTTTCCCCTTAGCTGTGAAACATGATGCTGCAATTTTGAATTGAAACTCACAATTAGTCTTAAACATATTTTCAAGCTTTAAATACAACTTAAACTTTTTGTTCAAGGAGATATTTTTGTGAATTGAGTGCTCAGGAGATTTGGAACCAGAGCAGGAGTAAAACTCTATCAATGTTGACATTTGAAGAAAAATTGTCAGAGTATTAATTTACAATGAAAACCAGATAAATTAATATATTTAGAGAGGTTTGAGCAAGAAGGAAAAATGGTTAGGTAGTGTATTACACTGCAAGAAGGATATCAAGAAACAGTATTAATTGAAACTTTTTTTAGAAAGCTAATTTAGCAACCAAAAAGTGGCAGCTGGCCTCTCACACTACTCTGCTGAGATCACAACATAGATGAGGACATTTCCATCAATGGGCCAGATGGAGAAATACTACAAGGGGTTCCACAAAGCTGATAATCTTCCCCCAAAAACACCCTGAATACCCACAAACTTTGCCAATGTTAATATGTGAGTATGAATGATAAGCAACAAGCACAAGAATGAGAATCTCAAGTGATCCAGTGCACTGGAAAAAAAAAATTAAATCAGAAATTAAAATTTGATAAAGGCAAGAACAAAGTCCTACATGAAGGAAGTGGAAATTAGATAGACAAACAAAAAATGGAGATGATTTTTCTTGTGGAAAAGATCTTCATATCAGTAAGATTCAATACGCAGTGTTGCTATGAAAAGATAAATATGATTATGGAACATGCAAATCTGCAAGTTGAGGAAAATAATTATTTCAGCACCTTACAATAATGAGTATTCAGCTAGAATACTACATTCTATTTCTCACACCACTTTCAGAAATTCCCAAATGTATTATCAGGGGTACAGGGCAGTAGAATTAAACTGTACAGAGGTCAAGAAATCCTGCAATAGACTGAAAATTGGGAGAATTGGATTTTTTTCATTCTGGAGAAGTTTGAGTTTCAGAAGGCTGTTTCAAAGGATGAGAAAATGTTCTCTACACTCATAAGCAATAGCACAAGGAATAATTACTTTGACCTGCAGAAAAAGAGATTTTGATTCCTAATTAGGTAAAGGTTCTAGCTAAAAAAAAGAGAGTTAAATGCTGTATCAGTATACCAACAGAGTTCTGTAGCATCTCCATCCGTGGAGGTCTTTAATATCAGGTTTACTGATACCTATCAAGAATAATTAGGATATCCTCAACACTGCTTCCATGGAGTAAGGGTAAAAGCCTCACAGGCCTCTTTCTAGAACTTTCTGGTATAATTTTTAAAATGTCTGATCAGGAAACCATTACAAGGCTTGCAGGATAATCCTGAAGAGGGGGCATACATCACTGGGTGGTTTTATAGCTCTTTTCCATTTTTACTCTCTGTTATTATTACCTTTACCTTATGGAGCTTGTGAATGCCACAGAATGTCTATGAGTGCACCAAGCAGCAGTACCATTCTGTATCAGAGTGGGATAAGTTATACAAAAAAAATAGGAATTCTTCCATATGAAGAAGAGGTTCTCCCATATAACACCTGAACCTATGGGAAGAAGCCAAGTTATCTCTTCCATAATTTCAGTGTAGCTATGTAACACAATCTCTATGCACCTCTCTTGAAAATTCTGGAAGGAGCTCAGAAAGAACAAATTGAAGCAATCAGTGGTAAAAGACTCTCAGATGTGTTGTGGTGGTGTTGGCTGTAAAAGTAAGGAGAGAGGGGGGAAAAATATTCCTGAGTGGGTACAATTGAATTTTTTTATCCATATTGACACAATTTGAGGAAGTTACTTGCACGCACCTTCTAAAAGGTGAGCTAAATGACTCGCATTGAAATGGAAGAAGAATTCTCTGCACGGGGCCCCCTGTAGTTTCTGAGCTGCTGGAAATATTATGACTATACCAAATTGTCCTTCTGTTGACTGTAATGAATCTGTGTCACGTAACAGTTGCTGAGACACTGACATTAGCGCTTACTAAAGATAAAATGTCTTTTGACTTAATGGGAGTTCTATTTACAGTCATTTGTCTTTACATACAATCTAAAAATACAAGCATTTATCTATGTATGTTTTCTAAATCAAGTCACTTCATACTTCTACTGGGCTCCCTTAATAATTCTGCCAAGATCAAATAAAGAATTAAATGGGTCAAAGAATACAATAGTGGTGTAAAACTTCCTGCACAGATCTTTGGAATCTGAAATCAGATTCCAGGTTCCAATACTTATAAAATGCTACAGGCAAGGGCAACAAAGGGGAGTGACCTCAGAGTAAAACAAACCTGCTCAGTACTTTCATTTTTTAGGATTCACTTCTTTGCTAACAGAACATCTGAAAACATATTCAATTGGGCATTACTTTCAAATATATGTCCATTTTGAAAAGGCTATCAGGAGAATTAGGAGTTCAGAGCAATCCTTCACAGCAGGACAGAAGCTGTTAGTCCCAGTAATTCTCAGTGTGTGTACATTAAGAAAGTGCATGTAACTCAACTACACTACAATTTAAAATCTGTCTGGCTTTGTAACATGCAACTCACCTATTCTGGGGTATGCAGAAGAACTAATTTTGTAGGCTTTAGTGATTCTGCAGTATTTTATATTACAACAATTTAATTGTGAAATAACTTAAAACTACAAAGAGAAACAGAAATTTGAAATCCTTACCCTGATGCAACTTGTGGTGGATTCAATAAAATGGGTAAGTGGAAAGGAAACTACACAATGGTATTTTGAAAACTGTACACTGCAAAAGGGAGAGCATTATTCACTCCCTGGTTGTGTTGCCAGGCATCAGGAAAAAAAAAACAAAAACAAAAACAAAAACCCCAAACCAAACCAAAACTAGAAATCCAAATTTTATTGCCTGAAATTTTGCTTGGATAGATTTTTTAAAATTAATATGTGACCAAAGTAAAATATTCATATGGGATTCCGTAATTTGGAATAAATTTTTTTCTGCTGGGAAAAAAAAATTGTTTGACACATCAGAAAGATTTATACATAGGTAAATAAAATAGTACTTGATAAACAGTGCAGCCTGTTGTAGTCTTAGAAAGTAATATGAGTTAGAAAAAGAAGAAAAAAAACTCCAAACAAACAAAAATCCCCCACAAAACAACAAGAACAAAACCAAAAACCTCACAACATTTTTTCCCACTTCAGACACTGAGTTTCCACATTAGAAAATTCCAGAGACACAAAGAATATGAAGTTGGAAAGGAGGACTAAGATCATTGATAGCAGTAACCTTATGGTGCATTGGTTATCTACTTTTTTTCTGAAAATAATTTATTTATGAAACTTCAAGAATCAAGCTGTCTGGAGCTAAGTCAAAACTCACTGTTTATTCAGTGTCTAGCATGAGGGGAATTTTCATGTAAACTATGAATCCTTCTCCAGTGGCACCATTAATTAAATAGGAATTAGGTATGGCAACTTTGGGCATATCTTTATTTGTTAGGAAAAAACCCTAATCTACAGAAGCAGCTTGCTCTATACCTTACTACTAAGGCAGAGCATGATAAATATTGTGCTGGGGGTTAGGGTATGTTCCAGGCTCAGGGTCCCAGATCATAGACATTTTCAAAAGCAGAGGCTACTGAAATGATTGACACTGTGCTAACGCATAGCAAGTTCTTCACAAACACACCTACTGATAAAAATCCTGCTGAAATCAATGGATCTGCTCCCAAGAACTTCCACAGAAAAATCTGAAGTCTCAACAAAGTAGGTGGCAATGGAGAGGAACGAGGAAAATTTCTTCTCTAAAGTACCAAGGGAAAGAGGCACCAGGTCTCTGTCACTGGCATATTTCACCCTTTGTTCCTTGTTCTTCATATTAAGCAGAAGCTTTAAATAAAGTGCCGTAGCAAGGTACCCCTTTCTGGTTGAAACAAAGGTTCATTGGGTTTTGAGGCTGGAAAGAGGAAACAACAAGCAAAGCAGACTTCAGAAGTGATTTTCTTTCTCCTTCCATTGGATACTGTTTGCCTGATTTTAGTGTTCTGAAAGTTAGGAATCTTAATAGAGCTATCTAGGATCCTTCTACAGCAAAAAACATCACAGACAAGGGAATCCAGAAGGGAATCTGCCCTCTCTTCATTATCCCCATGGTAGAATGGAATTAAGTGCCACCAGTGGATACTTCTTTACTACACAGGAACACTAGTCAGACCTAGTAGACTAGAAGGCCAGCTTGTAACTGGATTTTGAAACCTAGCTGGGAAGAATCCCACCTCCCATACTGAACTGGGATACCTCACTGGACTGAGTAAATGTCACTTGTGAAGCTTCAAGAAAAGACACATCATCTCAACTGTGCTATGGAATTGTCAGTGCCTACTAGGTAGTAAAGCTGTTATTCATTTTCCTGCTATTATTCATTTTTATGCTTCTTTTTGGCATTAGAAAGGGCTCTTAAAGCACATAGATTTCTTTGGCTATTGTTAGGCAAAATGTCAGTCCTCTAGCCTGTGATTAGAAAGCTTTCAAGCTAAAGGTATTATTTCCTTCTTTCCATTACGTGTGTGAGACAGAGCTCACAGTTGGTGGAAGTGAGCTGGGAGTTCTGAAAACAAAACAGAGTAATAATGGGATCTTTTTTTACCCTCACTGCAAAGATTGGTAGCAACCACAAAAGCCACACTGTGAAGTAGCAAGTAGAGTTCTAGTTCACGTTTGCTGCCTTATGTAGATTTCTCTGTCATCTTAGCTCAGTGCACAAATAAAAAGTCAATCTAAGTGTCTACAAGGCCTGCAAACCCAGCCTTGTGCCTAAACCCTCCTATAATAAAAGTGCAGTGACTAAGGCAGAGCTGACAATTCTGCTGACAGTGCACACAGCAGATCTGAGCACAGCTCATTCTTCCAGATTGTAAGGGCTCTGCATTGCTAACAATAGAAAATCTTGATCAGTAAACTAGGCAGAAATCTTCAAGGACAGGACACATACATAATGGGGATCAAGAAGTGTCTTTTTCACACTGTAGACTGAGGCTACATTAATTGTGTAGATTTGTGCTCTGCTGTTGCTTCACAACACCGTTAATGGCATTGTTCCACCACAGCCCATCAAAAGCACCCGCTAAGGAGTGCCTCACAATGAAGATCTCTGATGCAGAAAACAAGAAAGCTCATCCTTTTGCCTTCAAGAGGGCAGCAAGCAGTGTTGATGCAAGAGGCCTGATATTAGCTGGGAATTTAATGCAGGATCTCTCCTGTCCCCTGTCCTCAAAGAAGGAATCTGGGCCACAGGTGTTGTAATTAGGGGTAGGAAGGCACAAGCATGATGGTCACAGTTTCTATCCTCTGAGCAGAAAACAAAGCAATGGGATGGCTACATCCTTCAAGCAACTATAAAAAGAAAAGGAGAGCAGTAATCCAACTGGTGAACAGGTTGTATTCATATTTAAAACTGGCTTTCATCTTACTGAAATCCTTCAGGAGATTATAATTTCCTTGTCCAATAAAATAATATTGATTTACAAGATGAAATTTTGATCTATGTTTTGGTTGTTGATTTTTTCTTTGTGGGTTTGTTCTTTTTTTTGGTTTTTTTCCTCTCTTTTTTTTGGTCTTCTATTTTTTTTTCCTAAAAATGACAATAATAATGTACTCCCCCCCCCCCCCCCCCCAACTTAAAGGCCTTTATAAATCAGATGCAAAATATAGTACTGCCAGATCCTGTAATTTTAATTCCTCATATTTTTTTTTACTTTTGTTTTTTACTTTTGTTTTGGTTTTTTTTACTTTGTTTCTCTCCGTTAAAATCCCAGTTCTGTGATTCAGGTTATGATAGCATCTAGTATTTTGAAAGGAAGTAAGTTTCCCATTCTCAAAACATTCCAACATCTGGAAGGAATTGACAACAACCAAAAGCTTTTGTTTTAAAAGATGCTTGTTGAGGAATGATCTTCCTTGAGACTGATCTGGGGAGATTTATGGGGTTGAGGTGAAGATGATTCCATATCTGGAATGGAATTGTTTGTAGAAAGGAATCATATAGGAGCCCAATGAAAGCTTAACACTAAAATAAAGGTTATTGCTGTCTATTGTCCTATATTTGAAGTGGCTTGGGCTACTAGTGAAGAAAGACAGAAACCCTTGCTGTGCTGAGGGTGGCACAATTTAATACCTACACTCTCTCAGCTTACGTCCTAGAAGATGAGACTTCCTTCACTTGCCTCTATTCCTTTATCTTTCCATGTGTAAAAGACTAAAGAAGGGAAAAGTAAAAGGAAATTCCAACTCATACTGAGGTGCACGACACTGAATAGATTTAGAAACCTCACCCAGTGCAATATTAAACTGGATTAGTTTGATGGATCTTTTTTGCAGCCTGTGGCACCCAAATTCAAATGCTACTACATTGTTTATCCAGCCATACCAGAATGGGAAGCATGGATTTATAACTCTTATGAAATCAGCAGGTTGAAAAGGACAAGTTGATTAGCCAGTTTGCAGTACACTTTACACTTTGCAAAATAAACACACCAGCTGGGACTAGCTACCCTGCTAGCAAACATCCATATGCCACAAAATTTCATAAACAAAGAAAATTGGTCATGTTTTTTCACTTTGGTTTAAAATATAATCTACTTTTTAAGTGTGTTTGCATTTTTAAGCAATGTTGCAATGAGACAGAGAGCAACTGAAGTTAAAGCTACAGCAACAAACATGCGAATAAGCAGCTGTCATGGTGTGTTGCAGTTCAGCACCAATCACAGTCTAAAAATAAGAGCCATAAACATGGGGATAAAAGCCCTAAACCCTTAAAAAATGGTGAAGAGTTTCTTAAGGGAACCTGAGGGAATAGGAACATATTTTCTTTTTCAGTAGACAAGGGAAAAACAGTGACAATGAATACAACCTACTCTCTAAGGGCATGTTCAGACCTAACAGTATAGACAGTTTGGAGCCTCTTGGCCTCAGCAAAGTCCCACTCTACTCGAGGAGTTGTTTGAGGATAATGAAACATGCATTACTGGGTTTGTTTTCAAAAACATCAGTGATCTGCTAGAGTATAATACACTCACACAGCCAAAATTTAACATGCTACATCACAGAACCCTTTTGAATAAGTGGGAACATTCATTTGTTCCTGATTCAAACTGTTTTTCCTTAGAAACAATGTCTGGTGACTCCTGGCCACTTTGGAGGTCAAAAAGTTTCTTTCATGACATTAGATAACCAGCACAAAAGTCACACCCCATGTGCTTTCTTGCTCTCTGTCCGCTGGAGGCAAATGGCACTACTGCAGATTGCTTTGAGAGGGCTGTTACCCCAGTCAGCTCAGCAGTGTTATAACAGGGCACTGGAAGTGAGTAATACACTGTCTCCACTCTCCCTGATTACCAGTTCCCCCCTTTCCTCAGTCATTACCAACAGCTCTAAGGGCTCAGGTAAAAGGGTGAAAAACATCCCCTCAGCTGTGGGTCCTGTATCAATTTATACACATGAAACAGCCCTGGTGAAACAGAGAGCAAGGGAGCTCGTAATTCCGGGCAACTCACGGCCATGTCACAATCAATACTGTGTAATACAGGTGCATTGTTTGTCTCCAAAAGTCATTTTATCTGCCAAAGAACTCTTTCACTCTCTTAGTCTCTTTTCCTTTCTTGTTTCCCCAAGGAAAAGAGAAATGCCTTATGGAAAGCAAAAGAGGTCTCTGAAAAATCCCATCACTTTTACATTGCTCATCAGTGGCACACCAGATATACTTAAATCACAGCTCAGTGAAGCATGCATAAGGATGCATCCTGCTTTACAGAGCTCTTGCTCGTGTCCATTCTCTTCCAACCTCCCATTCTACCCTCAATTAGAAATCCTGTACAGTAATCAGAAAATTTCTAAACAATTAGAAATCCTGTACAGTAAACAGTAAACAAAAAGTCCAGTAAGCAATAGCCTAAGCTTTACCACTGACAATTCCTGAGAACAAAAATTCCTGGTTTGCAACAATCCATTGTCAATATTCTTGAAGAGCCTTGGTGCACTCAAGCAAAAAGTGAGTGACCCAACAGCCCCAAGGTCTTCAATCTGAGCAGCTGTCTTCTGCTCCAAGGTAATTCCCCTCTTCCACAATGACAAGGCTTGCCTTTACCGAAGTGAACCACAGAGGATTTGATACTGAATGACATCGATGTACATCAATACGTGCTATTATGCAGAAGACATGATCCTCTGTAGGTATGTCTACACTTCCAGGTATAAAGTGCGCTCCAAAAACAGATGTAAGGGTGCCATTCCCCATGACCTCAAATCTTTCCATCCACATTGGCATTTATTAGCTCAAATTTCCAGGAAAAAGGAAAAAGCTGTCCCTCACACATGTGCTGACATAGTGGGAGAGTAACATGCTCTGCCCAGCCATAGCCTGCTCTGCCTAGAACACTTCAACAAGATTTGGGTTCATGCAGAGGTTGGGAATGGGCTCAGGCTGTCCTCTCTCAGAAGAATCATAAATAATCTGAATTCAGAGCTGCTACCACCACCGCAGGTATTCACTGAGGATGGAAGACATCCGTCCACACGTGCTGGAGAATGGCCTCATACCCAATAATTTTTGACAGTGTAGGCATACCCCTTCAGACCATGCCTGATGTCTTTGCTTTAGATAATTACCCACTTACTATTTTAATGGTTTCACAGAGAACATCATCTGCCTGTTCACCTCTCCCTGTGACAAAGAATTGAAGTGTGCAGCATTCACAGCAAGATGGAAGAAAATCCACTTTGGGCATGTGCACGCACATGCTGTCACTTGGTAACAACCCCAAAATCTCCTTAGCTGTTCATCAGTATCAATTGTGCTTTAGTCCCCAACAGAGAGATGGTTTGCTCCGTCTCGTCAGTGGTGGAAGGTTTTGGGTTTTCTCCACAGGGAATTTCCTCCAAAGTGAGTGCAACCATTGCAGACAGAAGAGCTCCAGAGGCAGACAGGGAAAACAACCTGGCAGCTGAGAGGAGTTTATTGGCTTCCGCTGCTTATGAACAGCTCAACAGCATGGAGTCCTCCAGGTTGGTGTATCTCTATAACCTTGACCCACCTGGAGATCCATGGTGTCGAACCATGAACTCATGAAGACAGCACTGCTTCCAGTGTTCATCTTCATCCTCAGTGCGTCGGACAGGGAATTGCTGAATCCTCTACCAGTTCTTCTATGGCAGGCAAATTCCTTTGCTACTTTTTAGTACCCCTTTTCCACCATTGCACAGTGTAATACACATGGGTAGGAGGTCACACACACCTTTCCTTTCAGCATTTGGTAAATGGCAGTAACTCTACACCTTCCATACTCAGCACTTTCTGTATCAATTAGAGCATCAAGGTGGAGACCTCCATCAGGGATTACAAAATCTGGGAGTCCTTTAATGTCCTGACTATCTCTGAACAAGTTTTTTGGGTGGCTGCTTTGCTTTGCATTGATGCTGAAGAATGTGAGTAAAAATGTGAGAAATATATTCTGGTCAGCGAAGAAAGATTAATAAAAGGAGATTCCTCAGCGTTTCTCAAAGAGGAGCATAATCTGAATTGTATTTCCAGCCTCAAATCACATGCTGATGTCCAAGGAAGAGTATATGCTATGGTGATCATGGTGATCTTAGAAATTTTCCTACCATTTCCAAGCACAGTGCCAATGTGCAAACACAGCGTCATAAACTGTTCTTTATTTCCACTGACTCTGTACTTTGGCGTCTCTAATGAGACCTTGCTTGCAACTTATTATTACCGAGCTTTCTGTCCTGCCCGTTATTCTCCTACACTTTGGGTTTGATGTATAAGTAATAAATGGTCAGCATGGTGGCTATAGGACCTTTAGGGAAAAGTATTAAGAAATCTCCTTTCTATGAAGGTTTAGATAAATTAATTTTGCTTAAAGAGCAAATTTCAGCTGACTGCTTGACATTAATTAGCCTAGCCTTACAAAACTCCTTCAAGATATTATATGAATTTTACAACATGCTATGCATTTTACAGATAGTTATGCTGAGGTTCACAGAAAAACTAAATGCCACATTATTATTTCATGCAAACAGCTGACCAGTGTGGTGATTAAATTGTGTGGTGATATATTCTTTAACTTGCTTCACTGTGGAGTAATAGCAGGACATTTTGAACAAATAGGCATCTATTTTGGAACTCATCTCCCCTACTGATTTGTAACCTAGCTTTCTTAATTCTTCAGTGCCTGTGCAAAAGCAATCTGTTTAAGTTGTGCTTGTATTTTTTCCATTTTTTTTTTGACTGCATGATAATTAGCAAAAAAAAAAAAAAAAAGAGTCATTTCAAAAGATAATAATTTCTGGAGACTTCATATCCCATAGATATCTCTGAGGTTATGGATATGTGAATGGAGAAGCAGACCTTGAGAGCTAGACTTTGAATAAATTGTGCAGCTGTACACAGAAAAGTGAACTACACATGGAAAAGCAGGCACTAGAAACCCCCCAATACTTGTAAGCTGGCAGGTAGGTTTGCCATTCATTTTTCTACCACTAAAATTATTTTATTTTTCTTTTCAGGGAGAAGAGGCTGTTATTATTCACTGCTGATATACAATCACAGTACATGGCAGCATTTCTTGGCTAGACAAGACACAAAGACTCCTGCATGCCCCACCACTCTTCACAGGGAAGAAGCACACACAGCTGCTTGACTCTGCAAAAGCCTGATAACCCAGGGAAAGCTTAAGAAGAGACCTTGCACAAGTTTAGGGTCCTGTTCAACAGCACAGGAAAAGTTACTCTCTAATCTTCCCTTTTTCTAGAACCTTAAAAAAAGGAACAAAAAATCAGATCTAACATTTAATATTGATATATATGATACATTCCTAAAAACATATAAAGAGACGCCAATGACAATTCAGTTTTGAAAACTCTCCTGTATCAAGGAAGGACTACTTAAGGCAAAGAAACCATTGCTGCATCTCACAGTTCATCCCTATAAAGATGTCTCACATAACTGTCATAAAAGCATTTGAGTTAAAGAAATTTTTGGTTTCTACAATGGGTGTATTTGATGTTTATTTTCTTCTGCAATGTGTTGGCATGATTTTTTTACTCAGAGTCAAAATACACGTGCTAGAGCTGAGGGGTTTTAGGGTTGTGTGTCTGTTCTTGCTGCTTCATCTTTATTTCAAATTACAACGCTGTTTGTGCCATTAAATTTAGTTGCAGCAGAGATGCTGATGATGTCAATGCAGGGGCAAATAATGAGTATAAGCAGAAAGGACAAATGAAATCTTAGTCTGCTTTCATGTACTTGTCAACAGTAGTTTCAAGTAAATATATGCACAGTAATTCAAATTATGTTGATGACATATACTTACTTTACGGTGAATAGTACATTACTCCCTGAGTTGTTGTGGGGAAATGCATGGGATTCCTGCTTAGTAAGACATTATTCCCCAAACAGCCCAGCTGGAATACGTGACTGCTGCTGACTAAACCCACAGAAATGTGTAAGTCTGATAGGAAAACTAGCTCTTCTCAGAATTAAATAGTATTTCAAGATCTAGCTGTAAGGTAAAAGTAAGTCTAAGACACAGGATCTGATACATAACTAAATTGCAAGACTGTGTTTCAGCAAGTTTTCTACAAGTTAACAGCAGTCCTTTGATCACTTTACTGTGTAATGGCACTGTAGATTTGTTGTTTCCTGTTTCATTTCCATCAAACATGAATCTAAATAAAGTATTACTAAAGCAATTGTCACAAGAATGTCTTTAAAGAACAGGGATTGGGAGCTGCCAAAAGGTACTAAGGAAGGTGACAGACAAATGAAATGTATAGTCTGACCTTCCAGGGCTCTTTTCATTTTCACTTACCTCTCCTGCCTCCTTCCCTGCTCAGGTAGGACTGTAAGCCCATGCTTCAAATATACTGCAGTGGTGACTGACAGCAATGATGCTAATGTACTGTGGAAAGATTATTGATGTTGTGTTCTGCCAGTCTCCCTTATGATATTATCACTATAACAGCATATTTCACTGCACCACCATTAAGAACTTCCTGACTGTCAACAACAGAGCAGACTGATAAGTGTGCAAAAAAAAAAAAACAAAAATAAAAAAGAAAAAAAGAAAAAAGTTTGAAATGTTCTTTATTTCAATAAAGAACAGAAAATATTCAGATTTTGTTTCTACTTCTGTCAAAGTTCCAGGCTGGGGATCTGCTCCGAGGTTTCTTTAACGTGTCTTTACATTATACATAGCACCTGCTGATCACTGTCCAGATCCCATCCAAGCAGAATTTGATGTGATGGAGGAGGGGACAAATCTCTTTTGAAGGTCTCAAAAGACGACCTCACCTCTGAGATTTCCTCTCTCCTCAGAAAGCAAAGAGGAATTTTAAGAGAGTCAATTCCGCCCAAAGGCCATGAATACTGTTAGAGGGTTTTGGTTTGGAGTTCCAATTTGTTGTTATAATACTACAAAAATTATTAAAATATTATTAATGTACAATATGTGAAATATTATATCTCAGATGGCTGTTATTGCAAAGTCTTTCAGTGATTGATTTAAAAGCATGTGAAAGACATTCCTCAAAGTAGATTTTATTTTATTCTTCACTTTTTCCTTTAAACAGCTCTGGTTTGGGGCCTCTTTTAACATTACAAGGGCTGGATAAAACTACCTCTAGAGACCATCAGTATCACCAGCAGTAAATTACCAGCAATTGTGCTATTCTCTGAAATGATAATGAGCTGGATTAAAGCAGATAGAGAACTGCTACCCTAATACAACTTGGGTAATTAAATTTCAATATGTTAGAATTCTATCTGGTGTTGCAATGGGATACCATACTCCATTTCCTACCCTTTGATAAGGTGTAATTCTGCTAAATACTTTGAAGCAGCTGGCATACTTCAGCCCAGAAGTGTGCTGAATATGATGCATTGGAGAGTTTTTAGTGTACTGGAGTTGAATCAGTCGGTAATATATTTTATTATTCCCTTAAGATGATAGATAACATGAAAATGCAAACCATTTCCCGTAGCACTTGATTATGGAGAATCTAGCATGATTTTTGGTAGTGTTGAGCTCTGACACCTCCAGTGGAATGCTATGAAAGCAAAGAGATTCCCAAAATCTCAGTAAATCAGCCTCATGGGCTTCCCTATAATGCTACAGAAGACTTTCCTGTAATTGCTGCTAGTAACATGAGGGAATGCAGCAAAGACAAGAGGAAAGCTCTGGACAGTAATTTTTATAATTATCAAAAGTGAAAAAGATCCTGGGTAGAAGTTATAAGATGAAAGTCCTGCTAAGTCAAGACTTCTGCTGCCTTTGTAAAATTACTAGTCCAAGGGAAGTGTCAAAGAAATTGATTAGCACTTGTATAAAATTTATGTCATGGTAGAATATTTTCAAAGTGAATTTGAGTTGAAAATTTCAACTAATTTCTTTGGAGGACTTGATACCTCATCAAGACAGATACCTGTTTTATAAAGTTGCATACTTCTGTCGATAATAAAAAACTTTCGTATCTCTTAGCATCTCTGGAGTAGTGCGTCTGTGCTGCTTCATTTTAATTTGGAGTAAGATGTTGTCTAATACCACCTGGCCACAAAGGTGTAAGATGAATTTTTTTGACAACTAGAAGAGAAAGAAGATCTACTTTGACCCCCGTGGAAATGAGATTTCTCCCAATCCAACTGGTTGTGAGCTGAGATTTCTAGATTTTTACCTAATGGGCAGAATTAATTTGATGTGAACTGTGTGTTGTGTACTATTGAACTAATGAATAGTTGCTGATGGAGATAGTATCTGCAGGGCATTTCACTCTGCTGAGTCACATAGTTCTTGCAGTATGTCAAAAATGAAATGATTCTTCTAAGGGCCAGCATTTTTCTGAAGACAAATAAAGACCAACATGCAGCTAAAATCTTTTTAAGGGACAGAACAATCCATCATTTCAGACACAGTTTTGACATTAGCCAATATCTTAGCAAGTGACCATGCAAACTGCCTGTCCCCAAATCCTGCCACACGCCCTCTTCCATCTGAGAGTTCTAATCAATACTGAAACAATGAACAGTTCACTATAATTGCTTTAATTGCCTTATAAGACCCAGCAGCTCTCTGATAAGTACAGGAGGTGATTGTCCTGCTTTAGTCCAACTGGGCAGCCTCACCTCAAGTCCTGTGCACAGTTTTGGGTGCCACAATTAAAGAAAGATATAAAGCTGCTAGACAGCATCCAAAGGAGAGCTCCAAAGATGATGAAGGGCATTGAGGGGAAGCCATACAAGGAGCAACTGAGCTCTCTTGATTTGTTCAGCCTGGAGAAGAGACTGAGGGGAGACCTCACTGCAGTTACAACTTCCTTGAGAAGGTAAAAATAGGAGCAGGAACTGATCTCTTTTCTGTGGTGCCCAGTGACAGGACCCCCTCAAGAGAATGGCCTGAAGATGTGTCAGGGAAGGCTTAAGTTGGATATTAGAAAAAGATTCTTCACCCAGAGAGTGGTTGAGTACTGGAACAGGCTCCCCAAAGAAGTGATCACAGCGATAGTTCAAGAATGCTCTCAGGCACATGGGGTGATTCTTGGGGTGTCCTGTGCAGGGGCGAGAGTTGGGCTTTGATGACCCTTGTGGGTCCCTTCCAACTCAAGGATATTCTGTGAGTCTGTGATAACACTGTGGCAGAAGCCAAGAGAAAACACTCAAGTCTGAAAAAGTTTCATCTGCTCCAAGGTATGCTATAAAGAGATCACAATTTTGAAACATTTGCCCATGAGATGTGTCCATAAAAAGGGAGAGGAGAATTTGAGTCCTGAAGAGTGTTGCACAGGACAGTATGCTAAAATATTACCAAAATTGTCTACAAGAATATCAGAGGCTTCAGTCATTAGAGAAATTTGCTTGAAAACTAAGAGACCACCATTTTTTTCACCTAAGAGATAATCTTACCCCAGTCCATGGGAGGTCATTCCCATCAGGGATTTAAATCAGACAACTCTTTGAAAAAGACTCCTACTGGCTGTACCATTATACATTGAAAACAAATAGCCTGCTGAGCTTTGCCTACGAAACCTTGCCTCTTTGATGAGTTTAGCTTCTGCTGTGAGGAACATGGGATGTTTAATCTTGATCAAATGGGACAAGGAACACCTTGATGTCCCTGGCATTTTCAAAAGAGATTATCTTTCACATTCAGATTTTTAACTCCTTGCCAGCTCACTCCTCAGTGTGCTAGTCATTTGCTTAATGCCAAGGAATGAACCATCTAAGCACTGAAAAATCTCAAGTACATCAAAAGCCATTTCTTGCACTAAAAGCCTGAACTTCAATTCAAGATAGTCGTGGTATTTACACAAATTGCACTCAATCTCTTACACTATTAAAATAATTAGCCTGGCAAAAGTAGTCCTTTTTCATACTGCTGTTTTATAACTGGGCTTTAGGTAGGGCATCAATCCTCACAAATCGAGGATAATTTTTCACAGAGGTGTAACTCTGGCATCAGAAAACCCAGTATTTTCACAAGGGTTCTGATCTATTAAGAACTGAGCACAAGCTTTAATTGAAAGCTACATCTTGCCTGAAGAGTGGCTTGAATAAGGCTTTGGTGTTTTATTTCTAATGTTACTTTTGGTATGTGTTTGTTTGTTTGCTTGTTTGTGTAATGGGTTTGTGCAGGTTTGTGTGTTTGTGCAAAACTCATGATGCCTGCAAGAAACTGATGAGAATGAAAGGTAAGAGCCACTTCTCATTCTCTCATGTCCCAGCCTTGTGCTTCTGCTGCAATGCCAAACTCAGGAAATTAGATTAATTTTCAGGGAGACACTCTGCTTTGCCAGCATCTGAAAGCTTCTAAATTCTGTAAGTCTGCTACACATCACTCATGACAGGTCAAAAAGAGAAAGAACACTGACCAAAGAGAAAGAACAGTCTAAGGGGCAGCAATACCACCCAATAAAACTCAAATATTGTTTACTGCACCATGCATTACATGAAAAATGGATATACAGTGTATGATCTCCTGTCAATGACACTGACCAAACTAAACAAAAAACATTTATCTTAAAGGAAAGTTGCTATTTAAAACCAGAAATATCTCCAGCAGGATGTTCTCATTTTGAGATGGTCTTGCTTAGTGACTTAACTGGAAATCCAACTTTCGGTTTGGTCTGTTTTTTCTTTTGGTTTTCCTACTTGGTAAGAATTTTGTCTAAAAGCTAAAGAGAAAAGACAGGCAGGCAGAGAAATCTCGTAGTTAAAGGATAAACTGATTAAAATGAAGAAAACAAAATTACATTAAAGGGCTGTGATGTGTTGCAGGACAAAAAGAAAAAACCACCACCAGCAGAACAAAACCCTGGAAGATGAGGGGTTTATTACTTTTTGCTTTCAGAAAATGATGATTGGTGTTTTGACCAGTTGAAACATTGTTTAGAACTGATCTTTCCCAGGTAAATGGAACGAAATCTGATTTTCTCTCTTATTACAAAGCTCACAAGAAATATGGTATTTTTGGAACAGGCTGCTGTGCATATCGGAGGTAACTGGATAGAGCAGCCCAGTAAAGTACACAAAATCAGGAAAAAAATTTGAATTCAACTCAGGTCAGTGTGCACCAACATAAAAACCACAGCAGACATTAATTGCTTTTGCTATTTCATGTTAATTCTTCAAACGACTGCACTGCACAGAATCAGTTAAGTAATATACCAAGAAATACTTTGCGTCTTGTCAGAAAGCAGATGGTAATTGACAGTAAGCATCCTCTTGGTAATACCCTGGAGAAAGAGACTCCTTAAAGGTATTTTGGTTATCCTTGCTTTTGTGGGGCTTTTTTTGCTATCCCAGGCTTTAAGTAATTTTCCAGAATTCTTGCTTTAATAAAAGCAGAATAATGAGTCATATAGAAGTGATATTTACCAGCTGTCAGGTAACTTCCCAACATAACTCAAAGCTGTTCTCCTCAGCAGAAGGCTTCCTGTAACTCTACATGGCTTTTCATATTGCCCCCAACTCCAGTTATCTTGAGAACTCTTTCTCTTTTCCAATTAAAAGACAGAACTACTTTCTAAACAGTTTCAGGGTAAAGTGTAAGACTTGCTCCCTCTGTTCCCGGATAAAAGGATGCCAGCTGCAAGCAGTCACAGATGACAAAAAGATTTCTATTCAAACATCAGCATTAACAAGGAAAAGTCTCCTTCTGAAGAATGCTACTGAGTTGGAGCAGCAAGCAGGGCTTTCCAATTACGTTTTTACTTCTTCTAAGCCTTTCAGGAGCTTTTTCAGTAACACTTCAAGGAAATCCACACAGATATGTAGAATGAAAATAAGAAGAGAAAAATGATAATAGCAATAAGGAGAAAGAAAAAAACAATAAGATGTGCATTTTTTTTGCTGGTTTTGTTTATAAATCGGCCAATAAATTATCTTCTAGTGTAGAAAAAAAAAAGAAAATTCCAATTGTTAGAATTATAAAGAACAGAACTGTGTTTTTTTTCTTTCCAAAGTAACCTGGGTTTTGAGAATAATATATCTTCCATCTTTACAGCTGAACGATGCTTTATTTAATCTCGGGGGACTGTGACTGGAACAAAAACCACCCTCTGCCAGCTCTGCTGGGGCACATTCTGAGCAGTCAGGTGACAGAGATGCTCAGAGAGGCAGCATCAGGTGTGTGTTTTATATCCAGGAGTCTGGAAACACCCTGGGCTCCAAAGCTCTGCCAAGGTAACACGGCCTGAGTGAGCAGACACATGCAGGCTCTCATGTCTGCTCCAGACACAGGCTGCTCTTCAGGGCTCATTATTAAGAGCTTAAAGTAGGAGGCCTTTGAAGTCTCTCTGGCCTGCAATTGCCAGTCTCTCTTAATTTAGTGCTCCTGGTATTATTGCATTTGTGGGCACTGCTGGTAGGTAACAGTGCAGGTGTGAGGGTGCTAGGAGCAGGCAGGCAGAGGCTGTCTGCTCTTTGTCTGCTGCCTCTGAAATAATTGCTGTTACTGGTAGCTGACAGCATGAAGGAGACACTGCTCTTATCCTCTTCTTGTATCCAGATATTTCTAAAAGAAATACAAATGCAAGGGCTCTGACAGTAGCTGCCACAGCAGCATGGCTGGGGTGAGCCTGCTCCAAGCACTGTGGAGGTGAGAAATACCAGTGGGTTTGAGGCTGGACTCATTTCTGCCAGCATCTGCCTATGGATATGATGGAAGGCCACAGCAAAATGCACCAAGCTGGCAAGCAATTTATAAATTATCCTGGGATAGGTCTCCTTCAATCACCCTGTGTGACAGGAGCTGGAATACCAAAGCCCTCCGTGCTGGTAGAATAAAAGAGAGGCGGAACATGAACATTAAGTTGGTACTGTACCTTCAAGAGAACGCATTAAAAGTAAAATAAAAATCAAGCCTCACATTTGTGAACCAAATTCTAGCTACTTTACTCGGTTTTAGAATTCCCTCTGTGACACTCAGAGCCTGCAAAGGATGGGAGGATAAGATTGTGCCATCTCATTTACTCTGCAAATGTCTCTACAGATGAACATACAGAGAACTAGATATCAGGTGGGGAGGTGGAAAAGAGAAAGCAGAGGCAGGATAAAAACAGGAAAATCCCTGTGTATGGGTATTAAAACAAGCTCCTGAAACATGAGAAGGAGGAATGGAAAAGGATCATACACCAGAAATATAACAGAAAAACAACAACATCATAAAAAAACCCACAAAACAAACAAACAAACAAACAAACAAAACAAAACGAAAAATCCAACCAGACAAAACCCCCCAGAAAATAAAAAGCAAGAAGAAACCCCAAAACTAGCAAATTAGGCAACATAATCAAACTCTTTATGAATTCCAGCCAAAAATGTAATCTAGTTTAAAAAAAAACTGGTAAGGAGAAAGACAGCTGGAGAAGGAATGACTGACAGCTAAACAGAGTTTAAGAGACAAACAAGAGTTTGGCTTAGAGCAGTGGGATATATCCATCCCCAATCTATTTATCTAAAACAACTATCTTTGTTTGCTAACATTGTTCATTTCTCAGTCAACTGATCTGTCTGTGTTTTGCTGCAAGGGTACAGTGGTTATCTCAAATTGTCTTCTAAATCCATTCCTTCATCTTTAAATTGCATTCTCCATGGGGCAGATATTGGGAACTATTGTGCTGTTTCTGATTTATTTTCCTGTACATTTCCCATACAATAAAGATAAGACACACATTAGTACTCACTTTAGCTCAGAACAGAGAGGAATAATTAATTGAATTGGAATAAATTTTAAAAAACTGAGTAAGCTAGAGAATTTAACTTAGGTAGATTTTTTTTTTTTTTTATATCTAGCCAAAAAAAGTTGCCTCAGCATTATTCTCTCCAGTGCTATGGTCTGTCCTGTCCATGAATTGCCCATGCTCTTCCAAGACTTCTTGTAGCAAAAGAAACTGAACCAGGCGACAATTTGAAGAAATTGCTTGGTAATCAAAGCCCTGCCACAGTCAGTCACAAACTGTGATCACATTTCATCCCAAACAAGCACTGATGTTTTATGGTGATATTGGTAGAAAGGCAATCATCCTGCAGGATTTTTGACAGGAAAATATGGAGCAAGGGTTACTTTCAAACTCATACCTAACTTGCTCTTTGCCTGCTTTGCCCAAACACATGAAGAGTTCACACCAGACACAAAGAAGTATTCCTGTTCAAAGTAGCAAACAAAGTCTGTTCTAAGAAACTTTCTTAGTGGCCTAGTCACAAAAAAAGAAAAGTAAAAACAAACAAACTAAAACCAACCAACCAAAAAAAAAGATTCCAAATTTAAATGGATCCAATCCAACCAAGGACATGTTCTACTCCACTGTAGAAAAATAACAATTTTTAGGTCATAAACTTAGCATTTAGTGGGCTATATCATTGTAGTAAAAATATTTTTTTTATAAAATTACCATTATCTCCTAAGGCTTATATCTCCTTATTCTCCTTTTCTCTACTAATCAGATTTGTCATTGTATTTCTTCACATACGCCTTGCACACTGCTGACCTGGTGCTTTGATCCCTCAAAACAATATTAAGCAAAAAAAATCAGCAAGGTTCATAAAACTTTGTTTTAAAATGAAAGAAATTAAAAGCAAAGAGTTTCAACAAGCTGTTGAAACCTGAGAGTATGGATTTGCATTTCCTTTTTTGCATTTCTAATGAAGCAATTAGTAGGTTTTGTTGTTTTGTTTCTTTTTAATCTAGGCAGATGTTTTCCACTAGATTTTTTAGCTAATAGAAAATCAAATATTTTACTGAGGAAACTTCTTTAATAACTTTATTAAAGCAATAAATTTCTTGAGCTTCTGTAATTTTTGGCAGTCATTGCTTTTTAATACGAATAAATGGCAAGTACTGACAGTTGGAGCTGTTCTCTTTTTTTATCTTCCTCTCCTAATAAGTCATTTCTTGTTCTTAAGCATAGGAAATTACTGAATCTGAAAAGAAATAAACCCTCTCTGCTCTAAAATACTGGTTTACCTTAGAGACTGCAGTAATTTTATAATATACATGCTAATAAGGAAGTTCAATACATAAAGAAATATTATAAAGACTGAAAATGAAGGAGTAAGACTGTTTAGAAAGAAGACTCAGTCAGAAATTGAAAGCTCCTTGCAAATATGGTGTCAGCTCAGAGTCTTAAAAATTAATTAAGGAATATTAAGAGAAAGGGCAAAAAAAGAAAACACTAAAATGAAAATACTTCGTTCTAAATCTGGACTTTCAATAGAGGCAAGCATAGCTGAAATCTCAGTCTTTAATTCCATGTAGACACTGAAAATACATCTCAGGTGAGAAACAGGTTCATGAAGCAAACCTGATGATTTTTGTGGTTCCTGTTATTGCAATGAGACTTCAACTTAGCCTGGTCTGTTCAGGACAATTATCCAGTCAATGACATGTTAACCTAAAGCAGCACTTGGACACTTCATTAAAGTAACAAAATCAGGTCATTTTGGTCTCAAACAACTTATTGTAAAATATGGTGTGAACATTTTGTCTTCCACTGGCTGTGGAATGGGACTGGGGCACAAAACTTCAGCAGTAAAGAGCAGTGCCAGTGCATGACTACAAACCCAAGCAGACTTCTCACTGCTGGCTCTTCCAGTGAGCCCATCCTGAATATCTGCAGATTTTCTCATGCTTGTACAGGGACCCTTACATCCTGCATGTTTCAGAAATAACAGTTCCTGTGCTGTGCCACTAGCAGCCTTCCTGCGCAGATTTACAGCACGCAGGTGGGAGATCAGAGCTGGATCTCTCCCTCATTGTTTGGAGACAGCCAATGAGAACTCCTCATTCCCAGCTCAGGACTCAAATCCTGCAGTTCTGGCTCAAACAAATGCCTGTTACTCATCCAAATCTCCTAACATCTTCTGAGGGACCACTTGTGAGAGTGACAGTGTCCAAAGTGTCAGCAGGAGGAGAACACTCACTCAACCTCAAACTAAAAACACAGAAGCTGCTTTAGAGATGGCAGCCACTCAAAAAATATAACCCCAAGCACTTGGCTGTTTGCAGAGCGTGGGGAGGATTAGCCAGCCCATGAGTTTGTGAGCAAAGCTGCAAACATTGCTCAAGTTACCTCCAAACACAACTTCTATAAAACAAACCTGGGCATACTGTGCAGGCTGTGTAAATAGGACATCTATTATAGATGTTGCTAAAAAAAAAATCAGTTATTGTTTTACACATAAATCTTAAAATCAAAAAAAATTCTTTATCCTAAAGAGATGACTTTGCCCCCCATGAAAAAGTCAGTATGGAGCTCTGCTCTCAACACAAACATTTAGCAAAGAAAGGTCCAGCATTCAGGGAAGAAACTGTCTTTACCTCTTTCTGCTCCAGGCATTGTTTTACTGCTCTCTTGAAATCTGAAAGTCCCCATGATATGCTGTTGAAATCCTTAGGTTTCAACCTGGTGTTACAGAATTGCTGGGAATAGGATTTTTTGGGGATGGTTCCTTGGTTGTTTTTGTTTTTTTTTTTTCTTTTAACTAGTGAGTAAAATAATGAAAGAAAGCTTAAAACATCAGTATTGCAGTATTTTGACCACTTGTATGATTAATGTCCAGACCTGATTAAGGAAGTAGTTTATGTTGAGCACACTGCATGGAAGCCCCATCACAGTTTATCCTGCCTTTTGATCTGCCTGAGTTCATTCCCTCTCAGTCCCACTGCAGCATGGACCTGTAAAAGCTCCTCTGCAGTTCTCAACCTCTCTGCTTCTGCTTTACAATAAAGATACCAAAAGCATAAAATCAGATTTTACTTGAAAAAAGTGATGGCAAATAAATATTAAATGTGATCACAGCAAGGAGATTTATAAAATAAGTGGATGGATGGTATTTATTTCAGATCAAGATCTTCACCAGTCAGGAGCTGGAAAATAAAAACAGTTTGTGACAGGCAATAACCTGTAGTGATGGTAGAGCAGCCCTTGTAATGAAGCTGCAATCACTCTTCTGATCTCCTGCCGTCTTGTTTCGTTCTTTTCCTTCTTGAGGAACTGGCACTTCCAATCTGTTCTAATTCTCCTGATTCTAGGCTTTGATTTATACTGCTCTGGCTATTGTACATCCTGTCAGAGGAAGGAGGAGTGAAGCCTTCGAGGTGGAAAGAGAGGCAGCAGTGACATGAGGGTGAGTAAGAACAGAGAATAATACCAGCCATTAGACAATGCTCATGGGTGACGTATGAGCCTGCCTTGCTCTGTAATTATGCATAATATTTTTGCTTCAGTCTTGGCTGATGTGAACAAATACAATGTACCACCACCCCCCGACACCCTGGGAAGAAAAAAATAAAAGAAAAAAAGAAAGAAAGCTCCATGTAAAATTATAGTCCAATAATAAGAGCATGGTGCTGAACTCAGGGTCAGGACATCTGGGTTCTGGCCCCTTGGCATCCGCATGAGACTAGACAGAACACATTTATTCTTCCTGCTGCCTTTGTTTACTCTGATGCATTGAAATAGATTTCTAGAAGCTCTGCTTTGCTAACAAAGTGCAACAAATGAAGAACAGACTCTTTAGAAGTGACGTCTCAAATAGAATTTATCTAACCCTGCCACTTATCACACCTGTCTGTCTATTTACAGGTCCCTGGGGCCCTGTGAGTCTCCCATGCTCTTTTTGGTCATTTTTTATGGCTCTGAGACATTTTTGAAACTTAAGAACTTCAGAGTAGGCAGATATCACTGATGCCCCTATTCAAGAGTACAGCAATCATAAGTTGACTTTTACATATATATAAATTACATAGTAAATAAATAATACTATAATAAAAGAATGTTACAGTAAAAGAATGTAGTTATATTTAATTCTCTGAAAATCAATGTCCTCAATAATCAACAGCCTTTTATTAAGTGGAAGGATACCTCTCTGGCCTCAGTAATCAATGCAAAATCAGGCACATGAGGTCTGATACCACTAGTAATTTTAATCATCCTTGAGAGTGATGTCTATTTCCACACGATTAACCAATACTTCTTAAAAACGCATTACATTTCTTAGTTCAGCAACTGTCTACATTCTGCTGCCTAACTGTAAGAAAGTCACTGAGTAAAATACACTTTGCAAACACTTTCAAATGTTCTGCCCTGTATTTTCAGCATGTGTGAACAGGTTTTATGTGTAAAAGAAGAGATGCTAACAAATGTGGGTGAAAAGCTAATGAAACATTTTGCAGTCTTTGCTCAGACTAGATACTATTTCATTCCTTCACTATTTTGTGCCAGATCCAGGGACTATCACTCACAGTACGGAGCAGCTGATGTGACAAACATTTCTGGTGTGTTTGTTCAGTGGTGAAATACTACCCAAACCAAATAAAAGAGCAGTTGCCTCAATCCTAAAATGAGCTAAATAGACAGCAGGTAGCATAAAAAAAGGCAGTGCTAAAGCAGCAGAAATGTCATGAGACAGGAATCCCTTCGCTTGCTGTGCAAGTTTTTGCAAAGTTTTCAAGAAAGGGGATGATGGAGCAGCCAATGTTGAAGTGAAGGAGACCATGAGACAAAAATTAACTCCCCAGGGAAGCCAAGTCTATTTTAAGATCACACATTTTCCTTGGGACACACCTGGACCAACCAGGTTTGTACTTTTGGAGTGGACTGAACTCTGTGCCACTTCCAGGATGGAGGAGATGCAGCAGAGTTTCTGTCTTGTGTGGAAGCAGTCCTGGTGTACTCAAGGAAAATGTGCCCAAAGGGAATTTCTACTACTACCCATGGCGTAGACCTGCAGTTTAATATCTCTTTAAAGACACTTGTCTTTAAAAAGACAAGTGGATGATGCAGAATAATGCTAAACCATAACAGATCAGTGTTATATTCACAGGCATTGAACCAAAAGATCCTCCTGCAAGATGTGATCAAGAACAGGCTGAGGTATGGAGTCATCCACCAATGATTTGCAATAATATCTGCTGTGGGGAAAGGAACAATAAATACAACCCCTGCTAAACAGCCCATGCCTTTGGTTTTGTCTTTTCTCCAAGATATTTCTCGTTTGCAATCTCTGCCTTCAGCTGTGCTGTTCTGGAGCCCTTCCTAGAGCAAAAGGGAGCAGCTGTTGTCCAGCCTGACTAGAGCACCTTCAGCTTCTGCCTACAGATATCAGGCCGTCAATTTAGAGGTGGGAAGCTGGTTCACATGAGTTAAGTGAACAGTCACCAAAAAAAAGTACCAAGTTCTCAATACTGAACGTGAAAAGCTTTAAGGAATCTCTTGGCCTTGACATAATAATTGAAACTATTAATCAGACTGTGAAGCTTAGCCAGCACACTTGCAGATGTACAATTTAAAATATAGGGGGAAATATCCAGTGGACAAATTAATGACAATTAACAGATTGTTCAGCATAGGTCATTTTATTTTCAGTGATCTGAAAGCAAAAGAAAGCATCAGCTGTCTGATGAGACCAGTGACTGATGAGACCCAGACTGAGGGAATGTCTGTGCTCAGAAAAGCCCATCTTCACACAGCCCTCTTTGAGGCTGTTGGGAAGAGACAATTTTTCTCACAAGCCTAACAAAGTTTTGTGTCCTGCTCTCTCTCTCTTCCTTAGGCTCAGAGGGCAGAGATAACAGCCAGACAACCCCTCAGAAGGGACAGACTGCAAACTGCTCAAAACAGCGATGTGCTCCTGCAGTGAATGTGCAAAGCCAATAAAATCAGTAAAAACCAAAATAGAATAAAAAAAAATCAGTAAAAAAAACCCCAGAAGCTCTGTGTGTGAATGGGGCTGGATAGGTGATCATAACTCATTGACTCAAAGAGCAGACAAAGTCATTTTGTGACTGACAAGGCTGTGTCTTTGAAAAGAGTGATGAGAAGTGCATGCTGGAAGGAAGAGGAGTATGGAGGGTGGAGGAGTAAAAAGGAAACTGAACAGAAGAGCTCTCTGTTTTCAATCTGCTGGATGTAGAAAGTTTCCTCTCTCTTCTCCCAATCCAAAACAGAGCACTGCTTTCCATATAATAATAAATCTTCAACTTGTTTTTGCAAAAATGTTGCTCTTTTCAGTTAGATGTTTAATTAGAGTAAAAATAGATTGTTAAAAATAAACGTGGGATAGCTTTGGCAAAAATCTATCCTTTTAAGTAACATCAAGGAAAGAAGTATTTGATTTTCAGATTATTTCCCCAATTAATCCTTTCATTCCTCACTGTGTGGAAGATAGCATAATCATCTATGTATAAATAGTGATAAAAGCAAGTGCGTGTACTCCGTTGTGGAGAATATGGAGGGGTTTTTTTCAGAATTTTTTTTCTTTTGCCCTTGAGGGACGGTAGGTAGTCATTTCAGCAAGCAGCAAGAGAAAAAAAAAATAGGTATTGTACCAAATTCCAGGTATTCCCAAGTGAGGGAGCTGGTTCTGCTCCTGCACCATTCAGCCTGCAGGACTGCACCCTAGCCCATATGACAATTTCCTACAGGAACACAAATAGCTATGTCATTGTTTTGTTAATTTACTTGAGAATGCTTATCTAAGCAAAGAGCAGCTCTCACTTTCCTCACTGTGCAATTCAATTCAGAGTTTAAGGAATGGTGGGAGATCACACAACACAAAGCCCTCCTCCCTTTTCCCTGGTGGGATGCGCCCACCACTTTAAAGCAAAGACAGTGGTGTTCTCACTTTCTAGCTAATCGATTCCACCACTAAAAAGGACTGACATCTTAACAGCACTGAGGGGTAGCTGGAAACACACCTTGGCTCCTACAAGAGCAAAGAAGTGCATCTGAATACTCTGAGGTGCTGTCTTCTTTTAGCCCCTCTCCTCCTGCTTTCATGCCTGCCTCACAAACACCCACCAAGCCCCAGCTTGTCGAGCCCTGGTGTCAGAGAAAGCGTGCTGCCAGCTGACAGGGCCTGGATTAGGCTCCTTCTGAGGCTGCACTCCAAGCACCCAGGGTGGCTCACTGCAGAGCAGCGAGAGGTCTGGCACTCAGCACACATACTAATCCTCTCACATCATGGCAGGGAACACAGGCTGAGCAAGAGACAGCAGCCTTTAAAATCCCTGTGTCTGTACTCACTCGGTGATCCTGTGTTCCCTTTCAGTATCCAGGATGCTGTGAAACCAGGCTGGGCTGTGCACAGCCTGAATCCCCCCACACCCCACCTGTGGCTGACCACTGCAGCAAAGAAGAGCAGGTTAAAGAAGACTGGGGGAGAGAGTTGGCATGATGACCACAGAAGGCTTCTAGGTGGCCTGTACAATAACTAATCATTACACAGGAAAGGGTGACAATTACTCTTTAATGTTGCAGTGCAGGAACTGGCTTCGTGGCAGAGCACAGGAGGTTGAAGAGATGAGGGTGTTAGCACAACAAAAATATGTTGCTGTGATCCCCAACAATCAGGTCTTTGTAGACCTTCAAAATAAGCAAGTGATTTCTCTTTATTTAGTTATCATCTCTTCTCTATGTGTTCAGCTGCAAAAAAAATTCTTCCTTTCTGGTTGTTGTGCTTTTAATTTTGTTCCTTTGTTTAAGAAGCAATAATGAGCAACAAATAAAATGTTGATCTGGAGCTATTCTTGTGAAATAAATAAATTATTAAAGAAATTTTTTAAAAAGTGAGAGCTCTCCTGGGTTTTTTTTCCTTGTTCTTTTTGTTGTATTGCATTAAGACCACTGCCAGAGGCTAAGGAAATAGGTTTAATCACAGCTTCCTCACACCTTGAAGGCAAGGGCTGAAGACCTTTTTGTTTGTTCCATCTACTCAAACTGGAATAAAAGTTAAATTGAGAACTTTTCACCCTCTAAGACGTGCAATCAGAAGTCTCTGAGCCTCCCAGCTGACTTCAGGATATGACCTGAACATATCCAAAGAATATCAGAAAATGCAGAGGATGCATTTTTCCTCTGCTGTTGTGCTGTAGGTATTTGTTATGCTGTCATCCTTAGCACAAAATCAAGGCACCTTCAGCTGGTCCTGTCTACTGACCTGCACTGAGGAAACTTGATGTTCCCACTCTTAAACAGTGGAGAAAAGAAAGGTGCAAGGAGGGCACGGGGCTCATTCTCATTCAACTCACAGCAACACAGAACATGCTGATGGCCAGAAGATCCCCCTTGAGAGAGAATGCCCAGCCTGCCTGTGCCCCAGAAAAAGGTGATTCAGACACTCTTCAGTGGGACTGAGTCTTTAGAAACTGCACTTTTTGTCCACAGCAGGCAGAGCCAATGACTCTCCCTGAAGAGCAGCACATTTGATGTCTGGGCTGCCATTGTATTCCCAAACTGGTAAATACTGCTGCTGCTGGTTTGTGGGCTAAGTGCTTTCTCTCTGCAGCCTTGCACCCGCCTTTCCCTCAAGGCAACTTTCCTAAGTGTCTTGTAGTAGTTTTAGTTTTAGTAAGAACCTAGCCAAAAAGGACAAAAAATTTCTGGAGAGCAGAAAAAATAAAGCAGACTGAGCATTGTCCAAAGAAGAGGGCTCACCTGATGACTCTGGCTGCAAAAGCAACTCTCCCTAAGCCAGAGTTCCCACTTTTCTCTCAGAAGTGTGGCAGCAAAGGGAACAGGCACACAGTGGTACCACCACCCCAGCATAAATTGGGATACCATCCCATGTGTAACTGCCTGTGCCAGCAGCACCAGAGGTCAGTGGAAAGGCTTTTACTCTCCAAGGGCCCATGCTATTAGATAACTTGCACATAGAATAAAAAGCAACTGAATATTTGAAAGGTAATATATCATTCATTTCTTTCTATGGATGCCAGAATTTACGTATGTTTAAGGGCAAGTTTAGTGCTGACTGTTCCAGAAATGCTGCCAAACACTTAAAAAATCTAAACAGGAAGAGCAGACAAAGCTTGTGGGAATGAAAATGTTGTTTTATACTATTTCCATGTTAGAAGCTGAGGTACAGGAGGTTACTGATTTTGTCCAAGGCCATGTCAGCCACCTGTGGTGAAACCAGAAACTCAGCCTTTGTCACTACTTTCTGAAAGTACTAACAAGAAAATTACTCCTCATCTTTTTACCTATGTGTCATTTCCACACACCAATTTGATTTTTAAGAGGAATTGAAGTCAATAACGTGGAATATTAATTGTCAAATCTGTCATTCAGAAAGGATGGCAGTGCCTGACTTACCTGTGCTTTTTTAAACCTGATATTTTGCATTCCCCTGTGCTTCAAAGAAGGAGATAAACAGTCTCACTCTTTGCTAAAGAAAGGGAGAGAGATAGTTACAGGCTTTCTTCAGACAAAACATAACAAATGCTTTTGTTCATCTTCTTTCTTTCTTCTTTCCTTACTTTTTTTCCCCCAGTTGTGTACTTTGGGATTTTTCCCCTTTACTGAAGCACAGAGCAAAATAATTAATAACAGTAGGATATTTCTTGCAGGAAACTGCTTCTGATGTCAAAACCTTTCAGTAAAAATCCCTACATTGACTCTCAGTGGATCAGATTGTGAAAATGAGTAGCAGACATCAAACAGACATTTTTAATGAGAATTTAACAGTGAGTCCTTCATGTATTCTTTCCTTCTAGTGGCAGTTAAGTGTGCTGGTTATCACAAATGTCAAAAGCAGAAGGGTAATTTATTTTACCTTCCTTCTTCCCCACTTTTCCTCATATTTAAGAGACTTCCATGTTTGGCTAAAGGAAGAAACTTCACAACCAAGCTTCCCTGTTTAAATTCTCAGTGCTAGGGCTCAAGGTCATACTGAGAAGGCATGACATTGCCAGGTTAAATATAGCACTTTCTTTGGGGATGGCCTCTCCTTCCATGTCACTCTGCTCTGACAGCTTTCATCACTGAATATACACTGCTAGAAAAGTGAAATTAGTGGGGGTGAAAGAGGCCAGTAATGGATCAGGGATCAGTTTGAGCATGGAAAAGCAACAGCAGAGACAACATCTCTCTTTTACTTCTCACCATAGTCTGGAGCAGTTGCAGCTTCAGTAGCTTTTTGTTTGAGGGACACTGAACATTTTAGCTTATCCTCCTTTCCTGAACAGAAACTTTCTCAGTAAGCATCTCCTAAAGGCTCAATTTTCCATCACTCCAGTGCAAAGAAAAACCCTGTGTATGGAGTCTGCCTGTTCTTTTTTTTTTCATTTGGCAGCACCACAGCTGAGCTTCACTATCTGACAATCTGCGGGAAGCAAATGTCTACAACCCTGTCATGGGACCAGGAAGAATTACTGTCCCTGCTTCAGGATGCCAAGCCAAATCCTACCCAAGGTAACAAGAGTTGGTCTCTGACCTCAGCAGGCTTTGTGTCAGGCCATAGGAATGTGTCAAAAATCATGCAGCAGGTGGGTGGCATGGTCAGGAGCTTATCTGTGATCAACTTGGTCTCAGTCCAGTGTGCTAAGTGAAAAAATATCCTCTCTACTTCAACCCTGATGCTTGCACAAAGCACTAGCACCCTTATTCCAGGAAATGTCTGGGGTATTCAAAGGGTTATTATGGCGAGAGATCAAAGAGGCATGGAAGTCTAATAAAATTGTAACCTTCAGTGAGTTCACCCAGCTGTGTGTTGGTAAATCAACTGGTACAAACAGGTTAAAAAACCCCATCAATTCCTAAGGGATTTTTAGAAGTGGAGAACATAAGAGCAGGTGCTCTTAACTAAATAGCTGAAGACATGATAAGTCAAAACACTGAAAAATAATAAATTTATTACTGCATTAAGAGTGCAAGACAAACTGCTTATAATTAGTGAAGTGCTTAAAAATTACTGAAGGCAGAAATAAATGAAATGAAAAATTAAAAAACCCCAAAGAATGAAAGAGAAAGTAAAATCCATGGATTCAAAACAACTGGTATTTCAACAGACAGTTTCTGATTCTGTGAGGTCATGTGGAAAGCAAACTGGAAGGTAAGACAGGAAAAAAAAAAGTTATTGTGAAATGTGAAGGTCCAAGAAGTTGCTTGAGCCAAGCAACCACGCTTGTGGAAATGACACTTCATCTCTGGTGAAGCCCATGGCTAAGGGAGGGAGTTAAAATAAAACACAAACAAAATGTCAGTGGTAAATGAAGAGGACTGAGGATGCACAAACTGACAAGAGCTGGTGAGGGTGTGTGCAGAGAGGGGAACTGCGGGACATTTCTCAAAGGTCTTAAATTCAGCCAGTTCAGGAGGGAACGAGTGGTATCTGCTGCACATCAAGGGACTATTTGGAATAATTAATGAGGAAAAGGACTTTGCAGAGGTACTAAATTATTTTTTTGGTCAAATCTTCTCTGCAAATGATGCTGCGCTGATATCCATGTTAGACTTAATGTTTTTTCAAGACAAGAAAGCACATGAGCTGTCAGAACGTGAAACTCTGAAAGGGAAAACATTGGAACAAATTGATAAACTAAACAGCAGCATATCAAAAGGACTTCATGGCTATATATGTTAAGGGTTTGGAAAGCATTTGAAATTGAAGTGGCTGTGCTGATAGCAAAAATATGCAAGTTGTCACTGGAGTCAGATACACTGCAGAAGGACAGGATGGTAGCAACAAGCATACCTATCTTTAGGACAGGCACAGGATTAATCCTAGGTATTATGTACTGAAAAGCCTCATTCTACTTCCACCTTAATTGACTGGAACTAACAAAGACTAGATTTACATATAGGAGAGGATAAAAAATCATAGCTTTTCAAAAAAAAAATTGTCCAATATATGTTCTTTCTTTTAGCATCAAGCTAAAAGACCAAGAAAATCACTTGACAAATCTACATATATAGGTATTTATATATTGTATTAAATTCTTTGACAAATTTAAGTTGTGATAGAATAGGTAAGTTATTATTATTATTACAAGCTGGAAGCTGGATAAGAAAGAGAAAACAGAAGCTACACAAGAATGATCCTTTCTTTTTCACAGCAAAATATTAACAGTTGGGCTGTCCAAGAACTTAGAACTTCTTTACTGAAATTATTGCTCTTAGAAAAAGAGAATAAGGATTGAAGTATTTTGTAGTATATTAGTTAAATTGGGAGAACCTAACATTCAGGTAGCTAATGGAAATTAACATTGGCTGAGCAGAACAGTCACAGGTAGAGTGAAATATTTGGAAGGCTTTCTGGATTCTAAGCCAGCTGTGGCCACTCATTATGACATTGCAGTGAACAACCCTATTCTGCATTATTACAGCAGCCATCTGAAAAAAAAAGCCCAAACCAAACAGACAAACCAAAACTTTCAATAGCATGGGAGGAGTAAGAGGTGTTAAAATGGAAATTACTTTATTTTTCTTTTCTTCTCTCATGGGGGATTAAATGAGTGGCACCTATACAATGAACTGGCTGTTCCAGTTGGTTTTTCCATTTAATATAACAGAAAGGTATCAATAACACTGAAAGACATCTAATTTAAATAGATCAAAGGTTGTCTGGAATATGATTTTCCAAAGAAAATATTTCATTGACCTACAGAATTCCGTGCTACATGCTATCACTAAGGTACTGAACTCACTGGGAGGCAAAACTGGATTAGTTGCTTATCTGGCCAGTGAATACATCTGCAGCTTGTCTAAAATCTCTAGAGGTTTCCATCTGGGGAGGGAGGGGAGTAGATTTTTTTGTCATTTGGAAAAGATCTCTGGATAGAGAGCAAACCCAAGCCGATGTGTAGAAAAACCTTTTACCTAAGGGCAATGTAGATATCTAGGGCATCATTCACTTCATCTGCCTTTTTGGTAACCAACATTGATCAAAACACTCTACAGGATGAGACAAAACACCTGTCTGATCCAATGCTGTAATCATTATGTTCTAATGCTCTGTAAGTGGATGACTGATGCCTTTTTGAATAGGAAAATAATGAGCAATGAGAAAAAATAACACAAATTCTCTTAATTATTCATGCTAACATTCATGAAACTTTTGAAATGTGTGACTATTTTCATGAATAAATCATTGGTCACTGGCTTGCTTTAAAGGATTTCAGAAATAATAGCGGAATAAGCTTGTTGCCATTACTTGTGAAGGAAGTTATGAATAATTTTCAATATATGATGGCTCTGTTTTCTAATTGACTGAGCATGAGACAGATGAGTTTAAAACAGACATCAGAAATTCATTGCGAAGCTGAGAGAAAATTTCTCAGGAATCTATGAAAATGCTGTGGTCTACATCAGAAACTTATTTTTTTCCCCATGTATAGTTTTGGCTAATTTTTTGTTTCTCACAAGGTGAAATGGATAACAAAAGAGAAGGATCTAATCTTCATGTTTGATGATCATCCTATCTGCACAGAAATAAAGAGATTTTTATATATTCAGACTACCTGAAAATCCTGAGCCAGAGAAATCACTAAGCAAGAAAATTATTTTAAATTACTAGGTTTATTTTATCACCTTGGTTTCCAACACTAATTTTGACAATGATTCAGAAGAAAGACCCATGGAGATATTTTTGTCTCATTATACCTCTCTCAAAAAAAGCCAAAAAACCCCAAACAAAACTAAACAGCAAACTGTAAAACACAAGCAACCAAAAAACTAAGAAAACCCACACATGCCCACAGTTTACTCAGAGCTTTTCTGAGAGCTTGAGGGAAACCCTGGGAAATGCTGATTTACAGAATTTCTCGCCTATTTATATTGTGGCTTCTCACAGAGACCTTTATTGCCATCACTGCAAGAGGTGCCCTGTGCTATTCCCAATGCCCATTATCACATTGCATTTCCCTTTCAGCAGAGACTGATGAAACAGAGCTGTTCCATGAACAGTTGTCAAAACACTGGCATGTTCTAATTACAATACTTGCTATGTTTCTGTGAAAGTCAAATTCTGAGCTCAATTGCACCAGAATAAACTAGACGCGATTAAAATCACTGGAGGCACCCCTGATTTGAAAGAATGTGATTAAGATCAAAATCTAGCCCGTGGAGTCTCAAGAAATACTGGAATGACGGGAATCAAAGAATCATTCTGTTTGATTTCAAAAAGAAAACATGCAGAAAACTCTGAGCAAAGCAGCTGGCCCTACATGTGGTTTCATTTAACCTGTATCACATCTTTAAAAACAAATACATGAAGCACGTGGACTACTGAAATCTCATTGCACATCTTAGTGGCATTGGCAAGGATTCTCTGAGAAATGAAATTAAACTCACTTCACTCTATCTTACCCTCCTGGAACTTCAAACTGTGCTATATGAGAGATATTCTTTGGAAGATCTGCTGATATATAACCCTTTCTATGGGGAATAGATGGTGTTAGACATAGGTAATAATATAGATTATAAGGTGGGACAGGCAGTCCAAAATGACAGGCAGCTCTACAGCCTAAAGCATTTTTACATAGCAGCAAGCTCAGGGTGTATGGGAAAATGAGGCAGCCCTTTAATGCAACTTCAGGAGAGGCCTCAACTTTTAATTCTGCCCACTTCAATCAGGGAAGTGTAGGAAGGTGGTGGGATAAGTCAGCAAGGGATTCCTCCTCGATTTAATGTGGAGAGCTAGGGAATTCCGTCTGCTAGGCACAGGTGTTTGGCAGTCAGCTGGTGGGATGTGGACAAGCAAGTAGGGAGCTGTATTTTTTGGACAGCTCTGACACAGGAAAATCTGTGGAGACCCTGGCAAAACTGAAAGCTACCTTTGCCAAAAATATAGAATCTGGAAAAGATGGGTAGGTGGTGTGCATCTCATTTAGCTACAGGAGTTCTCAGTGCTTGGCTCTTTCTGCAGCCTGGTTCTTAGAGATGGGAATCTCTAAGATGGGTCTAACAGGACTTGAAATGCTCCCACTCAATTTCATGCCAGCATACAATTTAAGCTTTTTAAGATTTAAGACTACAAGCATTTGTGGAAAAGTTATCCCTGTCATTCATATGAGCTGCATCTAAACCCCTTCAGCTTTCCTTAGCCTGATTACTGTTGCCTATCCCATCCACCCGCCTATACAGCCAGTAGAAGGTCAGGGCAGCAGTTTCACAAGTGAGTAATCCTCTTCTGTGCCTTCAAATCTCTCAGAATTAGCTGAGAGTTGCTTCAAGCTGCGAAGCTCAAAGCCAGAGAGATCCAAAATTTCCAAAAAAAAATGTTCAGACATAGTCTGAGCTTCCCAGCTTCAATTTCTTCTCGCTTTTGACTCCACAGTTTAACCCACCCAAGCCATAATCTCTGAGTGACCAAACCAGGATCAGTTGAACCAACTGGACACTAGCTGCCCATTTTTTCAGTTTGGGATTTAGAAGAGGGAATATCTGACTGGCCACAGACACTGGGAAGAATGGAAGAATGCCCTTTTCTCATACCACTTGCTTGTCTCCCTGTGCTGTAGTTGGCTACGAAGCCTCACATTCCTTGGTCCCGCGGGTGCTCTTCCTCGCCTGCCTCTGGCACTAGAGGGCGCGGAGATCTGGGCTCCGGGATGGGAATAAAATTCTCCGAGGCTTCCTGCGTCGCCTTAAACTGAACTCAACATTCAAAGAGGTCCAGATTTCACAGAAAGGGAATTGGCTCCATTATTACTGGCTTGTCTGAGTTCCCCATGCTGCATTGCTATGGAAACAGGACCAGAAAATATGTCTTTTGCATGTAGGTCATGATATTAGTGGAGAAGGGAAAGCTGGGTGAACGGGTGAGTGGGTTAAAGGAGTGAAGTGGGACAGAGCAACCTCCTGGGATTATATTAACAACAGTGAGGGATTTCATAGTAGGTGTCCTCAAAAGACTTGAATGAGACACCAAATGGGCTGAAAGAGCCAAGCATTTTGAGTAGCTGAGAACTATAACGCACACACAGGGATTCAGCCCAGAGGTGACAACCAAAGTAGCAATGGGCACTGGGCTGAACACCTAGGAGGAAAGGAAAAAAAGGAAAAAAAAAAAAAAAAGTTTTCTTTATACATTCTGGTTTTAACTGATGGCCTCAGTTTCCTCCTTTCAGTGTCTATGTTTCCATCCTGGATGATGACAGAGCACAGCCAGACTGCTGTGCCTTCCATCTCCTCAGGACATTCTTGATCACACATGGTCCAGGTCTCCCTGAGCTCTGCCCAGATGCAGAGTTACAACCATTTGGGTAGAGGATGCTACTCAGAATCCTGGGTTTGGATGGGAGAAAAGCATGACCTCTCCTTTTTATAATTTTGCCCTCCATCCAAAACAAGTTGGGGACATCCTAGACCCCCCCCTCCCCAAGTACTGTGCCTTGTTCCCAAGTGGGCTACAATGCAGAAATCAGAGTGCTGTGGGAGGGAATGGAGGGGGCAGCTCAGTGAGGTACAACAAAACAGTGAGATTACTGCACTTCTCACTCTCGTGGTGCAAAACCAAACAGTCCAGGCTCCTGCAGAGGGGAAGTTCAACCAAACTTACACTCCAAGAGATCCTGAAGGAAAGAGGAATTGTATTCTGCATAACTTAGAGAGGTTTATAGATAGATCACTGAGAGTGGCTGGTGTCATAAACCACACAATCAAAGCTGGTGTGTATTCAGACAGGAGTTGTGATTGCAAGTGATGCAATACCATAAAGGCAGACAGCATGTATACTCCTGCTTTCCTGTGTTAACCTTCCTTATTGTTTGTTATAGTTTGTGGATTTGCTTTATCCCCCAAGTAGTTGCAAGAACAGGCTCTCACGCAGAGGTTAGACCTTCTTTTTTGTCCTTGCCTTTTTCTTTCTGCAAAGACAATATCTTCCTTAAGGGACAAGGACAAGCCAGTGTGTGCTAACACACTAGTTGATACATAAAAATGGGAATAGATGTCATTCTGGCTAGATTAGCAACAAGAATTTCCAGCTGGAAATAAAGCCATCTCATTGCCCTGGGAGGAACTTTAGCAAATGAAAATAGTAGGAATAAACAATCTTAAAGGGGTGGGAAGAGGCATCCCTTGTTCTTTACCCAGCAAAGGGATAAGGACTCACCCATGGGCCAGTGGGGATGAGTTACAAGCCTTCAGAGCTGACAGCGGGCACAGCCATTCTCCAGGAACACCTGGAATCAGGGTCCTCCGGCTGGGCTGCCATGCAGGGGACGAGCAGAGGAGCTCCCAGACTGCCTTTCCCCATCACTCCGGTGTTGGGGCAGCCGCCCAGCCTGCCACGGGGCAGACGGGTGGGAAGGCGCAAAGCCAGGAGAAGTGCCCTAGCTGGAGGGATGGCTAGAATGGGCTTTTGCCCGAGAAGAAGCAGAAAGCACTTTGTCCCTTCAGATCCCCTGATACAGCCTTGTTGTGGGGCTGCACCAGGACCTCGATGCCCCAGGGCTGTTTCTGAGAGGAAATTTTTCTCTCACAGCTTGATGCGAGCTCCCTCTCAAAGTATCAGCTCGCTCCTTCTGGCCCTAAGCACCCCATGGTGGCGGTACGGGCGAAAGGAAAAGGAGCCCGGAGGCACGGCCGGGACCGACCCAGCCCTGCCGGGGTCTCAGCCGGACCGGGGCAGAGGGACGAGCCGGCCCCGGCCCCGGAGCATCCTCTCCCGCAGCACCCTGCTTCCTGCTCCGGGGAGCAAGCCCAGAGCAAGGATGCGGGGAAGCGGGGCCGGAAATGAGCCGGGGAAATCCCAGACCCTTCCCACCTCCGGCGGCGCCCCGAGCCCGCTCCCCTCCCCGAGCAGGACATCAGACATGAGGCAGCGGGAGCGGGAGCTGCTCCCTGACACAGCAAGGATTCTGGGGGCGAGGGACCGCGCCGGCACAGCGGCAGCTCCCTTCCCGGTACCCGCATCCCTCCTGGTCCCGCAGGGCAGGGATCCCGCCCGCCCCGTCCCTTCCTGCCCGCCCGACAGCGAGCGCGCCCCGAGGGCAGGCTCCGCTCCCCGCTCCCGGTGACATCTTGCAGGAATGGTCGGCAAACGTGTCCCAGCGGGATTTGGGAGCGGTAGCCTGGCAGATGAACGTGTGTCGGAAT
The DNA here is from genome assembly GCF_015832195.1 of Motacilla alba alba. Taxonomy (NCBI): domain Eukaryota; kingdom Metazoa; phylum Chordata; class Aves; order Passeriformes; family Motacillidae; genus Motacilla; species Motacilla alba. The sequence continues at coordinate 59,565,690 of NC_052031.1, forward strand.
GTAGCTTTTGTAATAAAACGCGCTGTGTACAGCGCTTGAAAAATGTGAAGGTTTCTCTAGATCAGGCTACTGTGTCTCTCCCGCTATACCATGATGGGCTCGGTTCTGGGATTAATATCGCTACTGAAACTCGACAGAAAAGGGCTCTGTGCTGGAGACAATCGCTTTGCCTAATCTCCTCTCGCTGCTTTTCACCGGTGGCCCGCTCAGCTGTGACCCATTCAGCAAAAGTTTCCCTATGCTCTGTTCTGCTTCTTCTGCCAGGAAGCAAAAGCTCGTTTCTTAGACATTATTTCCTTGGCGGGAGCTTCCCTATGACAGCAGCGGATGAAATCCTAGGTGCGGCGAAGGGGCGGAGGGTAGAGGACGTGAAAGAAAAGCCAAGAGAAAAAAAAAAAAAGGCAAAAAAAGAAGATGGAAAGAAAAAAGAAAAAAAAAAAAGAGCGAGAGAGGAAACGTCAGTAAAAACCAAAGCTTTCCTACCTGTGATCCAATTAGCAGAAGTTGCATCTCATCCCGCTGCAAGCGGCTCGCTGGAGCGGTGGCTGCGGAGCGGCCCCGGCTGTGGCGGCAGAGGCATGCGGGCTGCGCGCCGTCAGCGCCAGCAGCCAGCAGCTTTATCTTCCTCTTCCATATCTTCCAAGAGGAGGGAGGGGGGTTGGGCTGGGGGAAATACAGATCACTTGGTACGGTGATAGTAGGGGGAAAGAATATCGGGTTGGAAGCTTTAAACAAGAGGTAGCATGGTCCGGGCTGATGGAGTTTTTGTCTCTCGCTCCCTCTCGCCCTCCCACACCCACAGGCACACACATATACGCACACACACACCCTCGGGAGTCGCTGCTTCAGTTCAGCCAAGCTGAGCTTTAAAAAAAAAAAAAAAATTAAAAAAATTTTAAAAATAGAGCAATAGTGCTATCGAACCTGACTTAAAGGTTTAGACAAAACTGGAGTAATTAAAAACAGGTGAAGCCAGGACTCGTGAGTGAGCCGGTAATAATTTATACTTCCCCAGAGCTCGTGGGGAAATGAGGGTAAGCTGCCGCCCTCGCTGGGCTGGTGGCTAGCGAGGGAAGCGGGGTGCCTAGGTGAGCATCTCGGGTGAATGTCCTTGCCGGGTGCTGCGGCTGTGGGTCCGCTCGCTGACCGCCCAGAGGGGTGTGCGGGGGTGTGTGATGTGTGTGAGCGCCAAGTGGCCTCGATTAGCTGCAATGGGAAGGCAATTTCTGCAGAGAACATTTACAATTTTCTTTCAATATGACAGGATTAGTTGCTGTTGAAGGCTCTCCTCCAATAAGATCACACTGCTCTCTGATTTGGTGGCTTTGCTGAATAGAAATTACTGGTTCTTGTTATCTCTCAACACACTCTCCCGTCTTCCTCATCAGGCACTTCCCTCTTTCTCATCACAAGTCTTTATCTACAATTTGCACAACCAAACCACTTTTTTTTGTTTGTTTTTTTTTTTTTTTTTTTTTCAATTACCTTCACCCCATCTTTCCCTGCAATACTGTCCTCTTTATTTCTGGTTATTTTTTCTTCTTCTTTTTTTTAATATATATTTTTATTCAACTCCGTGATAGCTGTAAGTGTAAAAGCAATGGATGGGAGGAGAAAGAGAGAAAGAGATCTTGCTTTTAGATTATTGCAGTCATCGGAGTCTCCGCACATTGTGGAAAGATGTTGTTACACTAAATCCAGTTCAGTTTCTTTAACTGATTATTGTTCTGAAATTTTCCTGGGGAGAGGCTTCCTTTGCACAGTGACAAATAAATTAGGGAAAACAGATACAGTCTGAAAACAAGAGTTAATTCTCGTAGGGTGCAAAGAATTCCTCTTTAACTAATAGTCACTAGGCTAAGAGGTATTCCTTTTGTTTAAGAAAACTTGCTGCTTATATGGGTGTAATCTAGATATAAAAATCTTTAGGTTTTCTTTGTTTTTATTTGCCTCTCTCCTGGACCAGAACTGATTTGTGGTCTGAAGTTTGCTTTTTCCCTTGGGATAGAGCTGTCGGAGTGGGAAGCAGGAGAGCGGAACCCATCTCATCTATTTTCCAAAGAATAGTAGGGGGGAAGTGCTAAGTGCAGAAAAGAGAAGTGGACTTTATGAAAGCATTCCAGGCTTTTGGCTGCTGCCTGCCCTGCCCCATCTCTTGTCTTGAAAGGCTGAAGGAGCTACAGCCCAACCACTCCCCTCCTCTCCACTCCAACCTCTACTCCTCCAAATAGTTCTTGGCCTGAGATTGTTGCAAGAAGAGAGCTGTCTACACGACTCATACACATGCAGCTGTTGCTCCTGGAAGGGTCTTAGGGGTAGATTTACCCCCAAAAGGGTGATGTGCCTTCAGGGTAGGGCTACTGCCTGGAAGGGTTCAAAGCCAGGCCGGATGGGGCTTTGAGCAACATGATCTAGTGGAAGATGTCCCTGCCCATGGCAGTGGAGTTGGAGCTAAATGATCTTTTATGTTCCTTACTACCAGCTAATTGGAGATGGTGAGTTCTGAATTTGGGAGGTACTTGTGTTATACAGGTACAGTGTAGGTACAGTGAAGGTACAGTATACAAGGCTGTGTTTCTCTACCTGAAATCACTTTCACATGATTTAAGGGTTGTATTACTCATAGCTCTTCAGGAAAATCAAGGCACCTGGGACCTGACTTCTGCCCCTTGGTGTCTCAGTTTCCACAGAAATTTTTTCCTGGGCTTCACAGCAGAGTTGGAACACACCTATCCAGGCAACTCAGACAATATTTGGTATCAGGGGGCTGGAAGCATGCCATAAGCAGCCACAGCCCCACGGGATTGATTGCTCTCTTCACTTCAAGTGCCAGGGCTGGGGACAGCCACTTCCACAGTCTGGGTGTCCCTTCCTTTGCCAGACAGAGCCTCAGCCCCGGCCGCCCCCTGCACCTCCCACGGCTTGTCTCTCAGACCTTGGCACTTAACACACTTTAACATTCACTAATCAGGATGATCAGCAGCCTCAAAAGTCACAACGCCCGCTTCTTCTTCCCCTTATTATTATCATTATTGTTATTCTTTCCCTCCCAGCGAGTGTTTGATTGTGCACGTTGATTTCTGGAGATTTAATTAGAGCTCAGTGGCTGCGAGCACGAGTCAGCCCTTCCCACAGGGGTGAGCAGGGAGCGGGTGGCGTCCCTGCCCTGGGATGACCCCGGCAGTACACGGCAGACTCGGGGACTCCCCAGCCTGCCTCCCTGCATTGCAGAAAAGGACAGAGGCCCGGGGATCTCTTCCAGCAGCACGGCTGGAGTGAAGGCAGGAGGTAGCTCCGAGCTGGCTCTAGCCAGCTGCAGGGGGCTCCCCAGTGCCACGCTGCTCAGCGCCGCGTGGTCGTCACGGACCGCTGGAGGGACATCCTCCGCCCTGCCAACCTCGCCCGAGCGGCGAGCTTCTCACTTCCTCGCAAGCCGTGATCTCCCAAGGAAATAAAAGCTCGGTCCTGAAAACCCCTGGCGTGTGACCCTCACCTCCTCCGTGCCTTGTCTGCCGCCCGCCCGGGGAGAGCGGAGATTCCCCGCAGCGACCGACACGCGTGTGAGCAGCGCTGCCTGCCTGAGCCCGCCGAGCCCGGCTCTTAATCAATCTCGGCAGGTACATCTTGATGGCACCCGGTGACTCCGTGGTAATCGGCACCTTTTAAGTTTGACAGAACATCCGTCATTACCGGCTCTCCTCTTTGTAGATCTACGTGCTAGACACGCCTCCTGAGGGGGGAAAATGCCGCTTCTGAGCTTAAAACGTTTAAAACACATCCCTCCCCCCCGATCCCCCCCACTCCCCAGCCGCTCCAAACGCCCCTCGTCCGCGGCTCCTGAGAGAAGAGGGAGGGCGAGGGAGCCGAGTCATTTACCGGGCGCTAAACCGCAGTGGAGTCAAATTCTTCGTAGAACCACAGAACAAAGCACTCAGCCCTTCGCTGGGAGGAAACAAAAAGAGGGCTCATGAGGAACTGAGTATTTGCTCTTGCTAAACTTCCCCTCCCGCAGAGGCACCGGGAGTCGCTCCCGGGGAGCGCAGGCCAAGATAGCAACTTTCAGCGAGGCTATTTTTAAAGGAAACTGCATCTGTATCCAGAGATGCCCAGTGATCTCTTGTGAGAGTTTGCTGGGGGCTCTCCTTGGTTTTGGCTACATGAGTCCCAAACGGCTCCTTCTCCCGGTGTGGAGCTGCCTCGTTGGGGTTTGCTCCGGCAGGATGAGTCCCCTGTCCCTATGGATACATAGCTTGGGTGGGGAGGGAGGAGTGGTGTCCCCGGCAGCCACTTCCAAGGGGAGCTTTTCTATCCTATTCTTAGGGCGAGCTCACTCAGCTCATTCAGCTCTCATCTGCACCTGGGGGTCACAGAGATATCTGCAGAAAGTCAAGTTTCCTTCTAGAGGGAGAGGCTACCAAGGGGCTGGGTGGGTGGTGCCCATGCTCCCACAGCTCCTATTTCCCCCTTCTCAGTGGGAGGAATGCTGCTTCATCCCGACTGTGACTTCCCTCTCACTCCCAGAGGCTTTCATGTCCACCTAGAGCTAGGGCTGTTTCCTGCTTGCCAAATTTCCTAGGAGAAGGGAAACAGGGAGGTGCACACTTAGATGTGCCAATGCCCAGTGGGTGGGGATCTGATTGTTCAGCTCCCTCCCCATATGTTCTCCATGGCTTAGGTGACCGGCTTCCCAGCCAGAACACAGTTCTCTAGGGGGACTGAGAGAGCAAGGCCAGGGAACAGCCAGCTCTGCTAACCAAAATGCTTGATTTTCCTTTGGAGGTGTGGTCCTCTCCCTGGTGTCTGCTGGAGTTTTTTTTTTTTTTTTTTGTTTTTGTTTTTGTTTTTTTTTTGTTTTTGTTTTTGTTTTTTGCAGTTCTAGGCAAACAGGACTGGGAAGAGCAGGACAAAGCCCTAAATTCTCAGTGCAAGAAAACACCAGGCAAACAGATTCTTAGTGCAAATAAGCACTTGGACTTCTACATTTATTTAATCCCATCCTTGCAGTGGATAGCTGATTTTAATGCAAGGGGGAGGCAGGTGCCTGAAAGATGATGAGAAAATGCTGGTGAGAGTGGGACAATGGAACTGCACATCATCTTGACTGTGTGGAACACAGAGAGAAAGAGGAAAGAAAAATTCCTAACAGATGCAAATATGAGGAGATTAAATGAGTTAAATAAACTGATGGCCAAACCTTTAACAGAAAATGATGTGTAAACCCTCAGCTATGTTCAGACCAGTGCATTCCTAGGAGTGTTGTAAATCACAGTTATATCTGCCAGGGTGGGCAGTGAAGCATTGACACATGGTAGCTTGGATCTCACTAGTGCCAGGGAACTAAGAACATCTTAGTTTCTTCTCAGTTTAGACTTTAAAGTCCTCCAGAATAGCTGGCAAGGAGGGGTGTTGCTTTCACCTTTCAGCTATATTAAACTGCCTGGTCAATACAAAATCACCAAGCTTTGCTTTTCCATTTCTCCTGAATGATTATACTGTTTTTGTTTTGTGTCCCCTTTGAGTCTCAAAGCCCAGCATACTGGGAATTATTCAAATCAGATGAAAATGGATGCAGTGGAAATTCCCAGCAGGCTTAGATGGGGCTCAGGGTCTAATTCTAAGAGCCAAACTGATCCTCTCTCTTGTGGAGCAGCTAGGTGGCGAACAGGAAAATCAAATTTACTGTTTTATTAAGGATAAGCACAGTATCTGGAGAGCATTCTGCTAGGCACAGCAAAACTGATGGAGCACTTTTTAATATAAGCATGCACATAGTTATCATCCTAGCAATAAACCCCTATCAACTGCAGATCTTCACTGCAGTTTTTGTTGGTTCGTTTTGGTTTTATGTTTGGGGTTTTTTTGGGTTTTTTTTGTTTTGTTTTGTGTAGGAATAATTATTCCTTGCAAATGCTGCAGTGAGCCAGGTGGGCAGATCTGAAAAGAGTTGCGGAACAAGCTGCAAAATATATCTGCTGAGAATCAGTGTCAATTTTGTCCAGATTTGGGAAGACAGTGACTGATAATCATGATATAGTATACATTCAAGGTTGTCAGACATACTTCAGATTACAGACAGGATTCCTTGTTTCAGGAAAAAGAAAATGAGAAAAAAGTATTTTGCCTCAATTTATGCGATATAGGAGTTAAAAAAACATTAACGAGGGGACAAGCACGGATATGATTTTGTTTTTAACAGGGTAAATCTTATAGCTGTGACACAAAGCTCTTAAAAGGCAAAGAATTAAATAAAATTCTCCCTAAATTGTGTATAGGTGGGTGGAGTTTATTCTCTGCCTCATAAAAGCTTTACTTGAAGTTGACCATAGAAAACCAGACGCTCCTTGACCTGGATCTCAGTGGTTCATACCCTGAAGCGTCTCTAATGGGGAGAAAATGGGAAAACCCTGAAAAGGACGGAGCCAACGGAGGAGCTCGGAGCCGCCGCCTGCAGCACCCTGGAGAGCGGCCTGCCCGCACCGGCGGGTCCCTGATTCCCTGGGTCCGTGTGTCCCTGTGCCCGTGAGTCTGTGCACACACACACAGACACAGACACACACAGACACACACGGACACAGACACACACAGACACACACGGACACACACAGACACACACAGACACACACACAGACACACACAGACACACACACAGACACACACACAGACACACACAGACACACACACAGACACACACAGACACACACACAGACACACACACAGACACACACAGACACACACACAGACACACACAGACACACACACAGAAACACAGACACAGACACACACGGACACAGACACACAGAGACACACACACAGACATACAGACACACACGGACACAGACACACACACCGAAACACATACACAGACACACACACAGACACGCAGACACACACACACACACAGACACACACACACAGACACACAGACAGACACGGACACACACACAGACACACACAGACAGACACACACACAGAAACACACACACAGACACATAAAGACACACACGGACATACACACAGAGACACACACAGGTGCACAGATACAGACACACACACAGACACACACACACAGACACACACACGCACACGGACACAGACACACACACAGACACAGACACACGGACACACACACACAGACACACAGATACAGACACACACACAGACACACAGACACAGACAGACACAAAGACACAGACACACAGACACACAGATGCACACACAGACACACACACATCCTCCTTTGCACAAACACCTCTTGCTCGTATTTGTGCTTGCTGCTGCTCAGGCAAACACTAGCCAATAATCAGCTGCACATCCCTTGAGGTCACATCTCTAGCTATGAATCCCACATTACCTGGAAGATGACTCCCTGCAGGAAGCTGGAGAAGGGTGTTTCTGTGCCTTTCATGTACCCATGAGCTGGAGCCAGTGGCTAGAAATGAGGAAGAGTTCATTGTCCTTTGAGAGTGTCAAAGAATCCCAGAATGGGGAGGGTTGGAAGGAAGCACCAGAGGACACCTAGTCCAACCTCCCAGTGTCCCCTCGAGCATGTTAGTCAGGACTGCATTCAGATGGTTTCTGAATATTTCAAGAGAAGTTCAAATACACAGAAGAACACAGTAACCTGAAGCTCAGCACTAGGAAAACTCCTTTCCTAGTATGCTCCTAGTTCCTAAGGATGGACTTGAGTAAATGTGTTATTGCAAAAGAGGCGTTTTTCTGCAGAGAGCCTCAGTTACTGGGAGGGTGTCCCAGTCCACTTCACCCATGTTGTACACAAGGATGATGTGTGGACACAGGAAAGCAGGTGTCAGGCAGGCCATGCACTTCTTTTAATTTCAATTAGCTGGGAAAAAGACCAAGAAGTATTTCAAACACAATTTTTTCTCAGAGCAGCCAGACTGTTGGCAGCTTTATGTGAGCTCCAGTGACTCCAAAGAGGCACCAAGGACTGTTTGTTTGATGAAGAGGTTTAAAGAGGGTCACAGTTCAGGGGGAAATTTTTCCCCCCAATATTGCTTTACAAACAGACTCAATAGTTCATCTTCCCTGGGCATGAAGTCAAGGGTTCTATCTGCTCTTTAAGCAGTCAGGCCCACATAGGAAGCTCTCCTGCAGTGTAACTCTGTAGCTACTTCCCCTTCGAAATTTTGATTCTGCCACAGAACTTATACAAGATCTGATACTGATAACTGCTCACCCAAGCACACGCAAGGAATGAATGGTTATCTGAAGTTCATGTGAAGCACATAAATCCAGAATTAGGATTCTTAAAATAGGAGATCCTGAGAAGTTTTTTAGTAAGCTACTTAAGCAACCAGCTTAGATCCATCCTAAAAATAAAAAAAAAAAATACAAAGAGGAAAATGAATTCAGTTTCTTTTGGGGAGATGGTATTGGAAACTTTACCTTCTAGGTTCCTTGTGAGCATTTTTTCACGAAATTCTTGTTTTCTCCTCCTGAAAATGTTGTGTTTTGTGCCTTTTGTCACTTACTGGGGCACTGATGCTTGCAGAAGAAAGTCATTGCCTGATCAAATGGCTTAACTTCATGTTGGTCACACTCAGCTGGGATGAGAATTCAAGCAATAATAGCGAAATTGTTGCAGCCATTTCATTTAAAACCAAGCATTAACAGTGCTGGATAGCACCTTCTCCTCAGTGTCCAGTGAGTTGGTGATTTGAATCAGAGTGAAAGAAGATCTATTTCTTCTGTGTTATGGGGCAGACATCACTCCTTATGCTCAGGAATAATATGACATTATTTTAGCCTTTTCCTTGCTCCTACTGGTAGAGATGGGAGTGACACACTCACCAAAGGGTTTGCACCACACAGTGCCAGGGGTCCTGAGATGTCAGAGGTGTTTCTGCAATGAGGCACAATATTTTAGAAGTATCTCTTCTATGGATCAAGCCTTATGGGTTCAGATAAAGCTCCATGTTGTTGTGCCTGCTCTGTTTTCAACCCCTGAACCATTGCACTCCAGTGTCCTCTGCAGATATGGCCTTAAAAACACATCTTCCATTTGTTTACCTTACTCTTTAACCTGAGCTTCATGTTCTTTTTTTCTACATTCTTCATTTCTTCTTCTTCACAGCTTGAATTTCTCTTGAAGTTTTTTACCTTTGTCTCAGGCTCACAGCATGAGGAAAGGAAAGAATTTCCAATCTGCAGGCTGGCAAATTTAGCCAAACCTTCTCCAGCAATGACCAGATTCAGGTATTTCTGTAGAAAGAGCCAAGCAGTTTAACACTTCAACATGACAAAATCTGCCTCCTCCTAGAAGTCTCCTCCGAATCACAGAGAACTATGGTTGCATAAATTCTCCTGCATGTTTTTTGTTGTCTCTTCTGCTGTTTATCTTAGCATCAAATTCTGTAATTTAGGATATTGCTAATACATCTAGAAACACCCTGTTCTTTGAACCTTGGGAAGTTTTCAGACCCAAGGTCATCCTTGGCTTTGAGAACTACAGTATAAGTACATGTTCTACACTTCAAAGTTCTGTGAAAAAAAGTATTTTCATATATGGGTTTTGAAGTTGATACCTAGTATCTCAACTCATGGCCCCACAATGTTTCGGTTTTTTGTCTGAAGTGGCAAAATCAGTGATTTCCCATCTTGTAAAAGCAAATTCCCAGATTGGAATGATTCATTGTATCTTTACTTTTTCTGTATTTTTTCTTATGTGCCTACTCTCTAAGGGTTAGAATTCCAGATTTTTTCTTCCCCCTCTGTTCAGCCAAGTGTCTCTGTTTTTTGTTTCTTCATGGCAATTGTTTTCCCCCTTTCTGCTCCCGTTTTTGTCTTTCTCGAGACAAGTTCATTTTATTGAAGATATTAGTCTGGATGAAACTGTAACACTTAGATAGATGGTCTGTATAATATCTGTTTAATGTTCTAATATGATTACCCAATATTATTTCATAAATCAGCATAAACCTTGTTCCTTAACAATCCTTATGCCTTATTTACTTAGCTAAGCTCTGAACACACCTTTGTTAATCTGTTTTGTTTTATACTTGTGTCACTGGTATGTTTAACTGAAAAACTTAAAAAAAATACAACAGCATATATTTTTTTTTCTTCAGCATCTACTGCTTTTTATTTTTCAAAACTGAGCTTTGTTAACTGTGTTGTTGTTCAGCCACCAATTTTTTTAATGCATTCAATGTTCTTCGCTTTTTCTATTGCTTCCAGCCCAACACAAAACCCATTCTCAATTCACTGCACTCTTCTGAACTGCTACTGGAGTCCCTTTGTCAGAACCAATTTGCAAACTCACTTATTACTAATGTTTGAGAGCTCAGTTTTCACTCCTACTTCCTTTATTACATCATTCCTATCTTATCTGCTTATTCTTTGAAAGAGACTAAAACTCCACCAAGTGGAGTTGCTTCCCTTCCATTCTGCTTCTAGCAATTGCACTGAAGTTGTACTGACTCACATCAGCTGTGTACCTACAGCTCCTCAACCTTCAGCTTGTAAATGAAGATAAGATTAGTAGCAGTTACCTTCACATATTCCCTTACTCAATTTTTTATTCTTCAGTACCTTTTTTTTTTCTTGTGCAGCTTTGAACTGTAGCCAGTATTGTCGTTCCATAAAAGTTAAAAATCCTACCCTGTTTTTTATCTCCTCACCTTCATTATCAACACAAAAAGAACTTCAATACATTCCTAAGCATCCTGGAGAATTTATTTGTGTGTTTTGCTGAAAACTATTCCCACCTAGAAAGAGTGAAATATGTCTTTGAAACATGGTAGTAAGAAGCCATTCTTTGCCTCTTTCTATGGTTTTAGGTTCTTTCTTGTCAAGAGGATATATTTAATTATGACAATACTAATAAAAACAGTAACAAAATTTTCTGATTCAGTTTGACTTAACAAACACAACATTTATAGACTCTCTGTCAGTATTTCTGTATTGTACTGCTTACAGTTACCTGTTTTCACATTCCTCTGCATTAAGTTTTTGGTGGAATTGATTTGCATTGGGAGGAACAGACTCTCATGAGGAAAGATATGACAATAGTTTTGTAGCTCAAGCTGGTATTAAATCAAGTATAAGCAGCCTTTCTAATAAGCTTTTAAATTAGAAGGAGAAAGTTCTCAGATGAAGTTCTACATTGCTGCAGTGATTATTAAGAGCAATGAATCATGTGGGGTCAAGCTTAGCCAGCAAACTAAATTAGTTTTGGAGCACTTTTAGAATGTGTCTTGCAGTCACATCTTTAATACTTAATGCTGTTTGGTGATCCAGCCAGACTGTAGATCACAGCATGTGGCAATCTTACACAGGAACAGAGATTTGTATCCATGGCTGTCTGATTCTCTTGTGAATCCTTAGAATGAGAAATAGCTGAAAATCCCCTTCCTTTCATGTATTTTTTTTTTTTCACGTTCCAAGTTATCAGTGTGGACTTCTGCTAGGACAAACACTATTTAATCAAACAGTACTTTCATAAAACCATGTTTTCTACCAGAACTACAAAATTATTTTAATTTTTACTCTTCTTCACTGTACCACACATTTCAACAACTGAATAGCATTTATTAAGACAAGTTCCTTCTGCATCACTTGCAGAGACAACACATGATGCAGTGAAACTCTGTATATGCCTTTTAAGAAGAAGAAAGTATGTGTTTTCTTCCAAAGTGAATAGACCCTTTTTGACATTAATGACATACATGGTGAGTAAAGTTAATTGCATTCAATTATTCCACTTGAAATATTAGCATGTCAATGTTTTTTAGAACCTTTAGAAGTCCCTCTCTGGTACAAACTTAATAAGCTGCTGAGGCTGTTAATATTCAGTTCCTGATTTGTCTCCTCAAGAAAAGATATTCCTGAGTACCTGAACTGTCAAACCCATTATAGTGTATTTTTAAAGATTATACTTATCATTGTAGCTGAATTTGTGCACAGAAACTGGCCAAGTAAAAAGGCTACTTCTGTAAACCATTACAGAAAACCTTTTCATGCCTATTTCCATATGCAAGATAAACCTTAGTATTGATATCATTTGTAAAATGGTGTCTTCGGAATTATTATTCTGATAGTTCATAAAAATAGTTCATGAGAATTCCTGAGTGCTCAGTGTTCTGCACAAAAGCATTGGTTTGAAGGACCTGAATGTGGATGTTATGTTCTCACCTGGACCTCAGGGAGTAAAGAATAAGCTCAGGAGTCTGAGTTATTACTTTGATACTCACTTGATGCCAGACTTCAGAGCAGTTCCTCCAAGTGCAGGTTATACAGCTCTTGTGCTCCAAACACAAGGCTGTTCAAACAGAACTGCTGAATATTTACTTTGTGTGTGGCTGTTGAGCAGAGCAGCTACTGAGAATCTGGGCTTTGCTTTGTCAAGTTGATTGTTTAAAACCTGAAGAACTTAGTAAAAATATAGGCTACAATCTCTCTTGGCTTCCTTTTCTCATTCGAGAATTCACTCCAGTGTTGTGAGGCATTACTAACTGAAGTTTTCATGTGGAAAAGATGCCATAGCACAAATTATTAAGAGAGGAGCAGACAGGCACATATCTATTTCATGTAATGGGTGGGCTATTCGTTCCTCCTACTCCTGTCTCTGGTTCAACAAACTTAATATTTACATGGCCAAATACTCATAAAATAACATTGGATTCATGTTCACAATTAATATTACATTTCTGTACAGCTGTTTCATTGATTTAGGGTCCATTCACTGTACCAGTAAGCAGAAATAGATCATGTTGTTTATACAGTTCTTTAAAACGAAAGAAAAATGCATCAGAGAATGCCTTTTTTTTCTTTCTTTTTTCTTTTTTTTTTAATCTGTTAGCTATGGTAGTGTGAGATTTTGTTTATTCTGCTTTTTTAAAACAAATTTTACAGAATTCCTGTTGTTATCTAGTAACTTCTGTCAGAGATTTCCACCTCTGATCCACACTGAGCTTGATTTTATAGAAAGAAAATGGCAATACCAGAAATAAACTTCCTTATATCAATCCCAGCATTTTGTACAAGTTGTTACCTGAGCTGAGCCCAAACAAAACATGCTGGAGAACAAGGACCAAAATCTTTTCAATTCCAGGAAATAATATACAGGGAAACAGTAACAAAAGAACAAAAGAACAAAAACTCTCTTTAACCATCCCAAGCCATCCCCTGGGTCTCTGAAGGATAAGCAACTAGATCTAGCCCTGCAAAATGAACTCGTTTGTGCAACATTAAGTTGCAGACTCCAGAGCTTGGACCTAAGCCCTTGAGTCTTCTTGTAGAAGTTTAAGATTTTGTATGCATGAAAGATAGTTTAGTCAGTGGGCAAGTGCAGCAACTGACTTATAAGAGTCCAGGCAAAGAATCACCCTCAGTGCTCAATCTTTCTGGATCTTTATATACCACTAGATTAAATTTCATCCTCTGTGTTTGTCTGTAGACAAGAAAATTTGGGACTTCTTCCTGACTAGTTTCTGCCCACAGAATTATAATATTGTCTTTGTCTGTGATAAAGTTGTTTTTCCTTATAGCAGCTTCTATAGTGCTTTGTTCTGGATGGGTGATGGCAGCAGCATTGGTAAAACATGGATGTTTTAGTTATTGCTGAGTAGTGCTGACACAGAATCCAGACCTTTTTTACTCTTTATTCTGGGCAACAATTTGGGAGAGAACACGGCCTGGACTGTTGACCCTAATTAATCAAAGAAATATTTCAATATTCCATATGATGCTGTGATGTGCTCAGTAATAAATACAGAGGCAGAAGGAGTTTGCCAGAATTGACATTGCTGGGAGGCAGACTGAGAATCTGTTGGCTGGTTGTGAATTATTGGATTTTTTTGCACCACTTGCTTATATTGTTAGGTTTGGGTTTCTTGGGTGGTTGGTTTTCTTTTCTTTTTTTCTTTTTTTTTTCTTTTTTTTTTTTGGTTTGGTTTGGTTGGTGGGAAGAGTGAGATAGTGTCTCTGTGGTGCTAAACTAACTGCCAGGATAAAACCACAACACGATTAGTTTTTTGGCCAGCCAATGTGATGCAGAAATCCCAAGCTCTAGACGTCTGCTAATGCATTTTAGACCATTGGGCTCAGGTTGTCCAGACTTTGGGTGGGACATCTGGATTGTTTTTTGTTTTTTTTTTCTTTTTCAGTAGGAAGGAGAATCAAGAGGAAATTTGCTGTATTCACGAATTACCATTTGTTTACTTGCTTTTTCTTTTTTTTTTTTTTTTTTTTTAACAAAGGAGCTTCTTTTCTAATGTTTAAAATCTGGCAAAACTAAATTTATTATAAAAAATGGTGCCTGTCCAGGATTTCTGATTAAAAAACTAACATGAACTACAGGTTATCATTTCCTTTGAGAAAATGTTTGAATGTAAGTACAACAGATGCCACTCGAGGTTGCCCTGTGTGTGGCAGCTCATGGAATAATGGCTACATGGGGAGTCTCAAGTAGATGCATTCACAAAGGACTAAGGAAGTTGTGTGTGCTCTTACTGTGGAAATTACAATCAGCTGGAGAGGGACAATTTCATTTTGTGGCACCTATCAATGTTTCACAAGTTGTTGTTGTTCCCAGGGAAGAGGAGAACTCTGAAAAAAGTTTTTTATTTCTCAGAGAATTGTCAGAACATCAACTTGAGATTCTATGAAGCCAGCCTTAGAGGACGAGGGCAGGGGAAAGGTTTTTTCTCCATAACCAATAGACACCAGGGAGATTTCTGTTGCCAAAACAATCTGCCTTCAAAACACTGAATAAAATTCAATAAAATGCTTCAATAAAATAGAAAAAAAATTCTTCCTACAACATTTCCATTAGATATAAATGGTAGACTCTGCTAATTCAGAAGATTGAAAATAAGGGTTGAAGAACTGAAGAGCTTTGATAATTCTTATCATTTACTACCCTCAGACATATATATATAAAAGAATTAGATGTATTAGTACTTCAGAATTTGACATGTAAGTATAGCTCAGAGCTGGCAGTCCAATTCTGCCACAGACAATAAATCAAGAGGGTGTTCTCAGATGTGACTTATGTAATGAAGTATGAATTGCTTAGCCACAACACCCCTGTGAAAGATAAATATTTGTCTTCACAAAATCATACAAATACTGCCCATTGCATGTTCCCTTGAATGGTGTAATCAGACTCACTACCACAAAATGAAGATATATACCTTTGTTAATGCCTCCTAGGGTATAGGAAATGAATGCCCAAAACACAGACACACACACGAAGGAGAAGGAAAAATACAAACAAAAAGCAAAAGAACAGTTTATATTTTTATTTAATTTGTTTCTTAAAGAAAACATCCACTACCTAAACTAAATGTGAAGTACACTTGCCTACTTCTATTTTACAGTGATCAGCTAATTGGCATCTTTTGAGTTACTTTGGTTCTGACACCACAGAGCAGGATCGGCTCCTCTTGTACTGTGTGCTGAGCAAGGAGGTGGGATGCTCCTCGCATCAGAAGGATGTGGGCATACTGGAGTCCAGACAAGAGCCATGAAGATGGTCAGAAAGCTGGAGCACCTCTCCTATGCTGACAGGCTGAGAGAATTGAGATTGTTCAACCTGGAGAAGGGAGGGCTCCAAGGAGACCTTAGGGCACCTTACAGCACCTAAAGTGGCCCTACAAGAAAGCTGGAGAGGGACACGTTACAAGGTCACCTAGTGATAGGACAGAGAGTGATGGCTTCAAACCAACACAGGTATGTTTAGATTAGATATCAGAAAGAAATTCTTCACATGTGAGACTCTGGTACAGGTTTCCCAGAGAAACTGCAGATGCTTCATCTCTGTAAATGTCCCAGGCCAGGTCAGATGGGGCTTTGAGCACCTTGGCCTAGGGGAAGATATCCCTGCCCATGATGGGGGAATTGGATTTAGATGATCTTTCAGATCCCTTCCAGCACAGAGTTTCTGTGATTCTATGGTTCTGTATGATTCCTACAGACATGACTCAGAGAAACTGATTATTCTGGGGTTAACCCACAGTACAGGGCAACGAGCTCTTGCAGTGATTAAGCAGTCTGTTGTTTCCTTTAAGTATTTAGGGGGCAGAGGCAGAGCTTGCTACTGCTTTCCAACAGAGACAACCAATTTGAGGACATGTCAAACCTACCCAGTCTGTTCTTCCTGTTGTATAATTACTGTTTGTCTCACTGAGTTACATCCTTGTTAATAGGCAGTCCTGCTACAATGGGTCCCTCTCATCTTCAGTGAAAGCAGCAAGAAACAATCACTCGTTGTTTTTTCAGGTTCAGCCCAGCTCTGAGAGAGCAGCAGCAGAGCTATTGTTATGTTCTCTACCAGATCTATTTATACACAGGCATATGGAACATTTTCCCTGCACTGATACTTTTCTGCTCAAGGGTTATGGTTTGCTTTTCAGGTTATTAATAACAACAACAAGAGCAATAATAACAACAAAACAAGAACAACAATAATAATATTAATAATAATAATTCTACTCCATCAGCATCTGCACTTTCAGTAAATTTCTGTTGCATCTTTTTTCTCCCAGTTTCTTTGTTACTTGTCTTTCTTCCATATACTGCCAGGTGCCCAATGTCTACACTGTAAGATCCTAGACTGTAAGTTTTCAAAATTTTGTGTTTTATATACCTTGAAAAAAAACCCTGATGGAGCTGCAAATATAAGACTAGTGAGAACAGATTTATTTTTGTTAGCTATATTTCCTGCCTTCCCTAGAATTAGCCAAAGTACCTCCAGGGGGCTGTAGATGAACCACTGGAAAACAGAGATATAAAAGGTGAATTTCCTGTACCTTGAGGTTAGAGTGAAGCAAAATTTCAGGTGTTCTCTGCAGAGTTTTAGGGTTTGAGAAAGCTCCTCTGCAGCATGGATGTAGGGATGTGGTAGCAAGATGTATCTTGTGGGAGAGAGTCGATGGAGTCTGGCATGCATGCAACAAAAACAGAGAGAAACAGTATTTTTAGACTAAGGACAATAAGAGGTCTTTTATAATCTTTCAGGAGTAGATCTCAGTGTCTCAAGGTAGACAACAATATTCAAAAACAATATACAGAATTATTCCTTATTTGAAGAGCACAGGGTACCTTTGGGACTCAGCTCTTTTAGCAAAACTACATTTTCCTTTATTATTATTTGTTCAGAAAATGCAGTGGAAGTTGCACAAATAAGTGTACAGAGTTTTATATGGTTTGAAGATCAGCACTGGTTGATCAATACAGCATATAATAATTTTTTCATTTATATATTTCAAATTTACATTACTCAATATAATATTGGTGACAATAGTAGCTGAGAAATAATTCAATGATTATGCCACTCTCAGAAAATGGCTTTTTGCCATGGTGGAATAGATTTATGGAAAAGACAGTGCTTATTGTTCCTATTTCAGCATATGTCTGAATATAAAAAACACAATCTTCTTTTTTTTTTTTTTTCAGAGGGAGTTCAGACTTTAAGATTTAGTATGTCTACAACTCACTAGAAATTAAAAATTAGATTTTTAGAGAGACTCAATTTTTGTTTATACCTGTAATAAAATTTAGATAAATAATTTCAGGTCTTTTTAATAATGTATTTAGAAAGGAAAAAGTCTGCATTAAGGGATCCTTGGATGAAATCCTTGTGGGATCTCTATATGAACATACATATTTATGTTTAGTTGCCTGTATGAGAAAGGATAGATTGTTTTGAGTTGAAATAAAAAATTAATTTTGTGGCCTACGGTTTTCTATATTATTTTCTGACTCATAAACCAGTTGCTCTCCATGTCTGTAACTGTCACTCCAGGTGTGCTAGATACTTCCAGATTTATTTTCTTTGTGTTATAATCAAATATGCTAAAAAACTACTGCTTTACACTTCAGTTACTGTAACAACTTGGGTGATTAAAAAAGATTAAAAAAGATTAAAAGATTAAAAAAGATTCCTAACAATGTTGTTCCTTCATCTGCCAGCAGGGTCCTCCCCACTGATGTTATTAGGCAGCTCAGAAAACCCAGGGGAAGCCCATCTTTATCTGGTAGAAAGACCTCACTCACTGGAATGGTTATGGATTTAGATTGATTTAGATTACCTATTGCTTATCTCTCATTGACTGCACAGAAGAGAAGGAAAAAAAAAACAAGAAAAAATATTCTATAGAACACTCATTCTTGAGTGTCTAGACTGAAAGAGTGCTTACTTGTATTTAGTAAGCACTAACCCTATTCTTCTTTTAGCTAAAAAACCAAAGGTTTTGGTCTCTGAGCCAAAAATCAGTGTCAAGCATTGGGCTACTGGAGAAGAAAGTGGTTTCCACATCTCAGGTATCCTCCTTGCTTTTGTTTCTCTTCCCCTGCTCTGGGGAGTTGCTGCTATCAGGACAACTCCGAGATTGTGTTAGAAAGTCTTTTTCCCAACCCAGCTGTTGAAGAAGAAGTCAGAAGTCTTCAGCTGTCATTCTCAAGGTTGCTTATTAATTGTTATCTAAAACATTTTCTGTCTGGCCTGCCGCGATCTGTTCAACAGGTCAGCCAAATGCACACTTCCGCCCACGAGGCTGGTGTTATCTTTTACACTAAAAACTATGTGTGCTGTATTTACAATTCTGTTCCAATACCTATCACCTATGTTAGACAGTCAGCTTCTATTCTGAACCAATCTAAAAGTGCCAACATCACCCAAATCATGGATGCTAGGAAGAAGAAGGAAGAAAGACAGGGCATGCCCTGATTCCGCCACCTTGGAGCCTCAGACCCCCATGTACAAAGTCCCAAACCCCCATGTACAAAATCCTAAACCCCCATGTACAAAATCCTAAAATTTTTCCCTTCACCCTGTGATCACTACTACTGTGCTATCCAAACCTTTGTGACTTGTAATTCTTCATACAGAGTTGGTAATTTGCTCCACGGGCTAAGATCAAAACCCCACATGTCTTTGGCTGCATGCCAGGGTCTCAGAGCCCCCTGCCAGCAGCTCTGGCCATCCAGGGCACCCAGAGGGGTGTCCTGGGTTCCGACACCCTACCAAAGCTGAAAGTGTGCCATTAAAAAGAGCACTTGATCTACTGCCTTCTGTTTAACATGGGCTCTAAAAATGCTGAATTGTGAATGCTTATTTCTGAGGTCCAGAGACCTGGTCCTTGAATCAGCTACAAGTTCTGGAGGACTGCAACTCCCATCTGCACATCCTGGGTGGATGGACTGCCACTGGCAAGGGAGAGTGGGTTCAAATCTGCCAAGGGAAGAATACTACAGCCCACACCCCCTGAGAAGCTCTGGGTCATGGAGCAGGTACAACAGACTCAGTTTGGAAAGTGAGGGTTCCGGCTAAGATGCACCTGAAACCCGTGCTGTTCAACCCTTCTCTGGCAGTGCTTGAGAAAATTGTATCAAGAGGCACAATTTGAGTGTTTGACCCTCACTATATATCCCACACCAGTCCAAAGGCAAAGTCTTTGCCTTTGCACCCGACAGACCAGAGGCTTTCAGGAGCTTTCTAGGACTCAGGAATTGCAATCATAACCAGGTGTAGAAAAACTTATTATGGTCTCTTCCCTAGGAGGAATGTGTTTTAATTTCATGGAGCTAGAGGGGTCTTAACTAATCTCTGCTTTACTTAATTAAATGTGCTAGTAGAAATTTCCATGCCACCTCTTGAGGAAACAATAGGAGGGAATTTGAAAGAGGCTGTTGGTTAAAAGGAGTAAAGATGTTATACACACCTCTTCTGCCTGCCTAATTACTCATGACATGAACACACACAGCTGTGACTAGGATGCACCAGAACAAACTGTTCTATAAATTCACAGCAGTTTCCTGTGTATTCCAGAAAATACATAAGGACCTGCAGAAAATGCAAAGTGTCAGTGGTCTCTTGGCAACTCTCTGTTAAGTAAACTCATATGAGGACTGTAATAAAAAATAAAAGCATTCACTTACAAAAGGTTTTCATTCCTTCTAAGATGTTGGATACTTATCTCCTGAGGGATTAATTTGTTGGCGGCAGATTCTGAATGTTCCCAAGGCCTCGTTGGGAATTCTCTGCAGAGTGAGTCGAAGCTTCTGCAGCTTGTGCTGAAGTGAAGATCAATTTAAGAAGCTTGTAGCTGTGTGTCTGAGGAAACACGTTGGTTCATTTTCTTCTACCTTTAAAAACATAATCAGACTTAAAATAAGAACAAGCAATTTTATTATAAGGGAATGTACATAAATCTATGGAGCATGATTTCTCTGCCAATTACACTGGTTTTGCACTAGGGCAGCTACATGTATTTCAAGGTAATTATTCTCATTTACTGAAAGGAGAATCATGGCCTGTGGATTAAGAAGAGAAGATTGTAATAAATTCTGGGTACTTGCCATAGACAATATTTTTGTAGGTTCAAAGAAATTCCCGAGCTACATCTGGTTCCATTTTAGCTTCTTTTTAACTCCTCCTGGTTACTTCAATTTGCAAGAATGTTTTTGCAAACCCAAACACCTTTATAAAGGCTCATGAAAATAGTAACTGTCATGCAGACTGAGTGATCAAAATAAAGAAAACTCTGAAGAAGAACAGATGTTTAAAGATTTATTAAAAAAAAGAAAATGTATATACTGCTGAAGATATCATTCTGGTATCATCTTCAAATGTTATCAGAGATACTTGTATGGTGCCAGGGAACAGAGGAAAAGCTCCTCTTGTACTTGCTACCATATCCTTACTTTGTAAATGGAGAGGAGAACAGGTTCAGAACAGTGCAAGTGCAGAAAGTAATTTGCAAAAGAGGTGATTTCTACCCACTTCAAAAGATACCCAAAAATAAACCTGAAGAAATGGTGTATTCTATTCAGAGAAAAAAAGAAAAAAGAGCATGCTTTGGTAAAAAGTAATTTTAAAGAATAATATATTTTCCCTTCCTTGCCTCCTTTTTGTGTGTGTTTTGCAGGCAAGCAGGAAATTTACCATACAGCAATAATATGACAAACTTGTAATAACCTTTCATGACTCTGTGGTCAGAGGGCCAAGTCCTGGCTCTGTCAATGTGACTTGAAAAAGTGTAATTAATTTATATAGAGTGGTGTTCTCAACAAGACTCATGGAATAGATGCTTGAGTTTTTGGAAGGTTTGCAGCAAAAATTACTGTTAATTCACTTACCTTATTCCTTTGCTTCACATAGATATAGATTGGAACTTTATAAACCCAGCCTTTTTATTTTTAATCCCACAGTGTTGCTCATGCAGGAGGACTTAAAATTCATGCAACCTTTCAGCAAGTCTCACTGTGCTCAATCCTCTTTGTTCAGAAAAAACATTGCAAACTTTTCATGGAATTTGAGTCACATTTTCAGAGCAACAAACCTACCCAGAAAACCAGCTGAATACACTCCTTAGAAAAAAAAGATAGCATCATGCTAGGTTTTGGAGTTTTTTACTTTAATTCATACTTGGGAATTCTAGAGAGACTTTCCATAGAAAATATTATTTTAAACTCATGCATATGCTGAGAAAAGCTAGTCAAAAATATTCATTGTACAGATGTAACAAGTGTCTGCTAGTCACAGCTCTCATTATATAGTTTCTAGCAGCAAACTTCAGCATGTGGCAGCTCCACACATAATTGCATTTATTTGCATGTTGCTTGTTCTTGCAGAGGGTGACTAGTTACATCACATGACAAGGTTTCTGCTCCCCAGTTGAATTAGTGAACATTTTATAACCAGCAAATGATGTGAAGTATATCAGAAATCAGAGAGTGAATGCTTTTGTTTGCACAGAAAGATCCCAGCTCTCCTGTTTTGATGGGTATGAAATGCACCAAGGACAAGAAGAGCAAACATGAATGAACTCTCTATTTCTAATGAATGGTTTGAATAATTTGGATTGTGTTTAGACAGCCTACAGCCAGTTCTAACACGGAGCTGCATAGAACAGTAAAACCGAGCTGAGAGCCCTAGAAAGAGCCTCCCTAGAAAGAGCTCCCATCTTGCACTTGTTGAAACACGGGTCACTTACAGCTCATCTTCTGCACAAGTGTCAAAGCTTTCCATGGGAAAAGTGGGTTTGTTGCCACTGTTAAGGGGAACAGATACACGTGGTCTTCTTAATGAAGTAACAGGCAAGCCTTTGAGAAATGTTTTTTAGAGGGCAGGAAAATGCTGTGGAAAATCTTAAGGTTGAATAACACCAATACTGCTGAATTGATGGGAGAGCCCTAGTGAGGGTCAGGTTAGAGAAGTCACACACCAGGAGGAGTACCTCAGGGTTGTTGGAATTGTGTGCTTCTGCATAGTTAATGAAGGCCATAGGAGTTCCATCTTTTATTAATTTTAAAGCTCAGTTGAGAGCTAAGAAGGAATAATATTTCTCGTAGGAGTCCGAGTCAAAACCCCAGATCAACACGTCCATCATCCTGAGGCAAATTTGGTTCTAGAGCCAAATGCTGCTGCCTGGGCTCAGTGCCAGAGTGGTAGTGGTGACTCATGAGTGCCATGTCCAGGGCAAATGAGGGATTCTGGAGGTATGAGCATATTGACAAAAAGCCCAGTAGTGCCAATGGAAATACTCCCTACCAAGAGCTTTAAATCAAGCTGTTAAAACTGGATTCCTGGGGATATTAATAAAACTCCATTATACATCTTGGGCTCCTGAAGAAATGTAGCCATATGTCTACTTGATGAATCACTGAGATTTCTGATAGAAACATCTCATCTGGTACCGATCCTGCCAATTTCTATCTATTTAAGTTCCAGAAACCAATTACAATCCAAAATGTTATAAACTGAGCAGGTATCTCAGACATGTCAGTGTTGCCATAATAAGTTTTTCTCACACTTTATATTTATTTTTAAAAATTACCTCTGTCATGGAAGAGGTTGAAGCAAGGATCCATGGCATCAGGAAGGCAAAAAGCATTTGCAGAAACAGTCAACTTTGCTATTGCTATTTGGGATACAAAAGACACATCCATATCACCTTCATCTTCTGACAAGTAAATAAGTCAACAGAAAAAGTGTTTAAGAGAAAATAGTT
Organism: Motacilla alba alba; assembly: GCF_015832195.1. Lineage (NCBI taxonomy): Eukaryota > Metazoa > Chordata > Aves > Passeriformes > Motacillidae > Motacilla > Motacilla alba. The sequence goes on from NC_052031.1 coordinate 59,588,666, forward strand.
AGCAATTAAGCACATTCCTCAGAGACCTCAGATTCCAAATTAAAGCACAATGGCATTGAAAGCTGAATTTATAGAAGCAAATTATTAAATATGCAAATTATTAAGTTTATTATTGAAAAATCAAAGCTCAAACATCAACAAAACATTGGAAAAAAAAAGTAGTTGCCTCTGCTTTGAAGTCTAGGCATCTTAACTGGATGGGCTGCAAAGAAATTAACCCAAAATACTTTGAAGGACCTATTTATTGCTGAGTGATGCTGTGCATCACTATCTTCTGTTTATGTATATGAAAAATGTTAAAGTATGTAAAAATTTTATAAAATTAGGAGGTGAAGATAAGAGTGAGGAAGGACATGAGCTCCTTCTGACATGTTTATTTACCCTGATGAGAAGGAGCATCCATGAGCCCAGTATAAAGGAATAGAGAGAAATTTTTAATCAAATGGTCTATTTGCATTTTGTGACAGCTAGACCTTTTCTTCCAGATTTCCTTTCTGAAAAACCAGTCATATTTTTTGAATAACTTTGATATTTCTTGGAGAGCCTGAGAAAAGTGTAAGAGTAGGTTTTGTTTTCTTGGTTTTGATAAATGTCCCAATTTGAAGGGAAAAGAACCTCTTAAGTTTCAAAGGCACAGAAGTATTTCCCAAAAAAACGTAATTCTGAGAAGAGATTAAAATTACTTCTAATTTAAAAATTTAAATTGACATAGCTATAACTACTTTTAATAAAATATCTTGGAAGCACACATGGCTGAAATGCAAGGTATCTATTAGCAATGATAAGAGCAAGTAATTGATTTCTATGACTTCATAAGGATTTATTACCCTTGAATAAATTTGTTAATAGCTTATTAAAAACAATATAAGAGAATGGGACCTTAATGGTAAAATACAGCAAATGAAATATTCAAATTGCAAATTAAATGAGAACACAAAATGAGGCAAATCTTCAGAGAGCATGAATTAGTCAGAGTCCATTGAAGTCAGGGGAGATGGAGCAGTTAATGCCAGCTGACCATGTAGCTCCACAAACTTCAATCTGTTGTCCTCTCATTAACAGCAGTGCAGCTGGTGATCTTAATGCACTGGACTGTGCAAAGCCTTTGCATAGTAAAAAAAATCATGTTATTCTTCTGGTATCATAAATGGAATTTGGAGGTGTAAAGGGGTTAAGTGATTTGCAAAGGTCACAGGACAGATAAGTGGCAGAGCCAGGAATAGATCTGGCATGTCATGACTTCTCGCACTAACCAAAGGACCATCTGGATTGTCAGAATAAATCCACATTTAATTAGGTGATGTTCTAAGGGCAAACAAAAATGCCAGCATAGGTTAAATGTCATCTAATAATTTGTCCTCACAGCAGTTCATCTGTAACAAGCCATTGTGAAGCCCTATTTCTAATCTGTTGCATCACAACTTCTGCTCCATGACTGTTAAAAAAATTCTTTCATTTTTGTCCTCAAATGCAAATTCAGAAGATGTAGTGCTGATTAGGCTGTGCTTTGTCTAGCGATATAAGCATGAAAATTTCTTGATTTATTCCATGGAACACTGAATACAAATATCAGATCAGTGCCCTTACTGCTCTTTTATTAATTATGTGTTAACCCACTGGGGAAAGAAATCCCACCTGATTTTATTGAAGACAGTTCCCCTAAACTGAAATTTAGTTTGGATCCTCCTTAGCAGCAGTCCAGCACTGAGTAGAGTGAAAAGACCTGGCACCTGTGACCAATGGGGCAGCTCAGACACATCAGAATCCAGGACTGGCCAAGACACTAGTAGGTCTCTCACTTACTTTGGCTGAGTTTGTATTTGACCTAAAAGTCCTAAATTCCTTAACGCCAGTCTTTTTTTCCCTTCTGTTTCCCTACTTGTTGCCTCCCTAGCAGCACCAGATACAGCCAATGGGGCTGTTTTCTCCACCCTTGGCTGCAGACACAAATTTCATAGCGGGATAACTCTTAACACCTTTACATGAATACAATAAACCTCAGAGCATGTTTTACCCAGATATTCTCCTTGGCTGCAATTTAATCTTTTCACATTTCACTCCTACACTCTCATTTCTAGAAATGTTGTTTTGATGAGTGAATTTTTTAAGGTTTTTTTATTATTTTTTACTTTCCCTGAACATCTCATTTACCTGCAGAACATGAAGTGGCCATAAAGTATTCTGCAATGTTAACAATGCAGGAAAGGCAGTACATAAGAAATAAGGAGTAGAGTTTTAGACCTTGTAATTCACTTCCAGTAACCCAAAGTTGCAATGATTTGCCTCAGCTGAAGACTTATAACCTACAACAACAATTGGGCCATACACTGAGATGACCTTCCTCTTTTTATTGTAAATCTTTGAGTAAAAAGATGTCATTTCTCAGGGAAAGAAGAGAACTCAGACTCTTCTGTTGAAGCTAGCTATCATTACCCATGCCAATCATATCCTGCTCCAGAGATAATTACCGGAGTGTGAGAATGTACCTGTAATCATAAGGTAAATTAAACATATAAATAAGCTTCATGCAGGTAATTGCAAGCAAAATGAAAAGAAATAAAAAAAATAAAGAAAGTATGAGAGAGAGAGAAACAGAAAGGCAAAATGAAAATGGAGACATAAATAATTTTATGAAAGACTTTCAAGTTCTACTTTAACTGATGACTGATATTCATATTTGTGCAATTCATGAAAAAAAGAATTGAAAAGTAAATTAAAATAATAAATTTAAAATTTATATAAAAGTTATTCTGCCTGACTACCTTTGCTGTTGTTTTGTAATTATCCAGCTGGGTTGTCCAGTTGACCAGATGACAAGATTCATTCCCAAGTTTCATTCCCACTTGGCACCTCCTTCCTTTCTGCAAAACTCTTTGCCAATGTATTAAAGGCCTGATGCTGCTGTGGCCACTAATGTGACTCCCCAGTTTTTAGCTGATACTCTGGACATAAAATCAGCCAGGTGGTTTTTGTAGTCTGGAGACCTGGCACCTCCACCATGTTCCTCACACATGGCCTTAGGAAGAAGGAAGAGATTTGCACTCCTCATGTTTCCTCAGTGATGCTGGTGTATCTGCAAGTTGACAGATCTCACTGCAGAGCCTCCTGCTGCTCTCTTCTTTCTCTGTCCTCAAGAGTGTGACTATGAGCTTTGATTATCCAAGGCCATAAGCCCCTGAAAATTACATTAAATTATCTAATTAAATTAAAGAATCATTAAAAAATAGCATTTTCCTTTGGTGAGCTCTATTTCAAAGTTTCATTTTTTCTTTGAGGTGTCCTGGATAGCATTGCTTTCAAACCCTATCAATCACCACATTTAACTCCATGAAGTTATCACTGTTCAGTTAGCAGGAGGTGCATATTTCAGACTTAGGCAAAAATTTCTGGGATATAAGTGAAAAGACAGAAAAGAAAGAGTAAGAGAAGAGATGACAATAGTACAAGCTCATCTTAACAGACTATCAATAATTCAATGCAAGTTTACTTTTCATCACTCCTTTCATGTAAACACTTCTCCTAAAATGCTTTACAAAATAAATAATGCAAGATCATAGATATTAAACTGTATAAATTACAGCCCAACAGAGGCAGAAAGATACTGCCTGCAGAACATATTAAAGAGAGACAAAGGCCAATAACAAAGAGAAGAGAGTGGAAGAAATTAAGAGGTGCAGGCAGAGAAATGAGGAGAGGTTTGCAGATGAGATCTGATAAAGGATGGAGAGTTAATGAGGCAGAGAGATACTGGAAGGCTGTTGCAGATGGCAAGAGACTGTGCAGAGGGTCAGAGGAAGCTGGAGTTTAACCAGCGGAGGAAGGAGGAGGATTGACAAATGCAGGGCCTGGAAGTGTGCACTAACAGGGCAGGCATTTTTCAGCCAGAGATGAATGGGATGCTCAGGGAATTTCCTGGAAACTGAGGGGTTGTGAACTGGTGGGTTTGGTATGACAAGTGGACAGTATTTTGCTTGCTGCTAAGATGCAGAAAAGCCTGGGACAGGCTGTGTCATCAAGGCAAAGAAACTTGGAATTTTACAGGAGAGGAAGAATAAATTAAAATGATCTTCAGATATAACTTATTTATAAAGTCCAGGTGCAGTTTACATAGGGATAGGTTCAGGTGATAATAAATTCCCCTCAGATCTTGAAGCCCACCCATCTGAGGTGGCTTTTCAAATTCCCTTGCTACACTGGCCGTGTCCCTCACCTACCCCTGCCACTGGTTCCTCTATGAGAACATCCTCTCTAGCCAACAATAAATTGATATTCTAGAAATGTTTTAGAAATAGCTCCATTTTAACATCTGCAAGTGCAAACATGTTAAAAGTACAAATTTGGCCATGTACTTGAGACTTGTGTTCACAAACATGATTGGGATCCTCAAACTGATTTTGTTCAATGCTAGGTTCTGCCTGTGTCAAGTCAGGGAATATTAGAAGTTTTGCAGTTTCATTTTCTACCCCGACTACTCGTAATCCCCAAAATCAACTTTTTGTCTTTTAACACTGTCAGTTGAAGATTTGATGTCCCGTTGGTTCTAAAGGTCATGATGGGGTTATATCTGAAAATGGAAGGATATTTTAGTCCTGTGATCAAAGGGTCTGTGTTTGAGCCTGAGGCATCATGAGATTTTTTTTTTCCAGAAGTAGTGAAGGGCAAATATTCCTATGTCACTTCCTTCATTTCAGACTCCCAAATTCTACACAAAGTCATTTCTGTGCAAAAGAACATCTTGGGAAGAATTTAAAAGCAAATTTATTTATCTAACCAACTATTTTCAGAAATAGAATGACTTCTCCAAGAGCTGATTTGTGGGCCAGTTTGATGCTCTATAAAAGTCATTAATGTTAAACCTACTGGCTTTAAATTAAGCCTCTGATTTTGCTCAAAAGAGAAAAAATCTATTATAGGCTTAGGAAATTGTTGATAAAATGCTCCCTTGATCTTCCCAAAATTTCAGACAGCACAACAAAACAAGACTAACTAATCAACATATTTGTTTTTCTCCAGAGGTTTCAGAGATCACTCATGTGTCCTTCTCAGACCAATGTAAATGCAAGATAAGGAACTGTGCCAAAATATGCTGAAAACAGATGCAAGTAAGCAAAAGGAGCTGAATTCCAACTGATCTGCAGAAGCCCCTGTGATATTAGATAGGGATAATCTGCAGCAAAATTCTTCTTTATTTTGTAAGAGAAGTTACCTTTAATGAGATTTTAGCTAAAATCATAAAAGAGTAATTGCTGGGCCTTCTATTTGTCAAGTAATTTTGCTAACAATTGTAGTCATACTCCAGTGAAATTAATTTTCAAAATGATGGCCAAAGTGTGCTATTTTCAAGATCCGTAGCCCTACTTTCCACCTTCCTCTGTTCATGCTGTAATTGTCCATCTTTTGGGCAATTAATTTTATTTCTCAACAGTATCTAAAAGTTACATGTAGTATGTTGCTGACTGAGCTGCAATTTAATGAAGATAGTAGTGATATCAGTTGATTTTATTTAAGAAAGAAAAGTATCAGAAAAATTACCTAATAGCTTCGGTAATTCTTTTCAATTTTTTAAGCCAACTTTGATAGAGTGCATATCTGATGCAAAATTCCTGCATGCACAGGGAAATGTTTTAGTTACTTTGAAGGTGTAAATTCATCCACCAGGCAGATGTCAGAGAATGTTTGCATTGCAAAATTTCTACTGCGTTTCAATTGTTGTTTTTTTGTTGGTTTTTTTTTAATGACCTGAATGTGCATCTCAGGATATACATATTTTTCAGCTACACTGTTCATATGAAATAGACACAAAAAAAATTCACAGAATCAACCAGGTTGATAAATATCTTTGAGATTATGGAGCCCAACCCATGACCTAACATCACCTTATCAACCAGAAAATGGCCCTGAGTGCCACATCCAGTCTTACCTAAACACCTCCAGGAAGAGTGACTCCAAATAACAGCAAGCTCAAATTTTCATACTTACAGACAGTAACCTGGCAAGAGCTATGAGTTTTGCAAGATTCCTTAAATACCATGTGGCTGGGTTTATCACAGGCAATGGGAAAAAAAGCAAATGGAAGAAAGTAAAGTGACCCCCAGAAGATGTTTGATTACCAGCTCTCAAGTCTTAGACTAACAAGACTTCTGATCAAGATGTTGTCAGTTTTCTGGTAACTGTTTCCAACATAAATATACATTAATTAAAATACATTTGTACCTAAATGTGGTAAATTGCCTTTTTCAGAAAAGAAAGCTATTAAGGTTCTGATAGGTAACTTGATTTGGCACACATAAACTAGCTAACCTGTGTGCCTGGTATAGCACTAGAAGGTTTTGAAGTATTGTCTGGTGCAGAGAACAGAGTACTTAGCCTTTGAAAGGCTGTTTTCCACTAATTAGTGGAATTAGGGTTAACATGTGCCAACCAAGCCCATACCGAATTGTTTTGTTCTCATTTTTCCAGCCTGAGTGCAGTAAGTTTAAGAAGAATACAAACCTACCTTCCCTCCTTGTGAATGACAGTCCAGCAAAAGTCAATGAGTGGCTCTTGAAGTAGGGTACAAACAAACAGGTGGCGTGTGTGCTATTTCTTAGGGATTACTCAAGCCCCTGGATTGTTCTGCCTCTCTCTCCCGTTTCCCACTTCCAGGAAGCTTGGCACTTATTGGACTGCTGTGTGAGTGGTCAACTCATTAGCTGAAGAAAAAGAAAAATCCTTGCAAACTAACAAGAAAGAGAAACCCTTAAGCCTGGAGAATTTTTCTGCAGGATTAGCGGGTTCAGTTAGATGAGAAAAGATCTACCAAAGATGCAAAAGCAGAATTATAGACAATAATTCAAGAATACGCGAGGAAGATATTTATATGGTGGTTGAATTTTAGTTCAGCTCTTTATCACGTAATTTCTCTCATTCACAAACCACACTGAAAAAACACTGACCTTGGTTGTTGTGTAGATGCAGTTTTGAAAATCCTTCAAGGACAGAAGCAGAAGGGTTGCTGCCAGCAGACCCAAAGACCTTCTTGGATCCAGTCTGCAACAAGGTTTGTATGGCCATACACCAGATCTTTATTTTGATTATTTATTTTGATATTGTGATTTATTTTTTAGTGAAAAGTCAATCCTGCTTGGGTCATTCAGAGCAGAGCATATCGACCTGAAAATAAAGAACAGGAAGATGAGAGAAGTTAACCTACGTCATCTGTAGTCTCCACATGATTGGGCTGACTCAGAAGTGACACATTTTTGACTCAAGAATGGAATAGTTACATTATTTATGATGGGGATATTGCAAACATCAGAACACAGTTAAACCAAGCCAGTCTGTTACCAGCCCTACCTGAACAGGATTCAGCTGTGAGGAACCTGTCTGACTGTATCATCTTCAGCAACAGCAGCTCTCACCATGCTTCAGTGCAGTGACAAGCCTGGGAGAAGAACAGCTTGAAGGGGCAAAATGAATTCCAGCTCCAGTCCCACATTCCTGTCCATTAAAAGCAAATATTCAACTTTAAAAATGCAAATAAAGGTATGAAAGGAGACTAAACAAAAGCAGTAGCATTAACAGCTTCTCTTAGCCCTTTATAGCTCTCTGGAGTGATTACATCCTATTTACTTCCACTTCTTGAAGCTCTGTTACTGTATACTAGCCATAGGGGGAAAAAAAAAAAGCCTCTTTAATTATTCTTCAGTGCTTTTTTTTTTTTTTCCAGCCAGGCCCTGTGTCCTGGATTGAAATCAATGTTAATGGCTTTTGAGACTCCAGTATAGATATATTTTTTAATTGATGTCTCCTCTTCCTCCTGCTGACCCAATTCTCATTTTCATTAAATTCAAAAGCACATTGATGATCCATTCAGATCTGATAAATTATTTTAGCTCCTTTCTGCAATAACTAAATTTAATAGTGGTTTGCTGGCACAATTTAATTACTGGCACAAATATTTGAAATTTGTGAACAACAGCTGAGCTGCAGTGACAGAAAACAGGTGTTCTGGTGGCTGTGAGGATCCTAGCAGCAAGCAAACTAAGAAAATGCAGGCTCCTGGGTGGACTCATTACTACAATTTTTGTTTGAACCTCTTCCTTATCCACCAGTTTTAATCTTTATTCCACCTGTTAGGGCAGTTGCCATTACAGACTTCCTCTGTGGGACTGTTTTTAATTATAGAGAAGGCACATACTTCAGAATTTGCCAGGCTAGGAAAGAAGGAATGGAACAAAAGCAGAAGAGGTGTTTAGAATGATTATAAAATGAGTTGAGATGCTGGAGATAAAGTGTGGAATTTTTTACCTGTGGGCCTCACTGATGCAGCAGAGACGCAGGGAATTCTACAGCTCAAAAAGAGGAGGCAGTTAAGGTTGGCACAGGGAAGGCAGTAAAGTTCATTACATGCCATACTGTGATATTTCTTGGGGTTTTGCTTCTTGCCAGAGGTGAACTTGCTGGGCTGGTACCCACTGAGTAATCACTGCATCCTGTGGTGGGAAATGGGATGTCTGCAGAGCCTGCCCGCTGTGAGCACTGTGCCTGCATGTAGCTGTGCTCACAGCTAGGTCAGCAAGCACAGGTCTGGGGATTTTTAGTGTGCCAGGCAGGAGGATAAGCTGTTTGAGGAAATGAGCTCACCTGTTGTCCCTGTGCTCTGGGCCTAAGAAGCAAAAATATTCATAATTGTCCATCTGCTTTTTCCTGGACAATATTGCTATGAATCACATCTCTCAAGGTGAGAAATACTCAAACACAAGTCTTGCAGGAATCTTATGAAACACCTTACTTGTCATCAATGCCAGACAGTGCAAGAGCACTCCATCCCCCAGAGTCTTTCCCATGAAGTTTGCTGCCTACTGCAACAATATACTTCACTTGGGGGAGAAAACAAGTTGAGTAAAATAATTCCTTTTCTTCTGAAGTACACTTTAGAGAAATTTTCATTGTACTAATATAATTAGATTCATAACTGTGGTCTAGCATGAATTGGTAATGGAAGTTTTCTAAATAGAGAGCAACCTAATCTCTGCTCTGAGCACTTTAGTAGCCTGCAGCAAAAGACAAAAGGTGAATTCAGGAAGACAAAGAAGGGAAAACTGCAACAGCCTCATGTCAGTGAGAAAAAGTGACCAATATACCAGTCAGTTTGCTGTTTCCTGTTGCTCAGTTGAAAGCTAATAGACAATTGTAGGGAATTTTGCAGATATTTCCAGACATGTGATCATAAGGAAGGAGATTTTTGTCTGAAGAATCAATTAGGAGGTCCAGTGGTTTTTAGATAAATTTCTGCTTCCTTTAGTGTTTATTACTTAGAATGGTTGTCCTGGATCTGGATTACCCAGGCATTCCAGATGACTTCTGATTGGAATGGAATAATCATCAGAAAAAAAGATCCTTGATATTCTTAAAAATAAAAGCCTTGTCACAAACTCTCTGTACCTGAAAAAGCTGATGGGGTATTTCTAGTAGTTTGTGTACCATTCAGAATTGCTGTTGAAGGGAAAATGCCCTTGCTTGAGGAGATATTATACATCAAACTCGTGATTCAAAACAGTCAAGATGAAGAGGTAATCAAGGGTGCTAATGGTCACAGTGAGGTGTGATAAATCTGGACAAAAGTGGTGATTGTGGGCAATAAATCCAACAACCTGCTGGGCCTGGCACAGAGCCACCTGAGACAGGCTGATTGCCAGTAGTTTTGAAGGTGAGCATAAAATGAAGCATCCTCCAAGTTAATAACACTCACATAATGAATATTAAAGCACTAGGTCTATGATCAATGCAAAATTAGTTTGCCTGAGTGCATGAGCACCAATCTGATCTCCTTTTAGGACCATGTGACCTGCCTGGTGGATGCAGGAATGCGGATGTTATCTATTTAGATTTCAGCAAGGTCTCCCACAGCACACTTCTGGAGAAGCTGGCAGCCCACGGCTTGGACAGGAGCTCTCTATGCTGGGTTAGGAACTGGCTGGATGGCCGGGCCCAGAAGGTGGTGGTGAACAGTGCTGCATCCAGCTGGTGGCCAGTCACCAGTGGTGTCCTTCGGGCATCTGTGCTGGGAACAATTCTGTTCAGTATTTTTATTGATGACGTGGGTGAGGGGATTGAGTCTTTCATTGGTAAATTTGCAGATGACACCAAGCTGGGAGCGTGTGTTGATCTATTGGAAGGTAGGATGGCTCTGCAGAGAGACCTGGAATGGGTGGATGGATGGGCAGAGTCCAGTAAGATGAAGTTTAATAAGTCCAAGTGCCAAGTCCTGCATTTTGGCCGCAATAACCCCCTGCAGCATTATAGGCTGGGAACAGAGTGGCTGGATAGTGCCCAGGCAGAAAGGGACCTGGGGGTACTGGTTGACAGTCAGCTGAACATGAGCCAGCAGTGTGCTCTGGTGGCTAAGAAGGCCAATGGACCTGGCCTGGATCAGGAATAGTGTGGCCAGCAGGAGCAGGGAGGTCATTCTTCCCCTGTACTCGGTACTGGTGAGGCCACACCTTGAGGGCTGTGTCCAGTTCTGGCCCCTCAGTTTAGGAGGGACGTTGAGATGCTCGAGCACATCCAGAGGAGGGCAACCAGGCTGGTGCTTGGAACACAAACCCTGTGAGGAACGACTGAGGGAGCTGGGGGTGTTTAGCCTGGAGAAAAGGAGACCCAGAGGTGACCTTATCACTCTCTACAACTCCCTGAAAGGTGGGTGTAGTCAGATGGGGGTTGGTCTCTTTCTCTAGGCAGCAACTGACAGAACAAGAGGACACAGTCTTAGGCTGTGCCAAGGGAAATATAGGTCAGATATTAGGAAAAAGATTTTCACAGAAAGGTTAAAAGATAAAGTTCTGGAACGGCCCGCACGGGGAGGTGGCAGAGTCACCACCCCTGGATGTGTTTAAGAAAAGACTGTATGTGGCACTCAGTGCCATGGTTTAGTTGAGGTGTTAGGGCATGGGTTAGACTCAATGATCTTGTAGGTCTCTTCCAACCTTGTGTGATTCTGTGTTCAGAAGAGGATCTTGAGAGAGGCAAGCAGGATGATGAACACACCTGCAGGATGTTATTTTGCCTTTCCCTTTGGCTTCTCCAGTTCTTGTTCAGCAGCCGCATTCTCAGAAGGCTGTTTACTCCTGAAACTGTGGTGTCACCTCTTAAGATCAGGCAGTTCTGCTGTGTTGGAACGCATGATGAGGTTCTGGGTCCTGCACTGTGACCACAACAACCCCTGCAGCAATACAGGAGGACTTCAGGATCTTAAAGGTTTTTTTCAACCTCAAGGATTTTATGATTTTCCAAGTGGTAGCTGGAGACCTTTCTATTCTTTGTCTTCTTAGGGAAGCACACTGTCAGGAAGGGAAATCCCAGAAATTCTGACTGGGGAGCTGGTTGTCCTTTCTCAGTCCTGCCTCACATTGAGCTCTCTGCTGGTGATGAGAGATGAGGAATAGCCTCAGGGCTGAACAGCCTTTGAGGTGACAGGATCAAGAAATTCCCTTTGAAACTATATTTTAGGATCTCTGCAGGTAGACAGACATTGCTGTAATGTATATGGAGGTAGGGGAAGCTTTTTCAAAGATGAGTCAGAAAATTATATCTGTGTCTGTGGAATAATAACACAAGACCAGCACATGGTGCTCTTAAGTGATGCTCTGTGGCACCTAAATCTTAGCTTCTCTTTGAATAAGACTAAATACAGCTTACTGCAAGAAGGAAATTTCCAGCAATTGGTCATCAAGAATTGGTAATAACAGTGTTGGGTTTTTTTTTCTTCCACCAACCACATAGATTGATTCTTACAATAAAACCAGTACTTAGAAAGCTGAATTGGATATCAGATGAAGTAGATCCCTTGAGAAACTGTATTTTGCCAATTCATCATAGGAGGTTTTTAAGTTAGTCCTGTGTTTGATTTTTGATTTTTTCTGTACTTTTTGGGTTTTTTATGTGTGTTTGTTTGGGGTTGTTTGGTTTTTTGTTTTAGGGTTTTTTGTTTGTTTGTTTTTTATTTTGGGGTGTTGTTTTTTTGGTTGGTTTTGGTTTTTTCTACTTTTTTACAGAATAGGTTTCTTTTTTTTTTTAACATCCCCAGTTGGAACTAGGAAGGCTGCTTCAGGAGCCTCATTAGGCATTCCCTTTAGCAGCAGACACTAGGATCTCACAGCTGGCCTGTCCCTGCAGTACTGCCCAGGCTGGATGCAGGAGTTGTTACCACCAGAATGCTGTCAAAGCAGAGAGTCTCCCCATGCAGCAGACTGAGAGGTGACTTTCAAGCCTATGATGTCTCTTTCAAGTCTCAATGTTTCCAAATTAACATCACTGTGCCCTACTGCACTTGTGCATTTTGCTTTATTTGATGTGACATTTACACGTTTGCCTTCATTTTAACCAGTCCCTCTCTGTCTAACAGTACTTAGGCTTTTATTTTCTCAGCTTAGCTGAACAGATTACCTCTTGGTCAGAAGATGAAGAGGTCTGGCTCCACAGGTAAGATACTTTACTGTGCAGAAAACACAAGAAACAGCTAGTGCCATTATCTAGTGCCAGTTGTGCAACAGAAATAATGGGTAAAACTTATTCAGTATTTTTAATTAATCTTTTTTCTTGCTGGAAAAAAGCCTTGTGTATTGAAACAGAACTTTTTATGGAGGAAGGAACTACTTGTTCTGGTAGAACTTAAAACTTTTCTCATAAAGCTTTTGCAGATCTAGGGCATATTGCAGATCAGTCTAAGTTCAGGTCCAAGGGCTGGTTCAGCAAGCTGTGGAGCACAGCATTTCCCAGTCTTATCTCAGGAGGATGCTTTGGCTGGGTATTGCACTGTGGGGGGCACCTGAGAGCAATGATCCCAAAAGGAAGGATGTTCAATATGTTCACCTAAAGGTTGCAGAGATGCTAGTTCCAGTCTTCTCTCTGTGGCAGAGCAGGGCTCTTTTAGGGTGCCTTTTTCCCAGTCTGCTTAGTTGTTTTCTCTTCCTTTCAAAAAAAAAAAAAAAACAAAAAAAACCAAAAAAAACCCCCAAAAAAACCAAACCAAAAAAACCCCCCAAAAAACAACAAAAAAACCCCTCAAAACCAAAGACCAAACTACCCTTCACATTCTTAGTTTTTCCTAGGAAAGAGGAACTTTAATATATGTGTTAGTGAAAATTAATTTCCTATTTAGTTTTGGATAGCATCAGTGGTCACTTAGATGACCTCAGATTGAAGGACAGTTTCCTTTTTTGCAGTTTATCAGCTGTGCTTATAAGTCAGAAGCTGTTTCGAGGGCTGCAAACATATACATTTTAAATCTGTAGGTGTAGGATTTCCCTTTTATTTATGTACACAGAGTAGAGCACAACTGAACCTTATGAGCACAACAGATATAGAAAATATTTAAATGAAGGAAGGGAGATGTTTCAGCCAAAAAGAAATTATCCTGGTATATCTATTACATAAATATAAGTATAAAGATATAGACCATGACATTTAGCAACCAAAATCCTACCATGAAAATTTAAAAAAATAAAGCTACAGAAGACATTTATGGGAGTGAGAAGGAATAGGTATGTAGCGCTTGTCCTCCTGGGAAGAGAACAAGGATTCCCCTTCCACTCTTTTCCCCTGCCCTCCTGCCCTGTTCTGAAGCCTGAGTTTTGCAAGCTGGCAGCTCAAACTTCAGCCACTGCTCCATGTGATGGACCCACAATTGGCAATGTACGAGGGATTCTCAGAAACTGTCAGAGGGCATCTCTTGGAGCTCATCATAATTGGTACTAATGTTAAATAGTCAATTGTGCAGCCACATTTCCAGCATTTAGTTCCAGTGCAATTTCTACATTTGGCTTTTTCTTATTTCCAAGGGATTCTTTTTTTTACTAACCGTGTGCATTGTCATGTCAGTTAAGGTGTCTGGGATGAACATTTCAGAGATGGTGTTTTCAAAAACTATGAAAAGGTTGAGGTTGGGCATTAAGAGATGCTCTCTTTTCAGGCAGTACAGTCCAAGTGCTTGTCTATGTTTGAAGAAGTTTTACTGAAGGAATTGGAATCACAGGAAAGGTGGAAGAAGAAAAAAGAATTAGTTGCCTTGGTTCTAATAGCTACTTGCCTAGCTGTTCTGCACACCTAGATGTAAATGTTCTTTCCTGGTACACTGATTTTTTTGTTTACTGGACAGTCGTCCAAGATTACTGCTGGTACCAAGAGAAAAATGAAGTGACATTTCAACTGCTAATTTCACAAGTTAATTTCACTGTTAATTTCTTCAGCATTTTTACATTGTCAAAATGTCTAGTGTGCCATCACAAATAATGTTTACATCAGAAAAAATACTTTTTTTTTTTTAAATGACAAATTTTTAGTTTTGTGTTTCAGAGCTGAATCTTCTTTGGGAAGAGTTTTTTTTTAGAATTTAGATAGTCCTATATTTTTGAAAAGGATTACCTGTCTGAAAAAAAAAAATCATAAGAAAAGCTTTCTTCATAAAATATGCATTTGGACTAGGGCTTCTTCAGGTAGAGAAAATCCCAGGATGAACACATCCATTACTGCCCTTCCAAAAAAAAGTGGCAGTGGGAAGACAAAGAAGCTTCCTTTGTAATGTCCAAAACACAATGACCTGCAAGAAAATTTTCTACATGTTGGTTGTTAGGAACAACCATCACACTCATGACAACACAATTATTCATATGTATGCACACAAACCAAGGAAAAATCTGCATAGTCTGTGCAGAAAAAAACATACATTAACTTCATATCAGATGAGGGGTGGACTAAATAGTAGCTAAATGTGTGCTGGAGACCAAACTCTTCTAAACACAGATGAGTAGATTAGATCCATCCTCTAAAGCATATCTGAAAAATATTTCTCTTTGATCCATTGGATACAATTCTATAGCTTATCATGGCAATTAAATCACTTTGAATTGAACTGAATTGAGGAATGAATGAATCATTTGTTGCAAGCCAGCTCCCAGTGTGCAGGTGTCCACTTCAAATAAAACCTCACTACAATGTTTTGGCATAATTTCATGTTCTCTTGTGAGAGTGTAATCTGCCAATAGAAACCAGCTTATTTCCTCTAGGATTTTGGTTTATTTGGAGGAGATTAAAGCAAATATATATATTAAAAAAAAAATCTGCTTCAAGCCACAAAGGTATTATTGGCCTCAATCTGATCTGACTCACATCCCACTGAAATCAGTTGAGCTCTTCTATTTTCTGCAGTGTGGTCTGCAGTGTCCATCCTTAGACAGAGCTTCTGACAGTCTAACAATGCTTGCTGTTCAGAGAGCTACTCACTTGAACATCCAGACAGTCAGAGTGAAGAGAACATCTGAAACAGCTACAGAAGGTCAGTTCTGATAAAATAATTAATGGAAACAATATCTTTAGAGAAGCAGAATTTCCAAAGCACTCCCAGATGTGCTCTGACCTTCTCACATGGATGACTGTAACATTAGACATAGATGGAAAGCTTATGGAGTGATTGCTGACAATGTTTCATGGGACTTCGGAGATAATCAGCACATTTGCTATTCAGAGCTATCAGGCACCATTTCTACTAGTGACAATATTAATTTACAGAGTGAAAAAAAGGATTTTTTTTAATAAAAAATTATAAAACAGTCTTTAGATGCTGCTTCAGAAGGAGAGTCAGCTACTCTAAAAGGGGAACTCTGTTAATAGTCGGTATTCCTCTTTTTCAATAAAATAATTCTAAAATTAATAGTAAAGTAACATGAAAGAGCAGATTAAAGTTCCAATCCACATTTCAACAATAAACAAAAAATTAAAAGCTCAAAATGGATATGACATGCTTTAAAGGTCTAATGAGATGTAACAATGGGCTGTATGAATTCACAAAAATCAAATTAAAAAAAAAAGAATTTCAAGAATTTGCAGTTGATGATTGTCAGAGGTTCTGAAGCAGGAATGGGAAGTTTTCTTACATTAACATCACTTGGAAAATTCTGTATGGAGACTTCTGAGGACCTCTAGTACTGATAGCAAATATATTTGGAAGTAAACTACCAGGTACCAACAGGAGTCTCAAAGGTTAGCACCAAATTCACCAAACACCACTAAGCTACAAATGGCCCTGCTTGAACCAAATCCTCTTCTGCTTACTCTTCATTCCGGGTAGAACCTTTCCACTGCCTTCAGAGATTATTTAGTAGTTGTTCTGGTGCAAGCAGAGAGTTTGAATTGGGCTGTCTTTGAAGGGAAGCCCTAGTTCCACCATCCCTAGACACAATACAGCTGTAGAGATTTCATGAGAAGATCTTTTTGTGCTATGGAAACAGCAAGCAGCAGCCTCACTGTGAATGTGCTGACACCCACATATATTCTGCCATCAGTCTTTCAGTTCTGACACACCCAGGCATTTTCTCTTGAAGATAACATCATAGACTTTGGCTCTCTACACTCAAAATAAAATTAATATCAAGTAGCAACCCTGCTGTGTTTGCTAAGTCATTTTCAGGCATCCAATAAATATTGGTTATTTGTACTTGCCATAGCCAGTGTTTCAGGTATCTGAATTGATTTCAAGTAGTCAGTGAGAGGAAGCCAGCTGTTGGGGCAGAGACAAAACACAAACTATACTGAAAGTACCCAGGGAGAGACATTGAAGGGAAGCAGGACTGGAGGCCAGTGGTACTGTACAACATCTCTCTTTTCATCATTACTGATGAGTCCCTGCTTATCGATGATGAGGCAATTTTTATTTTAAAGCAAAACTTTTGCTTTTAAAAGTGTTCATTCTCCTCAATTTTTGCACAGCTACAAGTAGACGACTTTACACCTATGTGCTACAGATGCATAATTCAAATCTGTGGTTTCTTTACTGCTCAAGCAGTTATCTGACAGCTCATAACCAAAACCCAAGGCTTGGGGGAAGGCTGAAAGACATTATGGCAGTCTTGGGATATCTGAGAAACAACTGTCATTGTTTAAGCCTAACTTGAAATTAGGCACCATGAACTGCTCACTGAACCCCTCCACAGTGAAGAAGCCTGTAATGATCAAGAGATGAGATTTCCCAAGTTAGACTTGAAGTAAATAGGTTTAGAACAGCCCATCCAAAGGCATTACTTTGCATCTAGTATGAAGCAGCACTTGCCTGAAGGGGCTGGCAGGAATCACGACAGAGTTTCCACAAGTTCAGATTAGGGTTTCCAATGGTGGAAGCAAGAAGCAGCTTGACTGAAGGTTCAGAAGCATTGGAATTATAATTCCTCAATGCTGTTCTGAGCATGACTGCACAATACAGACATTTGTTTTTATAAGCAGCATGGAAAAAAGATCCAGGAAAACATCAAAGTATCTAAGACCATGTAAAGAAGGAACTTGTTTCAGACAAAGAAGGCAAGCACCTCTCATTTCACAGAAGGAATAAAGAAGACAAAGTGAAGCCATATACTTTACTTAATTTAGCAAGTGAATAGAAGTCATTTCCCCTTGGATCATACTGCATTAGCAAGCCAACAAATAGATATTCATTCCTATTTATGCACCTTTTCCCAATCAGGATAAGAAATGCAGAAGATATTTGCAATCTGAGCATGAGGCAAGCTGTAGGCAAAGCCTGAACAAGCAAAGTCTCTACTCATTACCCCAGAGGCAAAGCAGTGTAAAGCAGGAGGTGTGCAACACACAGGATAGAAGAGGGTAAGGGCAAACTTGCATTCTCCATTAAGGCAAGTTGGTAAAATTACCTGTCTACTCAAATTTTCCTCACATATTCCGCTTTTCCATCCCAACAGCAAAAAGAAAAAAAAAAAAAAAAGATTTTACAGTAAATAAATAATAACCAATTTTCTCTTTTTAGTGCACTGTGAGGCATTGTTTGAGGATAGGTGAATGAAAGCTTGTAGGTTGGGGACATAGTCACACAGGACACCTCAGCACCTACCCTAGACACTGTTCTATTAATTGGTGTCTTAATTGCCAAATATAATTTTCTGGTCTTTTGACAAGCAAGATGCTTGCAGTGACTAAATGATGCATTAAGCACCAGAAAGTTTCAGATGTGTTGGTGACACAGTGAGCTGAAGAGAAAGGGTTTGTTCTTCCTGTTCACTCCCAACCCAGACAAGAGAAGGGCTCATGTTGCCTTGTTGCAATTAATCTGGCTGCCTCAACTCCCCTGGGAAGCCAGCTGGCAGCAAGGTGCTTCCCAGAAAAAGGCAGGTAAGGAGAGGGTATGCTGCTCTGGAAGGTTTCCAGAAGGAAGGATGGGGGAATACAAATAGGAGGGAAAAAACAAAAGGAATTTTAAAAAAAGAAGCAAATATGATTTGTCTTCTTTCTAATGAGAAGAGCAAGGCACGAGGCAGAATTCCCTGAAAATGATGAGTGTGTGGGTACTCCTAACTCTGTTATTTTAATGGCTTGGACCCTGAGCAGGCTGCACTAATGCATTGTTACTTCAGAGAAACAGGGAAACAGCCATTTACTTAATGGCTCATGGATTAATTGAGTTCCAGACAGTCCTGGACAGTGGTCAGCAAACTTCCAGTGCATCACCCACCAGCAGTATCTTTTCCTCAAGACCTTTGGAAAAGGCAGTGTGTAGATGAAAGCAGGTTTTTCCTTCTTTGGGAACTGCAGGGATGCGTGGGATTTCATACCATGGGGGGAATGGCAGACAGTAATGAGCAAGAGAGAAAAAAATGGTTATTTATATAAAGATAGTGTATCATCCTGACTCACAGATGATTTAAAATACTTGGATCCTGTTTAAAAGCCATTTTACCCTTCTCTAAATCACTTCCTTTATCACATTTCTTTGTATTTGGATTTTTTTCCTTTTTCTCCTTTTCTTTTTTTTTTTTTACTCAGAGAAGCAGGTCACTTCAGCTCTAAATCAAGCCATAATGAACCCAGTAGCAGCCAAATCATCAGAAAACTACCTCTGACACATAACTTTTCTGGTGTGTCAAAAATTATAAGATTTTTAGGCTAAGCCTGGAAACTATTTTCTATTTTTCCTCACTTTAGCAGATATATTCAGTCAGCTATAGTCATATTCCTGTCTAGCCTATGAACTTGGAGAAATGTAATGGGACAATTATTTAGGACATCCTTTATCTTTAGTTACAAATGCTGCCTGTACCAATATCAGATTTCTCTCCCTAACCTACCAATCCTCATGGAAATTGCAGGCACAAAGTTATAAATTGCTGTGCATTAATTTCCACCTTGACTACATTGTGTATTGTTATCCTGAAACAGAAGCTGATAAAAAAATGCCCATGTTGTATGGGAATATAAAAGCATAAGTAATACATTTATCATGTAAAGGTAATTACTGTGATCTCTAAGGTTCCACCTGCACAGTTAACATACCTGGGTTAATTACCCTGCTCAGCAGCAGAAACTAAGGAGTTTGTCTGTTTGTACTGAAATACAGGCAGACAAATAGCTGTGGAAGAAGAAAAAAAATTGAAGTAGGGAGGAAAACTAGCCAGGGAAAGCTCCTTCTTTGTCACTTTTTAAAGGTGACAGAAACTGAGGTCATAAACTCATACTCTTGAGACATGAGAAGGTATCCCAGCATTGGGCATTCCCAGCTGTCCCTGCCTTCATGTCACAGTTAAACCAACACAATTGTGTGCTTATATGAAAACCAGATCAGCGAATGGATTTGTATTTAAAATAACACCCCAAAAAACCCAAACAAAACAAGCCCAAACATATATATATATATATATATATATATCGCATAAACACTCCTGTTTTCCTGTTTGTTAAGAACAGGTCTACCCTATATGAACAGTCTGTGCCCAGTTAAATCTTGTCTTTCTTCCCACAGATGACATAGGAGCAGAAAGTCAGGTTCTGCTTTTTCAGTGTTTGGGTACAAACCTGACTGTGTGTTCTGATCCAGACTAAATCTGTGCCACAGCCTGGTCTGATTTGGTGACTAGAAACGTGGCTTAAGCTTAGAATGGAGGAAAATTTGAGAGGGGAAGATTGACAGAGGAGGAAGAGAGGTTTCAATTCTAAATACCCCAGAGATAATCAGTGATGAGCAACACGTGTTTAGCGGGATCGTCTAGATTTTTCAAGGCGTCATTGTCTTGCCCAGGAGAGCTGGTTGGACTGTGTGTAGTGTAAAAAGTCATCATATAGGAAAGTTGACTGCTGATGGGATAGAGACTTTTAACGTTGACAGACTTTCCTTTAACAAGGTATTTCCCACTGATGAATCCTGAACTGAGAAAAACATTTTAAATTCAACCCAAAGAGTTGAGTTTCTGAGTGTAGTTGCCAGGGTCGTAATGACTTTTGACACATAAACAATGGCAACTTCCACACTCAAAAATTACAGAGGAGATTTTTACTTTTGTATTAGAGACAGATGGAAAGAGATGAGCCAGTTCCAAATCACAAACACACTCTCTGCTTATCTGTAATAATTCTCCTTAGCAAGGCAAATATACCTTTGCCAGAGACAGGTGTTGTGCTAAAATGAACAACTGTTCTTTTTATTTCCATGTGCAGCTGCTAACGCCTTTGGTGCTAGATTTGAACATACAAATGCAAAATTCAGAGGTTTTAATTATGTCCTCATGTTTGAAAAGCAGGCTTTTCAATAAGGTTGGGTATTCTTGACATATACCATGGACTGGTACCTGAGACAGGGGCTGGGAAGGTGCTCAAAAGATATATTGCTCTGGAAAGATTCACTGGAGATATGGAAGAGCATCTGTATCCACTGGAAAGCTGCTGCTTTTTCCATTCTCCTCAGGGCTGGAATGGACCAGCTCAAAATGCCCACTTCTACTCTATTCAAAATGCACCCATTTAGTAAGCAAACAGAAATGAGAGAATTCATATTTTCTCTGCCTGGATCTCAGGAACTGGGCAGGAATCATGCACACCTGTTGGGAATCAAGCTGCTTTGATAATGCTTTTATCCCACTCATTTTAATGGCCTCAAGTCATTGTCTGCCACTGGAGTTAGAGATGTCTCAGGCTTGGTAGAAACCCATCATCTTCATATCTCACTCAAAATTTCTTTCCTCTTATCCTCTCATATTTTGCCTATTACAATAAAGCTTCAGTAATCCTGTATGTCTCACATTTGGAGGGACAAGATGGCAGATGGTGGTGGGACAGAAAAAAAAAGCGAAATATTTGAAATCCTCTTTATTCCTCTCTGAAAGAAGCTCAGGACTTCCCTAATTGAAGAGTTAGAACAGAAGTTTTTGGAAACACATGAAGAAACAGTGTGATATAGAATTTCTAAGCACTAAAGAATTGTTTTCCTCATAGGGCTTCTTTGCAAAGGAACACAAAGAAAATTTCATGTTGTCAACTCAGTCTCCAATGAAAAGGCTTTCAAAATCTTCCTGTTTTGGAAAAAGCCTTTCTAGATCCCAGAGGAACTAAAGAAAGCTCATGAAAAGTAAGGATTTACAACTTTTTAGTCTGAGATTTTATGAAGTAGGTGGAAAGATGGGCAGAAATTCTTAACCTTTCTCTTCTAAATCCTTGGCTGCTCAGAGGAGAATTACTTTGACCTGCTTCATCCCTCTGCATGTTCGTTCCTTTTTTTTTTTTTTTTCAATATAATGAGAATTATCTGTTTCAGAAATATTCAGGCTGCACCAAGGAAAAGCTTTTTTTTTTTTTTTTTTTTTTTAATGTCTGTTGAAGTCTTTTACCAGAGGCCAAATATGCAGATTGTTGGTGAAATTTGGTTGTCAACATTTCAAACATTTGCAACAAATCCTGCAGTTCCTCTGGCTTATTTAGAGATGTGATTAAATATAGGTGAGAACAACTAAGGACTTCAAGTTTTAGCCTAGCAATTTTTTCTGCTGCATCATTTTTCATTTGGACTCAGCAAGAGTAAAATGGCCTATTGATTAGTAGATATCCACTATAGAGGATTCAATAGGTGCTTTTGCATATGCTGAGTCCTAAAGGCAGAAAACTGAGCTAACAAAAAATAAATTAACCTGCCTTTCCCTACAGAACCTTCCACAGCTTTCTCCAGAGAAATTGCTTTCTGAACATCGAACAGTTCTGAATTCCAGCAGGAAAAAAAAAAGCACCCAAGATAGGCACATTAGAAATTATATGGAATTATTAGCAAAAAAATTATTGTGAAATTGTGGATTGTTTGTCTTGCAACACCTTTTTGTGGCACCAGCTAGTATCAGTCATCTCTGCACTAAGCAATATTTTGGAAAGAAAAAGAGAATTACGGCCTTCAATTACATTAAATTAAAATAGACAAGACAGGAAAAAAGATGACTAAAAGAAGTCTCCTTATCACCCTTTAAAGACAGGGTGCTGAAGCAAAGGGCTAGAGAGTAACTTGGTTTAGACTACAGGGAAAAATTGAAAGGATTAAAAAAACCAAAACATTGGTCATGCATTAAAAAGGAATTATTTTTTTCACTCCCATTGCAAAGTAAATATCAAGAAATACAGGGAATAAAAGATAAAGCTGTTTCAGACAGTCCCTTAAAGGTCTAGAATACCATAAATAAATTTAAATGAATATAGTTTATATTGGTTGCATTTAGTGAACATTACCACTCTTCAGTTCACAAATATTCTGTGTTTGAGAGCTGCATAATAATATATTTTTCAAAAGCTTGCCATGAATCTTTTGATCAACAGTTATTTTGTGGAAAAGACATTGATGATACGAAATTTGAGAAATTAATTCACTAATTTTGTTCAAATCTGTAGCTTACTTTAGTTTTTCCTTCCTTTGACTGTGATATGAAGCATATTTGGATGTTGTGATTTGTGTCCAAAACTATGTCAGCACCTGCTGCTGGAAATACCAACCATGATCCAAATTCTTTGTAGTTTGTTAGAGAAACACAAAGCTACTTGTGCTTGAATAACCCCTGACCTAAGCAAGTAGAACATAACTCCAGCAAGACATCCCTTTTCATGTAATTGCTCTTTGGGTTTGTGTTTTCCCTTTTTTTCAAACTTTTATTTTTGTTTCAAATGTTTTATCCTGTCAGAAAACAATTATTTTTTTGCATTTTGTTCCCATACAGCAATCAAACTAGACATTTCCAGTGTAATCACCTGTTTGACTAGGTAAAATACAAACATGGGATAACTACCCAGGAAAAAGAAAACCCTGGCCACATTCACTAGCTCCTTTTATAGTCTTCAGAGATCTTTTTTTATTTTTTTTAATAATTTTATAATCACAAAGGCATTCAGTTTGAAGGTGAAGATGGTCTAGGATACTGCATAGATCTTTGGAAACTATGAACAAAAATTAATCTCAGGAAAACAAGGTGAAATGCATACTTTATGCCAAACACAAAATGCGAGAGAAAGGGCATCAGGTCAAAGAAATGATCACGGGATGGGAAATGAGCAGGGGACAAAAGGAGAAAGGAGGATGAGTGAGAAGTGAGAGAAACAAACCAAGAGCTTATCCCTGACAATGAAGAGAAGCAGATGGAGAAGTTATGTTTTAACTGTCCACATCTCTGTGGGGATACTACTGGGATGGGTTGGCAAAATAATAACCACATACTAATCAGTTTCAATTAATGAAGAATCTCATTCAATTGCACCAATTTCTTTCCACAGCACTGTACTCCTGTAGCTTCAATGCATGGATATTTGTCTCTCTTGTAGAAAATAAAATGTTTATAAAACAGAGAGCAGGTTATTGTTAATCCCTTAATGGAGATAGATGCTTTATTTTAGTACTTCAGAAGGTCTACAGGCCTCATGAGTGTCTTAGCATTAAAAAAAAAAAATCATGTGAAGCATTTCATAAACACCTCCTGCCTACTATTGATAGAAATGAAGGCTTTGGGCAAGCTATTCATGTCTCTAACACAAAATTGCACTCTTTTCACAGGGAAGAGGAAGACACTATAGCTCAAGCCTTCAGACACTAAATTTCTTTATAGCACACCTGAAAGGACATGATAATTTCATTTTATTCTGGTAATTACACATGGATCTTTTCTTTCCATTGTTTTATTTTTAGGATCTTAACTAAAACTCCTCCCTTTGTGGAGTGGACCCTGTCAAAGGCAGGATTTTTCAGTCTTAAAATAAGTTGCAATCTACACACATTTCATGAAAATCGTCAACTTCCTCATCGCTTTCCTACTCTTTTAAGTAGGCCTTATTCATAGTTCATAGCCTTTCATTGCTGCATAATTTATCTGCAATGTACACAGGAGACTGTAACATCTAGAACACAAGGGATCAATCAGCATGGCAGAACCTTGCTTGTTCTCAAAAACACAAAAAATGTAATCAGTGCAAGTCTCTTAGTGTTTGCTGGGCAAAAGAGATGGGAATGTTCGATGGCACAAACATCAAAAAAAATCTTGTAAAGTTGTCTGCCCCAGGCAGCCCATGGAGGTAACCCTACATGAACTCAGGCAAGAAACAAAATAAAGTGGGGAAAGACAACAACTACTGATGGTTACACACTATAAAGGCACAGGGAATTTGTCAATTTGTAGAACATTGACTGGAAATTACACTTCCTCTACAAGGCTGCTAAATTCCAGCCTTAGTGCTTCCTTGCAAGATGTGACAAGAGTGCAGAGAGCATATACTTCATTTAGTGATAGCAGAAGTCATAAAAAGCTTCAGGGAGACTGAAACGATAATGGTGACCTGACTCCTCAGGGAGGAGACAGGAAAGAACACCATGTGTGCTATGCAGGAGAAATTCTCTCACAAAAGAATAGGGAGCTGGAAACAGAAGGAGATAAAGTGTATTTCTGAACTCAGAACTGCCTGTGTGTTGGTGCTTTTAGTTAGTCTGCCTTGTTCTCCATACTGCCAGACTCAACATTCATTCTCAGAGAACCACTGTAGTGAATACCCTGGTCAACATGCACAGAGAATGTGAACATTTAGTGCACAGCCCATACTGGAAAAAAAATGAGAAAGAGGAAATATAGATAGGTAAGTGGTATTTCCATCTCTATTGCTGTTCTGAGGAAAGCTTCTGTGCCTCTTAGATAACAAGGAAGCTTCAAATTGGAGAGTGTTTTTCTTTGAGGGAATATTAGCTTCAGTTTGAGGCTAAAATTACATGGGGCACCTAAATTGTGTCAGGCACTATCTGTGCATTGTTCCAGAACCATTGCTCTGTAGAATCAAAAAACCCCTTTTGATGGGTTTGCTTCTGATAAGTACAGGTAAATGTGAATCACTCACCATAACCACAATTTACACAAGTCATATTACAGAGAAATACTCGTTTCTGGCTTCCAAATATGTCAAGGGTCTTTCCATTTTGCAATTGCCATAACAACACTGATGTCTAGGTACTTATGGCCCCTGTAGCTCATCAGGTCTGGTAGCTCTCACATATCATATAGTCAGTTTTCATCTGTGAAAGTCCATTAAGAGAGAGTGTTATCCTAGTAATCTAGAGACTATGTACTATAATATTATTCTTTGTGACCAGCTTGACAGCTTCACCCTCACATTCAATACTGAGCATTTAAAACTAAGCAGAGTTTTGGATATGGGTATTTTCTCTATGGATCTGTTTGCTAAATAAAATCCTGAAAAAATGAAAATCAGAGTTTAAAATCTCCTGTCCTCAGTTTCCTATTTGTACTTTTCTTATGCACCTCTCCTTTAATACAGAAGAATAATTACTGTGAATATCTTAAGGATGTCAAGACAGCAGAAAGAATCTATCCCAGCACATATGAGTTCATTTTGACATCCAAATTCTTATATAACATTACATTATTTGTTATTTGTGTTTGGATGCCTGTCTCCTTTCCTTAATAATCCAGCATAAGAAAAAAATGCAAATTCAAAGACAGTGAAGCTCTTCAAGTAATTTGTCCTCAGTGGTGATGTACGAGTACTGAGATGCTAATTTACGACTATATGATGCACTACAGGACATTTTCCTTGCCAAACCAAGTAGTGTGAACTAACATTTGAATGCCTCTATGATGTTATAAGGATAGAGATAAGATTTTCTAATGGGGTGAACTGAGAGATCATTAAAGATATGGATGGAAATACAGAGAAAATAAAGGGAAGGGGTAATGAGATAGAAAAGCAATATGGCAAGAACTACCAGGTTGATGAGAAAGGAGGGTGGAGATTCATGCAGAAGTTATGTTCAGAGACCTGCAAGTGGAGATGAACCAAGTGAATTTGATGCTAAATTCAGAATGAAGCAATAGTGTAGCAGGCGCAGGCCCTGCAAACCTGCCTTGGCGTTCAGAAGCCTAAGATAGGCAAAATGCTGAGTCATGATGACTGGACCTTAGGAGCCCCTCTCTCCTGCTCTCGGACCCTTGCTTATCTCTCTGTAAGGCTATAGGTCACTTTCCTTTAACCCTTACCATTGGACAAATTCTCAATCCTCCTTTGCCCTATATAAACCCCTGTTTCTGCCCGGCTCACCAGAGTCGCTGTCCCTGAGACCCTTCGTGGAAGAGCTACAAAAAAGACCAATAAAGACATCTTCTCGGAACCTCACACAGCTTCTCTCCTCTCTTCCCGTGTTAGCCGAATGCCTGCTGCATGCCCCAGCTGAGCCTAGTAAGCCCAAAAGGTGAAATCACTAATGAGCTGAAAATCACAAAAGCTGAATATCACCAAAGGCTTGCTAAGGCGCAGGCTGGAGGCGCTGCTAGAGCTCGGGCGGACTAGCTCTCATCAGAGCTGAGCTGTCCGGCTTTGATGCAGCTCCTGGGATCACCCTGTAGCCCAGCCAGAGGCATTGTAATAGTGAGGAGATACTGTGACATAGCCTAGGAAGTATTTCCAAAAGATTAGCAGCCACCACTTTGTTGATAGACTGGAAAGTATTTAGAAAGAGAGGCTGCTCCATATACTTTAATCTCTCAAATCACCAATCCACTGAACAGCAGGACACTTCCATCTTTCCCATACTCCTGGTGAGGATTTCCTCCCTAGAGCTTCAGTGTAAAAGCACTTTTGACATTTATAACAGGACACCACCTCCATAGAACCAGCCCTACCCTCAAAAAGCTCCTGAAAGGTGTTCCTTTCCCTTTTAAACATGGCACCCGGACCTTGTCAGGTGTGACGTTCACACATTTGGTTCTGGGCTTTTCTCTGTCAAGATTCTAAATTGCTTTTGGAGCCAAGTTAGGTATAAACTGATACTAACAGAAAGTGCTTCATGGGATTTGCTGTAACTCTTGTCTACTGTAGGAATTAGGAGGACTAGGTAGAGGTAACTGTGATGAAAGATGAATGAGAGATTATTTTAGTGGGAGCTGAAGAGGGACGTGCTTTCAGCTATGTTGCAGTGAAAGAACTAGCTGAATTTAGTGACTTGATTTATGAGCTATAGCTAAATCAGGACTCATAGAGAAGAAAAAGAGATTTTTCAGTCCAGGTGGCCAGGATATGAATGTTGGTACTGACAGCTAAGTGCAAAAAGTTTTAACAAAAATAAGCTCAGTGAATGGCTTTTGTGCCTTTCTGGACCTGGATCATTCACACATGGTTAGTGAGTTTTTACTGCCTTTGCTTTAGGTTGTTTGCAATGAATTCATCTGTGCAGAATGATGGAATCTTCTTCAAGTTCCTTCAAACAGAAGTATCTTGAAAGTAATGTTTTTATTAATCCCTCAAGTGCTGTCTCTCCCTCTTGCTGTCATTCCATTAAATGAAGAGGCCACATGACATCTCTGTACTTGATGTCTCTGTGGAGCCTGTAAATGTTCAGTTAGAGCTAAATCAATACTTCTCATCTGCAAATTAAGAGCACACTGAAAGTTTCTTAGCTAAGATCCTATTATTCATACTCAAAGCAACTATTTCTTCAAAATCTGTATTCCTCAGGAAAAAAAAAAAGAAAATAAAAGGAATAAAATTTTAAATATAGAAATAATTGAGGAGTTTACTCTGGATTTTTTAAGCATTGAGGCTAAAGTCTCACAGAAAACATTATGTTCAAGACTCCAGAGAATATTTCTGCTGTTGTCAGAGAGATTTGCAATATGGTTACAATAACAGATTCTTATTAAAAAATGTAACTCCATTGCATAGCAAAAGATGATCTTTGACCCTGCTGAAGGTATCACCTAAGCAAATAGAGTGAGGAAATACTTTCTTTTAAAAGAGAAGGAACAAAGTCGAGGAGAGATTCAAGATACAGTTTTTAAAGGGAGCCAACAGGATACGGATGCCCCACTCCCAGAAGATTTCTGATGACTTGGGTGCAGAACCTATCCCTCTCATAGCTTGATCTGTGCCTGCAATTGGAGCCTCTCATACCTTTTCTGTTGCTCACAATGATCAAAGTGTGCTGCAAAAGCATATGAACATGCTGACAGTCATCTATTTGGGTCAACCTTTGATTTCAACATAACAGAAATCAATGATAAAACATGCGGGTTAGTACTAGAAAGTGTATGAGAGAAGAAAACCAATATCAAGATAGAGTCCTCAGCTTCCTTCCTTCAAAGTGAACTGCTGTGCTTGGATGATGGACAGTAAGGAGTCTCAAGTGTGCTGTTTGGTTTTAATATTTTTCCTATGAAATCCTAACTCACTAAAGGTTATATAAGCCTGTGTCTTCTGACCTTAATTAGAAGACACATCCATTTTTTACCTAATGAAGTTTTTTTCAGCTTTTTAAGAATTCTTAATGTATCAGGTAATATGATTTTGACATGAATGCTAAACTACTTATGTCTTACTGAAGTGTACATATCATGAAGGTTACAGATTGACCTGGGCAACAACGATGGAAAACTCTTAATGCAGCTGTTTGTCATTTATACTCTTTGTCTTTGTGAGGAATCTTTGGATCTGAATCTGCTTGTGCAATCTGGCTACTCATCTAGAGAATGCTAGTTGTCCTAAGGCTGGTATAAACGACAGTGGAAAGATATTTACCTACATGTGGGAGTCCCATCCAAGTAAAAAATTATTTGGGAGTTTTAAAATGCTAGGGTCTGTATCATCACTGTACAAATCCTGTAAAAAGCTGGTGTTACCTGCTTTTTGTTAATAGTCAGAAATAAATTTTAAACCAACCTACTTAAAATGTGCTGAAAATACGCTTTTGACTTGGCTTGCACAGTGGATTTTGGAGACCATATTTCTATGGTCAGATTTTAGGGTTTTGAGGGGTAATTAAAATCTTCATGTCTTTCTTCTAGTGGCCAAAGACACTTCACCTTCTCCGTGGAATTTATCATCTTTTGTTGTGTTTTGCTGAGCACTGCATCTACCCATTGACTGATATAGAGCAGGTTCCAGAACAAGAGTCATGCTGAAAGAGAGAGAAGATAAAAAGTCAGGATACACAGCACTACTATAAAATGTCAGGAATAATAAGAACTAATATTGTTCAGAGTCATTGTTGTTTGGCTTTTTCCTATTCAAACTCTGGGTGAATTTCAACAATTCCCTCCATCTCCTCAGGTTCCTGGATCTTACATCTGTGGAATTACCTTAACTTCCTGCATCAAGTGCTTTGAGATCTATGCAAGAAAAGCACTGTGCAAGACTTAGTTGTCATGATTGCAGAAATCCAAGTACAATTATTTTCAGGGGCTATGAGCTATACCAAGTAAAAAGAGCTCAAGGCTACTCAAGTTGGGTACTAATCCAACTTGTAAATAGAATAGTCAACAGAGCCAAATACTCTGTGTCCAAGGGGAAAGAAAGCCCAGATTGTTGCCCTCTCCAGCACAAGATCATTATTATTTGTTCTGCAATACAATTGCCTTAGAAACTATGGTTTGCTTTCATTGTATGAGACAAACAACAGAAGAAGTGCATTGAAGGAAAAGCCAGCAAGCTGTACTACCCTGTAAGAACCATGAGGTAAATAATGCCAGTCTTTGCAGAACAATAGCTTACGTGGAACTGGAGTGGAAAAAAGGGAGACGTGAAAATAGTTAGCAAGGAAAAGAGCTTGGCCTACCAAATACCAATAGAAATGGAAAAATTGCAGTAAGCACCTTGAATTGCAAAATTACTTTAGCCAGGACTTTTACTGATATTCTTCCTGTAGAATAATGCAGCCATACTGTTTACAGTGTCTGTGGGTTCAAGTGGGTGAAATAAGTGCCCTCTCTGCCTTTTATTTTTTACTCAATATTATTAAAATACAGTGTGCAAAGAGCAGGTCCAGCAGTGGGGTGTTTTGTACACTTTTTCTCTTTTAAGATTTTTTATGGATGCTGGACTTCTGCCCTTGGCCATGGCAAGAATAACCAATACTTTAAAAAAGAGACTTTTTTTACAAGGTTATTGAAATGGCATTGAACACAGATATATTTCTAGGTGATATATGTAGAAGACCACATGGAAGGTAGAACTGAAGGAGTAGATGATCAGACTTTATTTTTGGGGATGGAAGAGGAATTCCTCCACTTCCAGTTTAGTACTTGTTTTATAGAAAAAGCTCTTTAACATGACCCCCTTCAAAAAGTGAGGATTATGAGAGAACTTTTCCTGAGGGATAACATAGAAATTATTAAAAAAAAAAAAAAAGAAGGGAATTTCCTCAAGTAAGGTTTTTCCTTCCTCTGTGTTCAAGTACAGTCATTTTCCAGCGTCCACACAATCCACACAATATTCTCTTTCAGCAAAGCCAGTGTGAGCTTTTGGAGTACTTGTGTCTTAAAGAGCCTGTAATATTGAGCTGTCCTAAGAACCCTGGGACAACTGGTCAAGGGATCTGAAACAAAAGGTGTGTTCCCTTCTGTCCTGACAGTTCCCTACAGGGAATGATGGGGCAAGAAATGGAAAAATCATGCAGATGAACATCTGGTTTCAAGCCTGATATCACAAGCAGATATTTTTAGCTTTTTGATCATGAGCTCGTTTATACAACATAAACTCTCATTTCTGTTGGAAAACACCATGTTAGAGGAGATGAAATTAAGTCAACAAGGAGTAATCTGAACCAACTTCAGGCCGTGCCTATCTTCACATGTCCTGGCCCCCTTCCCAGTTGTGAATGTTTTATGGAGTCCAGGGTCTGCAGAGAAGATTGAAAGTTTATGGCAGAATTTTCCTGTGGGATTTCTGCAAAACATGGGACAGAACTATATCAGTGTGGGGCTGAATAAAGATAAAATTTAGAAACACTTTAAGGACTGCTCTTTATCCAACCTTACTTGTCAGAAAGTCACCATGGGAAGAAAAGAAGCCTCCTTAAGGGAATAAATGAGAAAGAAGTTGGGTCCATTAGCAATACCAGAATATATACAGGCACTTGTGTCCATTGAGATAAGACATTTTAGAAAAGCCTGCTCTAGGAAATAAATTCATAATGAACAGATAACAGGGACTTAGAGTCACAGAATTTCATCTCAGTATGGAAGAGGCCATGAGCTACTGCATAAAAGAATCTTGGAGGGCATGAATAGTGTAAAGCTTGTGAAAGGATTAAACCAGGGAGGTAAGAATCCACTCCTGCCCTGATAGTTCTCTTGTCACTGTTTCCTCTTGCTATATAACAGGATATATACAGCTGAATTCCTGGTCTTGCTTGGGACCTTCTGATATTGCTGTAAGAAAACATCAAAATAAGCTCATGCTGAGTCAAACTGTACTGCATAAATAATGTGCAAGCATGTACAGGCCATGCAGCAGAATTCAGTAGTGTTGAGAGAAAACAATGAGCACAGATTCAATCTCAAGATTGCAATGACGATGGCCAGTGCAAAAAAAGATCACCCCATGAGAAAAGGGGACCTTGCTGAACTTAATTGATGAGACCCAGCATGAAAGTACCCCAGTATGAAAGATAAAGGGTCGCTCTAGAAGGAGAAGTAGAATCCAGCAGTGAAGAAAAGCAGCTGACTGGAAACAGGTAGGAAGCATAACGCTATTGGCTTCATTTTCTTTTTCAAATGTCCACCCTACAGAAACTTCTTCCACTGCTTCAGATGAAAAGGGGGAGATAAAAGTAATAACAGATTTAAAGTTTGATTAAGATCTATTTAAATACAAGGAAAGTTTTTCCTGTCTGGTAGCCCTGTTTCTACTCTTGGTACAGTTGAATAGTGCTGTTTGTCATCTACCACTTATATTTATGCCATCACATGGCTAGGTCCAGCAGAAAGCTGTTAGCAGAGCACTCAAAATTGAACAATGGGACTAAGGACTTCAGGGCTCCACACTGCAGTGCAAAAAAGCAGACAAAGCTTGCTGATCTGCATACACAAATGAAGACTCTCTAGGTGCCAGTACAGTACTGACTTGAGTTCAGCTAATACATTTAGTTCAGTGGCTCGTCATTTCTTGTTGATGAGCTGGAAGCTACTGCACACATGGGGCTGAGAGACACTGGGACAACCAACAAGCATGGCAGATTTGCTGTGTTTTTCTCCCTTTTTCTCCTCAGCGCTGCATCATTGGAAGCAGTGGATGTGTACAAACAAGTGAAGCTGGGCAGAAAACAGATGTTTTCCACACAATCAGTTCACAAATAATGAGACTGCTCCCATGCATGCTGTTAGCGCTCCCCCCCCCCCTCAATTTTCTGTGGAGTACAATGAAAGAGAGACAATGGAGAAAACAAAAATGCAAACTATTCTTTTTCTGCAAAAGTGCAAAAAATTCCATTCCAAGCAAGCAAGGAAGTCTTTCTACAAATTCAGAAAGTTTCACCATCCAAAGGGGCAGGATGGGTCAAAGGAGCAAAACTGCATGAAAAATATTTTACTCACACCTGCCAAGCAGTTATCAAAGCTATAAAAGATCAATTTTTTTTTGTTTTTGTGAAGAACAGTTGGTAAACAGAAGATATTGATCAAATATTGAGCAAATATGTGCATCCAAACTATTTTCCTCTTTCTCCTCAGGCTGAGTTTCAGAACAGATTCTCACTAAGCTCTCCAGCATGACACACATCAGCAGTGGTACAAGCTGTGGTGACATGGTAAGGAACATCTGTTACAAGTCCTGACAACCTCTCCTATTTACTTATAATTAATTACAGTGTTAATTCTAAAGGACATCTTTCTCTTTTACTTTTTTTTAAAGATTTTTTTTAAAATGAGATATTATTTATCACCCTCAAGATATACAAAGATAAATAGATTCTTAAAAATCTATATTGTCTCATCTCATCAGGGGGAGGCTATAAACAGCCAAAATACCTTTGACTGGTGTAATTTCCTGCTGAAGACTGATGTGTTTCTCCAGTGCAGCTCAAGATCATACAGCAGGCTACAGTCTGCCTTTTCAGGCTGAGTACAAGAAAAAAGTGTTGCCAGTGCAAAGTTATTATACAGATTCCAAGTCCAGACTGATTTTCTTCTCATGGTAATCAAAATAGCTGACAAGCTCCTGCCACTAAAGACATTTTCATTTACATTCTTCTGGTCATTAGGAAGATGATGACAGCAATGTTTGCACACATGAATGACATGTTCCTTAGAGGACAGGAGAAGAATTATTTCTCTGCAGGACAGAACTTGGAAAAGTGTGAAGGGTGAGGTCTTAGCAGCCTCTTGGTAATTGGATCACTACTGGGGAATTGGAAGATAGTTTAACAGGAAGCAGGACAAATAAACTAAGGTTGTGTTGGCAAAGAATGGTCTTATTGGAATAGAAAGCGTTGGTGGCACAGACTACCTTAAAAGAGACTGAATTTTTTGTGCCAGTGAAGTAATCTTTCTCTTTCAGAAAATGTGCTAACACCTGGTTCTCAGGAAATGTTTTATCTAGGGCTCCCTTTCTGTACTGCTAGGTACTTTCAGGGTGACCTTTAGTTCCGGAGGCTTCAATTTTAGAAAAGCAAAATGTAGGAGACAAATACTATCTTCAATTTTTCTGCAACTTTAAAGCCTGAGAAAGAAAAATATCACTTATCTTTGCAGCTAAATATTTCCTTTGTGTGTATTGAAGCAGAAACAGCATAAGGCAATATTGTTTTTTGTGCAAATTTACTGTCTTTAGAATTTAGATTCATGCCATGGGTGCCTTTGCTTTTCCTCAAAGATGCAGCAGAAGAAACATGAGTAAAATGAGAATTAAGCTATGCAGATACATGTAACAGGAAAATGCTCCATGATCCTTTCAGAATTTCCATTTACTAAGAATCAGATTTTTTTTTTAAAAATCAGATTTTGTGTGACAGAAATAATATTTTAAAACCTAGGGTTCCATAATAATCAAACCTAAGACAGTCTTAGGAGTGTAGCAATTCTGCAGGGCTTTTGGATTACTCACACAAGCAGGTCCCTTGTCTCCACAGTGAGTTCTCTACAGTTCTTCCTTCCCTAAGATTTGTTAAGCCAACACTGAGCGTAGTTGATAGCAGGGCTTAGGCAGGATTCCAGCCTGCATGTTGGCTGCTACTCCACAGCTAAAGGCACCATGCAAAGCAGCAAGTGTCAGACCCCAAACACCGCTAAAGGACAGGCCAAACCTTGGAACAGGAACAGAACAGGAACAGATCATCAGCAAAACTTGCCATTTCAGCATTTATGAGGCTGAAACGCAGCACTTCATGCTTGTAAGCAGACCAAACACAAATTGCTGAATTGCAGCTAGAAGGAAGCAGTAATGAGGCTGTGGTTTCTGCTGTGGGACAGGGAGCCACTCTCTCCCACGTGCTGGTCACTTACCATGCTCTCGTCAGACTTCTAAGTGGTTTGGGGAGCAAAACCAATCTTCATCCTCTTATGCTGGATGAACATAAATGGCTCTGGCTTGTCTCTGCCACCAAATTAAAATTCTCTCATTTCATTGTGGAAAGGGCACTGTGCTTGCCCAAAGAAGGAATGTGTTTTATATATACAGCAGCAAAGTTGTGGTCTGATTCTTTGCCATCCAAATGAATCTGTTTATATATATATATATATATATATATATATATATCTGTTTATATATAATATATATATATCTGTTTATATATAATATATATATAAAATTATATATATATAATATATAATCTGTTTATATATATATTATATATATATATCTGTTTATATATATACTGAATATAGTTTTGTCTGAAATAGCTTTGTCAGTTTAAACAAATTCCTATTGGGAATATAATAGAATTTTAGTTGAGTATTTTCACCAGGAGACGATAAGGAAATAATTCTGTTTCCAGTTCCTGATAGGGTTGCATCATGAACAAATCACAGTGCATGAAGGAGAAAGAAAAGAGGCACAAGAGTCAAGACAAACTTGACTTTTCAGCTGGACTAACATCAGTCTGCAAGTAAATGCTATCCCTTTGTTTCTTGAATGTTCTGTTGCACTTTTCTTTTTTAAACTTTTTAAAGTGTGTTTTGGAGAAGGGAAAAAAAATGCCAACATGCTGGAATTTTCTTCAGTATTAATAAGGGTACAGATTCCTGGGATAAAATTAATAACATTATGTTTGCCTGAGGCTGCCTCAAAATGTACTTTCTCCACCAGATCTCATTTTCCCAGGCACAGACATCTAAAGGCTGTGCAGAGGGCAATGAAAT
The DNA here is from genome assembly GCF_015832195.1 of Motacilla alba alba. Lineage (NCBI taxonomy): Eukaryota > Metazoa > Chordata > Aves > Passeriformes > Motacillidae > Motacilla > Motacilla alba. The sequence continues at coordinate 59,624,059 of NC_052031.1, forward strand.
AATATCACGAAGGGAGCACCCCTTTACTTTCTCCATGTCCTAGCAGAGAATGCACATAAGACTTGTCTCCTCCAAAGAGGACATCATTCTCTTGCTCAGAGGAAATTTCATTGGATTTTCTTTCTTTCTCCAGGAGTCCTTTTCCTGAGTCTCAGTTATTTCTACTGGATTTGTGAGGAGCATCAGAGCCATGCAGTGACCATAAAGGTTAATACAACAAAGTCCTTCTGGCATCAGCCTCTGAGCTCCTCCTAAGCATGGACTCATTTTAGAGACCTGTTTGCTGTAGCTGTAGAGGTAATGAAGGATGGACAGGTCAGTCAATCCTACCATGTCCATCCTGAGTAAGAACAGACAGGGCTTGGCTGTGGAAAAACAGCGCTGATTTTCCCTGTTTCTCCAATGTGCCAGAGTTTATATTACAAACTAACCTCACTGTCAAGTTCTGAGCCAGATGGAGAGGAGCAGTTTGCTGGCTGCCCTGCAGACCTCTCTGAGTCTTTCAGATTATATTGCTAGCCTTTGTACAACAAAACTATTTGTTCAGATTCCCACATCATCTCTTTACTGGTTAATTGACAAAAATCAGAAAAGAATGAGGAATTAATACTTTTGGCAACTAGCTAATATTTGGGTCTGTGTAGAAGGCAGAAACTTTAAAAAAATCCCCTTGTAAAATTCCTAATGTCCTGAAAAATTCAATACTTAGTCAGCACCTATTAGCGTGCAAATAGTGTGCAAACCCTCTTCTTCTCTCTGAGCCTTGCAATCATACAGAAGCACAAAATTTACTTCCATTTATGTTCTTAGAGTGAGTGAATGTGTTGTGAATAAACTAGGAAACAATCATGGCTATTCTTAGTAAGCAATGTAAAACATGACCAGAGTGCATGCAATCATTCATTAGTGATTCAAAAAGCAAGAGTAGAACTGTATTTTCATGAAATTTGCTGACAGTGTCACGGTGGGAGGTACCAACATTGCTAAGGTTCGGCATAGTTTATAAAACAGCACTTGGCCTTTTTAATAGAAATGAAGTGAAATGCAACAGGCAAGGCCAGATGCAGAAGGGTTTATACCAAAAACTTCTGCTACAAGCTAGGTCTCACCATTGGACCTAAGAGAAGAGAGGAACCTTGGAACTTGAGTTGATGAAGGCCTGACTCTACCCCAAAGTGAGGTAGCACAGAAGAGAGCAAATGCAGCCTGCAAATACTGAAGGCAGAAAGTGTTTGGTGAGGAAACTTCACAGGCAAAGTGATGATAACACTATGCAGAACAAGTCTGGTCACCTGCCCAGAAAGGTTCAGTATGAAGTTTGTGGGATGAGCAGAAGAAAAGTTTTATTCTGTCAGAATAAACATGGAGAGCTCAGATTCTAACCTTGTCAGACTGGAAGGTGACAAAAGATATGATTGCTCATTTTAAGTGTAGTGTGTGCTAAAAGCAAAGGAAAAAGGAAGGGTCATTTGAGCTAAAGAAATATGCTAACACAAAACCAGTTCATCACATCCAGGTTTCCTTTTAAAGGGTTGTTATGTACAAGAGGGATGAGCTTCAGGAACAACATTCCTGCACGAGCAGGGCAGGTGAATGCTTTATTCTTTCAGAAGTGAAGACAATAATTCTGGCTCCAGCTGCCTGGCCAGGAGGGACAGGAATTCTAGACCCAGTCCAAAATGGATGACTGAGGTTTCACTTTGGCTCCACACCCTTTCACAGCAAGCACTAAACATTGTCTGTGGCACCAATGGTACCTCTGGATTCACAGTCCCACATAGCTGATCAGTGGCTGCAGGATTTCTCCCAACATAATCCAAATAAAAGTGTGCACATGACTGTATTTCTCTCCTCTGCAGGTACACATGATATAAAGTATATACCGATTCTTTGCTTTGATGTCAGCGGTGGAAGAAGCTGCTTTACTTGATATAGCATAATATTAGAATGTCAGAGTGTGCCTAGTAAAACATCATAATCACAGGTACAAATTAATGAGCAAATTTCAATTACTGGTGCCAATTTACAGCAGTAGAATATTATGTCCTGTCATTGTCTTTGATTCAACACCACAAGAAGCCCTAAACAAGTATTCGCTTCACAGCTTAATTCTGGTCTGACTCTCCATCTGGAAACAGCCTGGTCACTGCTGCAACCTAAAAAAGCCATACAGATGTGAATATTCAGCTGTGCTTACCTTTACACTCTCTGATGCCCACGATTCTAGTTCAGAACAACTGGTGGCATTTTTGCCTGGAAAGTTCTTAATTAGAAGAGCTTTAATTAATGATTGCTGTGAATAAAGAACAATAACAACAAAGGGCAAATCATGCCTGACAATTTCGGTGGCTTTCTATGATGGGGTTACAGCACTGATGGACAAAAGAAGAGCAATTGACAGATTATCTGGGCTTAGGGTACCCAGCATCTTATGCACCCTAATTGTCTTTCTATTCACAATCTGTTTTTTGGGATAATATAAAAAACAAAAATTACTTTTTTTAGTAAGAATAAAAGGAAGTTGTTCAATAGCAAATAATTGCAAGTTGACTCAGCTTGAGAACAAGGTTTTTATGGCAGCTTGACCCCAAAATAGTACCCTTTCTTTAGCAAGGGGATATAGTCATGCATGCAGCATTTCCGTTTGAAGCAAAATAACAAGAAAATGTACATCTAAAAAGTCTCCTTCAAAAACACTTATTTCTGATCATGAATAACATCTTTGTACTATTTAAATCAGTATCAGGATTTCTGACTTGCTTATATTGCACAATTACTGTTTGAAAACTTTTGTGCTTGGATGGCATCCAAGTTGTTTATTCACAGTGTGACACTTATTTAGGCAAATAATTGGACAAAAAGTAGCACTATCTAGAGTATTCCTATTGGACTGCCAGATCCTCTCTTTAAAAATTATCTGGAAATTATATTCTAATCCTTTAAATACTGTGCTTTGTAATGCAAAACTTTGAATTCAGATGGTGTTTCACTAAGTCTTCAATGACAAACAGCCATTGACATTCACACAGACCTGCTTTACAAATAAATTCAAGGAGAGAAAATAAGAGAAGAATAATCCTGTAAGGTTTTCCTTCCAAAGTCAGTCCTAAACACATCATCATAAGAAGAAATGGGAAAATGTACTGCATTGTATAATATTCTGTGGCAGCTACTCTTCAAGGACTGCAGCTCTGTTCTCTTACATGTTCTAATGTAAAAATCTCAAACTCCTGAGCCATTTACCAGTACTATACAGACCCTCTCATACCTATTAAAATAATTTTGTCTTTTTACATTTAACTTCACAACTTCTATATAGCTTACTCCTTCCCAAAGATTAAGATCATCTATTTGGATGTTTTCTCTCATTTCTCAGCATGTTAAACTCTTGTTTCAATCTTTGATTCTGAATGGTTGTTGTTTAGTTATTCCAGAGAGATATTTTGCTTTCTTCCAAACTTATTTTAAATATAACTTAATTCTCCAGGAAAGTCAGTGTCATCATATTGCATTTTATTTCCATATGAATACAACAACAGTTAAGCATACACCAAAATTGTTACTTAAAATGTAATTATAGCAAGCAGAGGCATTGTAGAAAACAGCATCATCCTACTCAATATATTGGCTTCCTCTGTGGTTCTTTGAATTTCATTTGGGGCTTTTTTAGTGATAACTGTAATGATGATTTTACTACTGTTATCATTGCAGAGGCAGCACAGCCATGGAAGGCTGAGCTGGATTCAGTTTTGCTTCACACATCATTAATAAACCTGACAACTCAGATCTGATTGCAGGACTTCTATTTCTGATGATGGAAAAAGAATTCAGTTCAACTTTCCTCTGTGGTTTGGATTTTCAACACCAACATTTAGAACATTAGGATTGGATGTGTAAGATCGGCAATGTTGACATAGAAGACTTTGAGAAAAGAAACACTTGTAAGAACAACACATTTCAGTTTCTTTTGTCCTTCTTAATCAATTAAAAAAGTTTTTAATAAAGCCTTCGTGTAGGTCGGATCACTATTTTCTAAGTAGGAATTGGGACAGAACTGATCAGATATGTCAAAGGCTGGAAGATGGAGAGACTCCAGCTGACAACTTATTTATGTAATTTGTGGCTTGTTGTGTGGAACCCATGGGAAGCACAGCATTTTGGCATTACAAGCCATTGTTAAGTCTCTCAGATACATTACCAGCGCCCTTTCATTATTAGGTATGTGAAGGGGCACTGTGACTCAAATAAAAAGGCTCACATTGTATCTTTAGCTAAGGAACAGGAGGAGCATGGCAGAGAAAAATGAAGGGTAAACTACTGCAGAAGGCGTAAGAGTTTACAAAAATGTAGATTTATGATCGCAGTGGAGGGTACAAAGAGATTAGGAATCAGCACACAAGTAACCCTCTTCATTTAACTTGAATTCTTACTTAGATGAAAAAGCACTCCCACAGCAGTCTCCTGACACTAAACAGCACCGCATGACAAAGATCATTACATACAGAGATCCCAAATATTTCAAGGAAAGGGAGTTATTCAGCCATGCTTTGACACTTTCAGGCAGTAAACACTCTTCAGAGATCCCCCCTTTGAGACACCATTCCCATTCCCTGATGCCTCTAATGAAACAAGTGTCCAAACAATGAGCTAGACGTAAAGGAAAGGACACAGTAAGGACACACTGTCCTGGCAGAGTTAAGCTTTGCTGGGATACACCTCTAGCCTAAGGGAGAAATCCTTGCCTCTCGACTAAGATTGCAGTGAAGTCATAAACATGTTTTATGGTTTTATCTCTTCATAATCCAGTAATTGCTGTAAATAAGTGTTTAACTCTCACCTGAACTAATGATCTCATTTATACCCTCTCAGGTAATAATATTGAACTGGTTAAGAACCTGGCTTAAACAAACCTGACTCTGTGGACAGTGTGTCTGTCCAGGCCAGATTGATGTCCTGAGGATTCGGGCTTCAGGTGCCTCAGGGAATGAGAGCAGAAATAGGAGATTCCTGTCCTCTGCCTTGCTGGAGCCAGGGAAGATACAGCAGTGCTACAGATCATCCTGCACACCACTTACCCTGGCAGGCAACAGTCAGTCCCTCTTTGGCAAGCAATGTGTGGAGTTGGAAATGGTTGATGGTGTGGGGAGAACATGAGCTAAAATAAGCACAAGGCAGAGAGAGATTATGGGAGGAATTTTCCTGGGGAATTAACCACCCATCTTCCAAGATACCTCACTAATTAATTACTCCCATAACTACAAAATGCTTTAATCCTTTCTCCTCGACCCCCAGACTCCATTTCTTTCTGTCAGTCATTTTCCCAAAGCAGCCTTGGCAATGCCATTAATTGGTAACAAATTAAAGCAGCTACAGCTCAGAGAAAACCTGAGGACCATACAAAGTACATTCAGCTGACTTTTATCCAGGCAGCAGGACAACTGTTGTACTTTTCTGCACTTGCACAACAGACAGCAGTACAAACTTCAAATTAAAAGTTTAAAAGAAGCTGCTGCAGGATTTGCAATTTGTGGCACTATAAAGACAAAGAACTCAGAATTCAGGTGAAGAACTGATGTCGTGCTTGTCACAGAAAGAATGAATTTCTGAAATAACTTAAGCAGATACAAATATTTGAATAAACTGAAGATAAACCAGAATTCAGCCACTGCTGCTTACTATGTGTTTCAGTGCAATGAAATTCACAAATCTCAGATTATTTCTAGGGAAAGTTAGGAATGTAGTGGTGCAGACAGCTGTATTTCAAGCTCTAGTCTAATAAGAAGAGAAAAGCCACAATATTCTAGGTCAATTTTTAGGGTTACTGATGTGCTTGCCAGTAGTCTGGGTCTTAATGAAGAAGTGCAAAACAATGTGAACAGAAAACCATTGGCCTGCAGCATGGAAAATTTTGGGTATAGCACTACAATTTCACAGAAATAAGTGTGCTTAGTTTCTGAATTGGCTGTTTTAGTGAGTTAAGCTTGTCTGTTTTCACCTTGACTCCAATAATATCTGCAGTTATAGTTGGTATTTCTAAAAGACAAGCTTATTTGTCTCCAGCCCTTAGGGGCTGAAGAAGTGCAGACTCACCAATTAAAGGCTTTTAACAGCTGGATGCTTCCTAACTGCTTAGCAGAAACATTAACTACTTAAAAAGAAAAAAAATCCTCACCAGTCTGAAGAGGGCCCCGACTCTCCAAAGCAAAGGATGAGGAACCTGTTGAAAGCAAAGGAAAAGAAACAATTTAGATTATACATTGTTCTTCCTTCAGACAGCCAGGGCAATTAACCTTTTCTGACAAAAATGCATGGCACCGCTTTTCTTAGTGCTGAATACTCCCAGAAGGAGATGGTGAGACTGTGTGTTCATGGCCCATCTCCTTACACTGATCCACTGCACCAGATGCTCTCCAGCACACAGGAGGCCTTGGCTGTGGCCTGGGCTGGTGCTCACCCTGACTGTCACGGGCTGCTGTGTGACACAGGTGCCCATCCTGACAAGAGCAGATCATGGATGTCACCTGCTTCCTTCCTGCTGCTGCTGGCAGATGTTCTGTAACAATCCCCAGCCAGCTGAGCCTGTGGCACCTTGCAAGCTGCCTGAAACTCTGTTCTTCACATGTTCTTTATTGCTGACTTCTACCCAGAGCTACTACAAGGCAGTCCCACCACAGTGCCTGGCAAGACCATGGAGCAGATCCTCCTGGAAACTATCCTAAGGCACATGAAAAATAAAGACACAATTTGTGATAGCCATCATGGCTTCACTAAGGGCAAATCACACCTGAAAACTTTGGTGGCTTTCTTTGATGAAGTCACAACATTGATGGATAAGGGAAGAGCAATTGACAGGCTATCTGGGCTGGGGCAAAAACATCTCACATATCTGGGTCTCTCAACTGGAGAAAGAAAGATTGGATGGACCACTGAATGGATAAGGAATGGATGGTCACACTCAAAGACTTGTGTTCAAGGGCTCCATGTCTGGGTGAAAGCAGTGGTGAGTGGTGCTCCCCTTGGTGCCAGAAATATTAGTTAGCAGAGAAACAGATGCATTTGCCCGATTTACACCAGGAAATATATTCCAGCTAATCTCTGCTTAACTATTCTGCCTGCATCATTTCTGGTCTGATCATAATGATAAACTCTTTCCTGATTAGTATTCTAACATCTTAAATATGTAAAAGCTACCTAATTTTTTGACTGCTGCATACCTAAACCAATTACCATATGTTAATTAAAGGATTTGTCATCAACTAGCATTTCTAATGTTTCCCCCTACAACATGCTTGCAAGTACATGTCATAGGAGGGCTTTTTTCCCCTGCTCCATTTTAAATAAATATTTTAAACTATTCCCTGTTTGCTTTTCCAGTAGAACACTCTGATCTCTGTGATCAAAGTTAAATCATTATATGAAAACTCCATGGTTCCTCTTCAGCTGACTTTTTTTTCCAGTCATCTGTGCTCTGATCTCTAAAAGAATATTTCCATTTTGCTGTAAGCATAAACATCATCATAAGATCAGGTTGTATGAATGTGAATAAATGTCTGAAGTTATGCACCACTGCCTCTATTAAAGTGAATTATGCACAGAGAATGCAACTCACATTTTTATCTGATGCTATCAGCACTTAATGTTCATTACACAAAACAGAATAAAGTTGTCCTTAGTTTTTATCTGTCTGTTGCCAAATTATCTTGCAATAGACCTAATTTTAAATAATTTTAAATATTTAGACTTTATTTAACCATTGATTCTTAATTCCAAAAGCATGAGACTAAAAAATGACCCAGCAAACCCACAATAACCCTTGCAGAAGATTCTGTTACATACAAAAGTAATAAAAGTACTGAAAAGACATTGGTGTAGGGTCCAAGTAACCATGTGCAAGAGGCAAATATGTTAATTTTCAGCTGTATATGCTAAATGAACGCTGTGCTCTCTGGTTTCTGGGCTTCACTAAAGGGCTCATAAGCTCCAAGAAGGACAATGCATGCTCTGCACCTTGGCTCTGTATTTGGTTTCATGCCTGCAGGGAAGGACAGAGGGACAAGGTACATGTGGAGTATCACTAAAGATTTTGGTTAGAGAATGCTGTAGGGAGCCATTGCCACAAGGAGAGCACTCAAACTGCTCTCTGTGCCAGCACCGGTACAGGAAGGAGAGTGACTCTGGCTAAAACTACAATATAGAAAAGACTTTTCCATGCTCTTGAACACATTTCACAGGCATTTTCTTATTCTGATTTATATTATTTAAGAGGGGATATCAAGGTGCCTCTTATTAAATATTTCATATTTCAAGTGAAGAGTAAAATATGCTCCATGCAAAATCAAACACATGAAACACCTGAAATGAGTTTCTCTTTTCAGACCATGCACCATAATAATTGGCTTTTTAACCTCCACCTTTCATACGATAGGCTTCTTGAATGGTCATTTTGTTAAGAGCAAACTTTCTGGAATAAGCTGAAGAATTATTGTGCTTCCACTGGAAACATCAGTATTTGCTGAGCAATTGCTATTTGGAGAGGTTGGATTTTTATTTGAATTCAGAAATCTAAATAGGTTTTTGAATTCAAATGGGTATAAATCATTGCAAAAAGTGTTTAAATGGGATTTAATAGTGTACACACTGTGTATAAAAGGGAACGTCTGTTCATCAAAAAAAAAAAAAAAAAAAACAGAGAGAAATACATCTTAGAACTAACACTGCTGAGTCAAAAAGTAAAAGTAAACCATGACATGGCACCTGAAACCTTTGACTGTTGATGTCATGCAACACACCACTATGTCCAAGAGCTGTACAGCAGCAGAGGAAGGAGAGTCTGTGCTGACAGCTGAGTAACCACCTCAGAGTTGCGCTGTCTTGACAAATATAATTTCTTCCTTCCTTCTAAATTTGAATAAATTAATGTATCACTACTCTTTGTATTTAGTCTAACTTCCAACCACCTGTGTTCATTAAGGAAAGTGACAAGAAAAATCATACACGACCTTTCTGAAGGGCAATAAAAATAACTTTTTAAACAACAAAATAGCTGTGTGACAATAAATTACAGCATAACAAGAACCATATGTTAAGGGGAAAATATTCTCCTAGCAATAGAATGGGAAAGGTGCCTGTTAGGGGATCACTCAACAACAAAAGGGGTCTGGATCTTAATACCATGGATATGAATGGGAGGTGGAAGTATTTTGTGGGCTTTGCTACAGATGAGGAAGGGGAATGGAAAAATAAAGGATAGCAAAAAAAAAAAGCCACTGAATTTTAAATTTTGCTTCCACTAATTCACCTTAAATAGGAAAATTTATGATTTCTTTCCAGCTTCGCTTTGTTTCAGACACTTTCAGGACATTTGGTTCCCCTGAGGTCATGGAAATCCTAGAGATGACCCCATCTATCAGGTGAGTAAAGCAATCTCTAGGAACTGACACTGTGGTGACCAAACATAGGAGCAGCTCCAGAAACAGGGTGATTTTGAGAATTGAACATAACCTAGGAGGCTTTTCTTCCCTTTTTCTTTTTTAATGTTTTGTTTTTGTGCAGTCTTCAATGAACCTCTTAAAAAAAAGAAAAGAAAAATCAACCTAAGCTTCACTCCTTTCTCTCCTTGTATCTCATAGCAATCTGGCCAGCTGGAGGTAAAAATAAAGAGATTTTTCTAACTGTCAGCTCTACAAACAACCTGGGGTTTAAAAGCCCAGCTGCTTTTTGTCTAGCTTGTTCATTATCACAAGTAATAGTCTGTGTGCCATAAAACTTGTACAATCTCAAACTGTCTGTTTGTTATTGAAGGCAGACTCTACCCTCATCACTCTAAATTAGTTAAAAATTTTCTTGAAGGCAGGTTTGTTAGGAGAAAAATTCAGCTCCTTTCCCCACGTTTGGGCTGAGTTTGCTGTGTTAACTTTTGGCTCTAAAACACAGCTTAGAATGCACAAAAAGTAATATATTTGTAAATCAAGAAACCATAGCTGTAGTTTTGCAGAGTTGAACCGTGGCCTTAAGGTAAGTGTAAAGATATATTGCAGTGAGATGATCTTTTTTGTACCAGTATTACACTGCTTTCATTTTCCATAGAAAATGAAGTAATATGTCCTGTCAAGCTGTTTTCTAACACAAATCCATTATTATTCTATTCATAACTAATGACAGATGCCAGCAATAGAAGCCTGGTTCATTCATCATGTGTATTTTCTTGCTGGCTGTGCACCTGCACATGGGTTACTGTCGGGGCACTCAAGAACTCCTACTGTGCTTTTGATGCTAAATTATATGTCTCAGCAATGATTCCAGTTTTCAGGGTTCATGGATACAAAATATCTCTTAATCCAAAAGGAAAATAGATGGCTGAGAGCTGCTGCTCTTGGCATAGAACACTCAACAAGGTAGGCATCACAAACAAGGGATCTCTGCTGCCCCATGGGGTAAAGATTATGCCAGAAAAGTGCACTAAGAGGTTCATAGGAGCAATAGTAAGGCTGCACACATGTCTTAATTAAGGAAAAATTGTAATTAAAAAAAAAAAAAAAGAAACAAAGCCCCAGAGTCTTCAAAATAAAACTCAGTGCATGTCTGTTAAAGTTTTCCCTTCAATATATCATGTCTGCCACTCCAGACTAACTAACTACTTGTTAAAGAAGAAGCAGGGGATGAGTTTCTATAGAAGATGAGGATTTTAGGACTTCTGTAGCAGTTTAAGATCTATAGCAGTTATATGTGGCATCTTAAGTGCTTGAAGCAAAACATCAGGAATTCTAGAGCCAGGCATGTTAAGATGGAAAAGTTCATTGTAAGCCTTTACAGCAAAGACAAGAGTTTTGATTCCAGTTCATCTGCAAATGTGTAGAATTTTTTACTCCTTAAGAACAACAGAGAGAGTCAAGCCAAAGGCCTATTTAGCTCCCTAAAATGTCTCCAGCTATGCCTAGCCATAAATGGTGAAGGAAAATCCTAAGAGCAGAGCAAACATATAACGTTTCTTTTTTACCTACCGGCCCAGAACCAATAATATGTACTTCAAAACCCTCCTAAGGCAGAAGTGCTCTGGGTTTAATGACACTGTGAGTTGAAAGGTGAGGAAAATATCTTATAAATTAGGTGGAACTTGCCTTCTGATAATTTCAACTGATGACCTCTCATCTGTATGTTACCAAAACCAGTGACTAATGGTTCCCCACTTATCATCTCCTTGCCACTGACAATTTCACAGCCCCATATTCTGCTCTTGTTAATTATCTCTTCTTTTTATGCAGATGAGCCCTAGTTTATTTCATATCCTTCAAATGGAAAGCATGAATAACTTTGATCATTCTTATCATTACTGACTACTCTCTGCACCTTTTCTAGTCTTCTGCATTGATTCTTCAAGAGGCTAATAGCAGAAATTCTTTGGCTGCTCTTGATTTGGACTCTGTGGATTAATATTGTGACACAAAAGTTTTCTGATTTGTTTTCCCGGCTTTTTTAGTAATGACTTTCCTTTACTCATGACTGAGTAAAGAAGAAGTAAAGAGCTGACATTTTAATAAAATTATCAGCTATGGGACTGGGAAGATATATTTTTATATAGACATTTTGGTATCAATCAGCAAATACTTAGTATTTAGGACAGACTTTTTCTGTCTGCATTATTCTACACCCATCTGCACCAATTTTTTTCCTACCATTTCTTTGCCCAATCATTTAGTATTCTGAGGTGATTCTGCTACTCCACATAGCATTTTTATCACCTCGCTTAATTTTGTGTCATCAGAATTTGCCACCTCATTCTGTACTTGCTTTACCAGATAGCTGCAAGTGAGGAACAGCACTCATTGTTGAGGTAATTTTGCTCCCCCTGGTAGCACAGCTCTCAAGACAGAATTAGACTGTCACAGGGACTTTTCCAGTTCATCTGAAGTGCAGGTGAACTTCTTCTCTGCAGAAAGTGAAAGATGGGAGAGATACAGCTAATCTACAGATCTCAATTAACTAACTGGAACTACTAGCTGCAGCTGATTATCGTGTTTCATGTTTGCATCACAATTTTTATAAACAGTGCTAATTTGCTGCCTAATGAGTCTATAAGATTTCTACTGGATGATGTTGATGATGTGAGGTTCAGTGCATTTGTTTCCTTCCAATTTGTAAGTTTTGGAACTGTGTTGCTGCTGTTAAGTGTAGTAGTGATCAGAGGGGACTGAGTAGTTACTGCCAGTAATTTCTGCAGAGAATTTTAGAACAATCTTGATATGCCCCATAACCATTCCTGGCATGTGTTCAGTACTGCAATACTGAACAGAATGATGCCATTTTACTCTAGGTACTGGGCAAAATATTATTTGTGTCATGCTCAGAATTTGACAGAGCAACCTGACTAGCTGAGGCTGGCCTTCCAAGTGATTTTAACTTGTCTGCATTGTTTGTTTTCCCTGTGAACCTCATCCTGCAGGGCTGCTTTCAGAGGAGGGTGCGAGGAACTTGAGCCCATCAGCTGATCCACTGTACTCAGAGGAGACACTGCAGACCATGGCAGAGTCAAGAGTAGGTTGAAGACAGCAGGACCACAGCTGGTATCTGCTTTCCAATTTAGAAATCACCATCTGTCAATGTCCCTAAAGTCAAAAAGTAGATCTTTCATAGAAACAGTATCTCATAAAAAAAAAAAAAAATCTTCTTTTTATTTCTTTGGTCTCGCTTTGGTCTCGATAGAAAGAAGGAAATTATTTTCATCCAGTAGGTGAAATTTCCTGACTTTTCTAGTTCTAATGTCAAAGACATATAGCTACTTCACAGGAAACGCGAGACAATTTTTGGATAATTTCAAATATTTGGAATATATTTATACTTTGGGTCAAAAAGTCTTGACAGGTGCATCATTTCTGGAAGAAAATCTCTTCATGCATTCAATTTTTATTTGGTATAGTCACATGAAATAGCTGTGTATCATGCTGAACTATAAGGCAGTGACCATCAAGGACTTGTCCATATTGTTTGACTGCTTTTATATCCTACCAAAAATCATCTTAATAGTGCAAAAACCGAGTATTGAAACATATTCTTGCCTCCTTTTTGCACTGCTCTGAGGATTCCAGCACAATACTGTATGCAAATTCAGTTATTCCATCTACCTGAAAACCTCTCTCCAGCTACAATTGGATTAAATACTATTTTTCAGGCTAAGTAATCTCCTGACTTTTTGTTGTATCCAGTGACTGAGGCAGGGACAGTTGCAGAAAATGAAATAATCTTATTATTTGTTCTTGGACAGATCGTGCTGTCATAAAGCAATGTTGATGTTTCTAATAATTGCCTCTGTGTGTTCACACCTGATTGGCTTAAGTTTTGTAGGGTCAAATTAGAAAACTTAATTTCTGAACAATTTACAATAAAAAAGAAAAAAAAAAGGAAAAACCAAGGACAGGAGGAAAAAAGGAAAGATGAAAAGATTAACATCAGGTGCTCACTAATGATTCCTATTACATACCTATGTGTTTATATACAGATAGTAGATTACTTAATAGGGACAGAATGGGGCCATATTTCCTGAACATTTCAGTTTGGTTGTTCAGTTTGAAATCACTCCTTCTCAGCCCCCTCACCCCAATCAAAAACTAAACCAACCAGTGTGATTCCTGGACTGAGGGAGGTTTCACAGGAGTCAACTCTATCCTGAACAGGAGAAGGCTCAGGGAAGACATAAAAGTAACCTTCTGCCTAGGAGCAGGTTACCAAGAAGAGGGATTTGTGTCCTCCCCTCCCAAAGGTGTATGGATAGAAAGGAAAAACAGGGCTCCTAAACTGAACCAGGACAGACTGCCACTGTCTGTAGCCAAAGTTTTCATTATGCAGATAATTGACTAGTCTAAAATCCTGAACACAGTTTGCAGGATTTTCATCCTTGAAAATTTGAGATCTAACACAATCAAACTTGAACAAATTGCTCTGACCACTAAGCTCAACTAGAGACCACCCCACATCCCTTCCCATCTGAATTATCCTGTAGAAAACTACACAAGAGATTTGTAAGTTGCCGTTGCACAGATTTGCCATCTGACTTAAGCTCTCATGACCAAAACTTGTAGAAACATTTTGAGTCTTTTCTGTTCTACATGATTCAGAGGCCTAACCTTAAGACACTAAAAAACCCAACAAATAAACCCTCACAAAAACCCAAACAAAAAAATCAAATGTTAAACTCCTATTCTCAGGTCAGGTCTAGAAATTTAGAGTCCCCTTTATCATTTGCAAATATTTAGCCCAGTGAAATGATATGCAGTTGTAGTTGCACATTCAAAGTTTTTGCTAATTGTATTACAGAGATTAAAACAGAGAGGTACACAGCAATAAGCAGATATCAGTTACTACTGTTGGAAATGCTTCCTGGTTTTTATCCCAACACTAAAAAATTTCCAGACTAATGAAGAAGGCAGGATTAGTTGTTTGTTTTACGTAGCTGTCTGCTGCAAAAATTAACCCCACCTTTGCCTTGTCTAAAAACATAGCAAGCCTTTCAGATTCTTGAAAGAAAAAAAAACAAAAAAACCCATATTTAGCTGCTTCTCTTATATTAGATCTTACATACATTATCATCCCAAAACATATAGCCATTTAATTAAATAACAACTTGAAGCTTTGTTAAATTGCTACATGGGAAATACCCTTACTTTTTGGGGATCAGTAAAAAAAGCTTGCCATCACTAGTAACTCCTTAAAATTATCTCCTCCCAAATTTACTGATGCAAACCATTTGAGGTAATAGCCTTGGCAAAAATTCTGTCCAACAAAACCAGCTGACTGTTGTTGCCTTCACACTCTAAACATAAGTCATTTATAAGCCATTTTAAGTAGGAAATAGCAAGAAGAAACCCACCAGACATGAAAAGCAGCAGCCCAAACCTTCAGAAGGTATCCACCACACTTAACTAAAGCCATTGATTTTCCCTGATTTGTATCAGTTGCAAAATCTGGTTCAGCCCCTGTGAACAGCTGTTTCTAATCTGCTTTAATACCATCCACATTGAACTGCTTATTGTTATTGGTTTTGGGGCAATACAAAGAAAGAGAGGCTTTGGAGATAGCCATGGACGTTGTTTATTGCCTGGTTATTAAATTGTGCTGATTTTGGCTGGGGATGCTTAGTTACCATCTGGGATTAGACCACAACATAAGTTTAAAGGGTTTTTCATAGGATTTTTGAGAAGTGGGGGTACATTAGTCTAGTAATGGTCTTTTAACTAGAAAGGTTAACCAAATGATAAACCAAAGCATACAGTGTTTATAAATCTCAGGGACCAGTTGAGAATAGCAGCTGTTGTTCTGAAAGGACATCAAAATTTTATTAGGGCTTTGGTAGCCCTTACTATCAGTAAGGTTGTCCACTGGCAGAAACCCAGGTGTATTACACATGCACACACATATATCCCTTGGGGATAGAGGGCAAGGGTATGAAGTTTTTCTCATATTTCAGGAGAACAGTCTTGGGTTACAATACCCAATGTTATAATGGTACTGTAGACAGAAGACACAAAAATTGCTATATGATCAGCTTCTCTGCACAGGAAGGAGACTCAAGGCTGCTTTCTGAGAAACTTGGATGAGTTATCTTTTGAAAGCTATCAGGGAAGGTGAGAGGGAAACAAATGTGTGGCCAAAAACTCAGGTAGTAATATCTTTTCTTCTACCACAGTTTAAAAAAAAATCCAAAAGTCTAAGTCTCTGATCAAGCTCTTTGACATGTTTTTCAGGTGGTGGTAGGGGTAAGCAGGTGGACTCAGTAGCTAACATTTTAAAAGTGTTTAGCATTGCTTAGAAACTTTGTCTACAAATCCCAGGACCACTGTCAATCAGCAAGGACTTCCCTCTTTGCAGTCATGTAGAAGATTGTATGTGAAATTTCACTCCTCTCTTCCTTAACTCTGTGTCAAATTTTCCTTGTAAATATGGCTTGTTCTGGGAGCGTTTACTTACTGCAGATTATAAACTGCTGGCTTTGCCTGAATGTTTGTGCCCACATTATTGAATGGCAATTAAATTTTCTTTCTCTTGCAAATCAAAAACAAAATGCCTAGGGTTTATGTGGAAGAACTGCTGCTCTTTCAGCACATTAGTAGAGGAAAGTACTTCTAGAGGCCCAGAGGATGGAAATCTGCTGACTTCACAGCCCATCAGACAGGACTCACTGCAGTAACTCCACCACCACACCTTGGTGTTTCTCCCACGCAGCTCCGCAGCAGCAGCTGCTGCAGACTCAGCCAGACAACACAGGGAGAGTTACACACAGCTCAGTGAGCAGGAGCTCCAAAAAGTTAAAGACTACAGATTGGGTTTTGATTTTTAAGCTGAGGTTTTGTCATCATTGTATGGCACCGCAAGCTGCAAGTAAAAACAAAAGGCCAGATCTGTCCAGATCCGCTTGCATAAAGCCTGAGAAGGGAGCAAGATTTGCATGAAATTAAACTAAATAGCAGGGAGAAGGATTCTTTTTCTGCTGATGACAGCTCTTTTTCAAAATTGTGAATTGCCAGTTTAAAGGCAGGCATATCTTTATTACTGCTTCTCTTTTGCAAACAAATGCCATCTGCAGAGGAGAAGATGGACTGAAGGGGCAGACAAGGCATATATGAATAATATTGCAGTGTGGGAAGATCTAAACTGTTCAGAGTCATCCTGTGAAGTAGATTCCCAAGTGTAAGAACTTTTCACTAATAAAGAGCACATTTTAAGGTTACATATGACTTTTCCATTTATGGCATTAGGGATTTTCCTTTCTTTATCCATTACTCTGAACCATTATCATACCAAAGATGAAAAATCCTTAGATTTCAATTACTGTATATGCTGGAAAGTTAAAAAAACCCCCAAAAACCAAAAAACAAACAAACAAACAAACAAACCCCAAAAAACTATGCATATCTAGTTTCCATAAATTTAGGGTGACAGCTAAAAAAGCAGTTAAGTGGTCTGAGTCAGTAGAAATTGCTACCATCTAAATAAAACAGATGCATTCACTTGTTTCCACAGCCAGGAAACACTACCCATATTTTTTGCTGTTCATATCCAAGCAATGTCTTTTTGCTTTGTTGTTCAAGCAGTTTTGATCATCTATTTTCCACCATAGAAAACGGCAGAGGTTCCTGTGTACTGGTAGGAATGCCTAGAGAGATGCAGACAGAGAAGGATTCACCCAAAAGTTATATTTACCCAAGTTCCACCAGCAGCAGCTAGGAGTGAAGGTATATCCTGAAGACAGTGGGTTGTCAGCCCATGATCCTTGTCTCCCTCCATTGGTTATATGTGGGGATTTATGGGAATATTGAAGGAATTTGAGACAGGACCTCTGAGCGGCTTTAGATGATGTGATTTATTTTTCTTATCTTCTATATGGGCAGGAAGGGTCAATTCTCACATCTTCACTGCATGGCTCAGAAGGTCACAAGACCTCTAGCTACAAGACCTTTCAAGGATTTTTTGCCGAATAAAACACTGCTTTTTACCCAATCCTTAAGCATTTCGTGTTATGGACTCATGCTACAGTGTAAACTTTCTTAGCCAATCATGTTGTGACACACAAACCTCCAGCACTGCATTCTAAACTCCTTGTTTACCTTCCTAACTGCTTTGATTTTTATTTCTTAAACTCTAAAACTCTAAACTTTACTTAGCTTAACGTGTCTCTGCTTTAAACTATGAATTCACACTCTCGCTTCTAGCACCTAAGTTTGGAATTCTTTTCCAAGGTCTCAGATCAAACCCTGTGTTTAATTCTAAGCTTTGGCTTACAGGCCCAAAGTTCTGAGAGTTCCCTGCATTTCGAATTCCTACCGTTATAGGAAGAATTAAACCACCTCAGATAACTTTCAAATGTCTGAAAGCAAGTGAGATGAATCCCCATCTCAGACATGCCTTGGATCCACTATTTCATTTATGATATTAAGATGTTTCCTGGTATGCACAAAAGCGTCTTTTTTATTTTTTTTCATCTCTTCCTGTTATACTGAAAAAAATATTTTTCCTCATAAAAGAGCCTTTCTATATGTAAGGAACAACTAGAATAGCCCTTATCTTAAAATACAAGTGGAATTTTCTGGAGAAAGCTTGAGGAAACCATTAAAACAGTTTCATTTGCCTACTCACACATACAGACAAAAGCTTCCAGGAAGAATAATTGCTCTCTTTTGAAAAGTTTAGGGCAATTTTTCATTCCATCAATTTTTTTTATAACGTTTACCTGCAGATTTTCTCAGAGAACATTATTAAGAAATCAAGTCTAATGGTTATGGATATTTTCCCTCCTGCTAATCACTTTCAATAATCATTTTAAGAATCTTAATTTTTAATGGAGTAACACTTTTCATAAGGCTTGAAAAATAATAGGAATACGTTCAACTTTTTGCTAAATATTTCATTGGAAAAATTAGCGTGTCTTTCAAGATAAAAGTGTTTTGTTCCAAAGATCCAGCCAGCTCTAGTAAATTATTTTTTCTTAAGTTTCATGCCTGTAACACTCAGAATAAATGAGATGTCTTACAGCTTTTTTAATAAAGGAGATGGAATTATTCTTGTTAATTTACTGATTTTATTAAAAAGCAGATGAACTTTTAAAACTGCAGAGAAAATGGGCTTGCAGGAAAACTGAGAGATAAATTCACTCCTGGGTAAGTGGTGATTCTTTGACTCCATCACTCCCCACTTCACCATACCAACTGAATTACATCACTGTTGCTCCTACAGCCATTTTATGCATTAAAAATACAGTTGATCGGCAAATGCCATTTCTTCTGAACACAGTTTGGACTCTAAGGGTACTTTAAAAACTGTAGAGTTAGATTAAGTCTTACCTTTTGGCTTCTTCGGTGGAAGGACTAGGTGACCTCTCTTTAAATTTTTTTTTAATCAATTGTTTAAGCAGACTAAGTGCTTTGGGCCAAGTTTACAAAGGTTTTGTTGGGTTTTTTGTTTGTTTGTTTGTTTAGTTAGTTTTTGGTTGTTTTTTTTTTTTAATATCTGAAGGCAGTAGTTCTAAACCTGCCATTTAGGCTTGCATACGAATACCATTATGTGTTTATTAGGTCTATGGTCCTGAGAGGCGTTTCTTGAGTTTGCAGTAAGATTGTTCTGTCACCATTTTATTAAAAAGTCTGCAGAATTGTGGGGATAATATTTTCTATTCCATCTGTGTGCTACAGCATGCCTGGAGCAGGGATGGTCTCCTCTAGCAGTGGATGAGCAGTGGCCATGCACTGTCTTCTGCTGTTGCTAGCAGTAATAGCAGCTGTAATTAATAGCAACAATAACAATAACACATCACTGCTGTGTAGAAAGTGCAGGCAGGCTGGGTTTTCTTGGACTCCTGTTAACATAAAAATATTTAGATAGATTTGTTTTAGAAACATGGATTTAAGTTTCTCAGTCCAAACAAAGTTGTTTGGAACTTGTGTGGGAAGAACACGATGTACTGGCCCTCTTTAGAAGCAAGCAAACAATAAGCCTCTTGCTGTGCTGCCACAAGACATATTTATTATTTATTACATTTCTTTGCCCAGTTTATTTTTCAACACCAATTAAAAGCTTATTCTTGCATCCGAGTCCAAAATACCTTGGGCTTCAGCCATTCTGGGTATTCATCGTGTTTTGTCTGCCTCTTTGTGCTGCAAAAAGTACTATCAGCCCAGGCTGATAGTTCACTACAAATATTGAATCAAGACATCATCAGGTTATTTATTTTTTTCAATTGTTTCCTTTTTCTGAGAAGGTGAACAAAAGCAACCAGCATTATAAACAGTGAGGCCTTTTTGCTTAATAAAATAAGTCTCTATATATTAAGAAAAAAATGAAATGAAGACGGAACATTGTCAATTCTCTGATTCACTAGGTTGCTCCAACAATTTCTTGTAAACATACTGTCCTGTAATTGCATTTCAGATGCTGGAAATTTGTGACTGGCTTTCTTTCTCCAGCCACTGTTAATTCTGCTTGGCACTGATGGTTTTATCTTCATCTGGGTATCAGTCTGTCTGTCTGTAGAAAACACATGTTGAGACCTGCACTAAGCATTTCAGTAGTCCACAAAATGTTCATGTCCCTCCAAGTCATAGCTAAACCTGTCAATGAGTCAGAAACCAGCAAGTCAACATGGCACTGTCCTCATTAAGCCACGAAGGTGCCACTGCAGGGACACCCCATGGCACCACGTGCAAAAGGGTGGGCTCCAGGGACACCTGGAGAAAACTACCAAAGAGCCTAAACTGCCTGATCCTGACACATGTCCCATGAAGGCAATCTTCAGGGAACAGGCTGAAATGGCTGCAGGGACATCCTGCAGAGCTCTGCAGACCTGTTTTCTCCCACCTGTGAAAAGCCTGCAATATTTCTTAGCATGCTGGGAGGTGGAGGGGGCCCATCTAAAAATGAATGAGCATTGAGGTCCATGTGTACTTTCAGTGCTCATCATCTTGCAGTTGGCAACGACTCAGAGATTTGGGAGAAAAAAGTTCAAATCTCTTCCTTGCAATGAATTTTCTCTCTGACTTTAGCAAGCAAGTACTCACTGCCACAGGGGAGCACCTGCACTGCTTCGAGCTCCCCATGCTGTTGTGCAAGTCCTGGATATTGCAGACTGTCTGTCCCACTGGCTCCTTCCTCCTGCATGTCACATTCCCCAGGAAAACCTGCTGAGCTCTGTAGAACTTTTGAAGCAATACAGAGGGTACATCCGTGAGGCTGTGGATTAGGGACACAGTCCTGGGACCTCAGGTGAATTGACCATGGCAGAAGTCGAGAGAAAAGGGATACAGGGTGGAAGAAAGGCCATGAAGAGGTCCATCAAAAGGTCCATTAATATGTCATGTCACTTAATGTGAGCAGTTTACCCGCCTGACATGACATGACATGACATGACCACCAGTAGGCTCTCTTCTAGAACAAATTCTATAGCTTTGAGCTCACAAGAATACTGTGATGATCACTAGTCTGAAAGACTGAAACACCTCCCTGCAGAAACAACAGGTACTATTAATATATTTTAATACAGATACAAAGACAAAAATAAAATAAACAAAATCTGGATCAAAACTGACTGATTATCTTCCTAAGGGGACTCAGCCCACAGACTAGATAGTGAAGGGTAGAGCTCCACAGCTGAATTGTCAGAGGGCTAAAAGCTTGGCACAGTGTCCTGCAGAAGCATAACAGCTCCCGCTCCCATATTCAGTATATAATTACAATTACTAATTAATACTCATCCAAGACTCGGCTGCTTCTTCCACAACTGCTTTAGGAATGCTCTCTCTGGAGAGAGAGTCCTGTTGATGGCAAGGTGAGTTCCCCATATAAATAAAGTAGAAAGCAAAGATTGATGCTGAGAGTGGAACAAGGAAACCTGACAGAGGATTTTCTCTCATCAAATGCAGCATGTAAAAAGCTATTTTTTAGTGGCTGCAACTGATTGACAGTGCTGGCAGGAGGTACCAAATGAACCTGTGCAAGAACAGAAAAGGATTTACCTGTGCCACTGGAAGACTTTCTATGCTTTTCCAGGGGAGCTATTCTGGATCTGAGCTTTGACATCAGAATCTCTCTCTCCAGGGACAAGACAGAAATTTGCTTTTGGCCATTAACCTCAACAGTTCCCTGCAGCTGCCCAGCAAGGCCCCAGCTACTCCAGCATACAACCATGGATCTGCCTCCCTCCTCTTCCGTAGGGAAAGGTAAGGCAGGGGTAGCTGACACGTGGTAAGAGATACATAGTCCAAATCTCTTTCCTTTGCTGAATTCTTCTTCTGACTTTTAACTTTCAGTTTTTTACTTGAATACTGGAAGCCCATCATTTATATGGCATTTCTCGATGCCACTTTAACTTGGGGGTAATGGAGTGGAATTGACTTTGAAAAGCAGTAGAGGATTTTAAGAATGCAATCATTTACCCACTCTGCTGAGGAAGAGCAAGGCTAGAAAACAAAAAAGAGGGAAGGGTTACATACAGACATGATTGTAAAATTAAAATTCTATTTGATTTCCTAGCATTTCCAGAAGAAAGAGACATTGAATGTCACTTGGTTTAAATCCTGTTGTCTATGAAAGCATACAGAATGGAGAAAGATTTGTCATGCATTCTTCAAGCTCTCAGTTTTCTGCCTAGCAGATATGTAGCACACATCTGCATGTAGCCTTTTCTGGATCTCCTTTACTTTGAAATAATGGAGTATCTATGAGATTGGAAGAAGATCAGTACAGTGAAAAGGGCAAGAAGATACAGTAAATGGGAAATGGAAGTTTGCAGTTAGAAGTGCTTTGTGAACCATTACCTTTTGGTAACTCTCCTGATTTCAGGACAGATTTTTGTTAATAAGTTCTTCTTAACAGGGGTTGCAGAGAGTTATAGATTTGCAAACTGGCTGCCATGGAAACAAGCTGATTAAGCTCCCCTAGCAAGATTCTGCCCCCTCTTACACTGTTGGTGCTGAGGATGACAGTTTCTACATCCTAACTTGTTTTCTTCAGTCAGGTTTGCATGTCTCCCAGGGTATCAGGACTGTTTACCATTGGAGATTACAAAGAACCATCTTTTCCTTCCTCACTCCCTTTAAGTCAACATTTGGGCAGCACAAATAAAGTTCCCAGGAGCCTCTGAAATACTGAGAACACAGGGCACTAGGAAAATTGTAAACTGGTATGACAAGGTAAAGTCTGAGACAAATTAAAGAGATGTGAAGGCTTTTGAAGGAAAAAATACAGCAAGCAAACCCACACACTGTGATTACAACACTGCCTGTAAAAAACTGTAACATTGTGATTTCTAAAACTGCAAAACTTCATTTGTTTGTGTATTTTCAGCAAGAAGATAATTTTTTGCTCACACAGAGAGGAGGTAGGGGAATGATTTTTTATAAAATCCTGTGACTCTTAAATAACTTACCCTCAGTCACGGTAGGGGTGCTGTCAACACTCAGATTCTCTTTGAGAATCTCTAGATCTACAGGATACCCAGAGGCTGTCATACTCTCTTTAATTTGCTGCTCTGTGTAGCCTGGGCTTGCCTACCCTCATCCCCAGCACAGTCCTACTGTGGGCACATGGACACAAGGCCAACCCAGGAGCACTGATAGCCAAATTGAGACCTCATTGTTGCACTCAGGAAGAACAGGAAGTCTTATTTCACCACAAAATTTGACTTCTCTTACAGGTGTGCTGGCACAGAAGGGAATGGGCATTGCAGTAGTAGGCTCCACTCTTCCTTTCTGCTGGAAGGAATTACTCAGCCAATACCAGCATGCCCGGCAGTGTCTCCTGTTAAAATGCTCTGCTCTGTAATTTCTATGAAAGCTTGTATGGCAGTAGGGTCACACAGAGCAACTGGAATCCATAAGACAGTAAAGACACCAGACACAGGTCAGGAACTCAGTTTGCCACTTGGGAGTTTCTTCATAGATTTTTGTTTGCTACTGTCTTAAGATAAATCTCTTTAGAAGCTCTTCAATGTCAAAGCAAACTGGAAAAAAGGTCAAGAAGAGCTTTGATTCTACTACTCTCTCCATTCAAGTTTGCTTTCCTCACAGCCCTGATTAGTTTGTCATTTTCTTTCTCCATGTACTTCTTTCCCTTGAAAAAGCCCTTCTTAAGTGTTCCCAGACAAGGTGTTGTATGACTGATCTGTGAACTCTGTATTAGAGCTTCACACACTATTTCCAAGCAGGCTGGTTATTCACACAGAGAACAAGGCTCAGTTCTGGACTTCGCTTAGCTGGTTTAAGTCCAGAGATTTGTGCACTTCACCACTCCAAAGTTTTCTTCCAAACATAAATCTTTTTTAAGCTCATGAAGGACTGTCAAGCTTTTGGCATCACTTGCTCTACTATTCCTGTCATCTTCCCCATACAGGTGAAATCCAGTAAATTCTGGTTCACAGAAGGAATAAGGAATTGGATGTTGGCTGTTTGTGGGTCAGGGCAATGTCTGTAATATCCACCATAAAATTTCTGGGAAGTGAGAATATTAACCTGTGATAAATCTGTAAGTGGTTTGTCAAATTATAGTCTCAGTCATGTGATAACGAGTAAAGAATTTTCTTTGCCCATATTGCAAAGAGGGACACCAGGAACAATGATCCACCAGTCCTAAAGCATTAGTTGCCACTGTCTAGACTGCAGCAAATCAATGGGAAGAAATCACCTAGAGAAGCTGACCAGGACTCCATTGTGATCTGCTGTTAATGGTCTGGCCCCTCAACTCGTTCTCCAACATTGCTCAGGTTTCAGGAACTTTGGAGGGACTTATTTGCCTCATCCACTGCCTCTATCCTCTCTTCCCCAGCAAACATGGGGCCACCCTTTCCCATGCAGACACCATGGTAAAAATGAAGGTGCCTGGGCTGTCCACTGCTTCATGTTGGCTTCACCCCATAGATTTCAGGAAAGCTAAAATGATTTTTATGGGCCCAAGTAATTGAAATCATTAAAGAATGGTAACTGCCACCTAAACCCATGATTTAATACCAAAATCAGCTTTTGCTGGCATTCATTAGTTACTTGAGCAAACAATTTTAATTTAAATCCAAAAAAGATAATGGAGGAGTAGGTCAACAACAGGAACACAGAAATACTAACCAAAATAGACCATTGATGTAGTTACTGTCATCAGGACAAGTCAAGTATCAGCTGTCTATGCATGAAGATAATCAGGGTTTATAGTGCAGAAGTGAGTCTGTGTGGGATTAGGTTTGGACTATTTCATCAATTACATAGCCATAAGCTATAATAAAAAATAATAATAATTTGCACTTGCACAGTGGTTCCATCATCAGATTTCATCTGGAAGTACTTCAGAAACATTAATTGAGCTACCCGCCCCGTGAAGTGCATATTAGATTATTATTATTATTATTATTATATCAGTTTCTTAAACGACATAAGAAGTTACTCACCCAAGGTCACCTCCATCATGTTTATGAGGTCTGTCAGCTGGCAGTCATCTGAGATGCAGTTTCCAGGCTGAAATAAGGGATGGGGTGATCTGGGGATGATAAAGTGATACTGCTTGTCTCATGTTTGTACTATGTCTCTACAGTTTTAAGATTGGTGTATCCATATCATGATGTAGATTCGTTAATGCCTAATTTGAGCTAACTCTCAAATTATTTTTCGTTCACAAAACCTACAGGAACTGAATATCTGTGAGTTCTTTACTCTCTTGCTAAATTTATTTTGAAACTGGCCAATGTATTCAAACATCATAAGAAGGAGCAAAAAGAATCATAATGCTACCACAAGTTTGTTTTCCTCTGTCTTTCACTTTTGTGCTTATCACCTGAAGACAACTGGACTATAAAAAAAGTTGTCATTTACATTACAGGTAAATTTACATTTCAGGTAAAACATAAGGGTTTTTTCCTTAAGTGGAGTTTCAGGGTCTAAAGTTATACAGCAAAGTGATTGTTGGTTGATAAACCATGAGTTCCCTAACTCACTCTCTGCTTTCAAAACGGCCCATGACACTACAGGCTTTCCTTAGAGGTTAAAGATACTTGCTTTTATAGAAGTCAAAACACCTAAGGAACACAGGTTACAAGAGAATGGCACAAGGATAACAGAGAGCAGCATTGTGTCACAACAGAGTGACTACTGAGATCCTTGGCAAGCCCAGTTATTTTAAAGCATTTTTTTACCAGGAGATCTTGAAGTGACATGAAAAAGGTGTGAGTGTGGTTCTTTTGTCCATATGTGGAGAGTGAGAAAGCCAAGACACAGAGCAGTGAGGTGAGCTGCCTTTCATTGGTCAGAAGTGGGGTCCCCAGACATCAAGGTGTGCACCTTGTATTGCACAAGGTGTAAATTCCTGCGTATTTCCCTGTAAAAATAAGTCTCCTTCACTATGCTTCTGAACTTTCTAGAACCTGTGAATGTGTCTTTCAAAGACAGATTTGAAGATGCTCTTGTATTTTAGCAGAATTAAAGTGAATGAAAACGATATTACACCTGTAAAACCCATATCCGATCTTATTCATCTGTTGTCTCTGCCATGCCTAAATCCAAGAACAAACACCTTCAGCTCCTTGTTTTGGGGATACAATGCTCTGTGATGTGAGGCTCTTCTGGAGAGTTCCTCTATGGATTACACCTGCAAGAGATTTAAAAGCCCATAGAACCTTTGGGGCTTATGATCTCGCTGCCGTGTCTTTGAAAGAGGGATGGAATCAATATGCTTTCAAAAGAGCAACAGCCTGCTAAGCGGCTATGGCATGCATAACAGTATTGGATATAGGTAAAATGACACTCTGCATCTCTCCAGCTCTTTGAGTTGTGCCAGATAAAGCTGCTTGCATTATGTCTGTACATAGTTACTTCTTGTCACTCCGCGAATTTGGAAATTGAAGATAAGGCCTGGCATAAGTGAGAACAGATCTAAATATTTTATGGGTCCTGATGAGTTCTTAAGTATGCACAACGCCTGCTCCCCAGCACAAAGTGACCTAATGTCTGCAGACAGTGATGAAGAACAAAGACACCTTCTCTCACTCCTTCAGGAGAATGGCAAATATGGTTAAACAGGGCAAAAGCAGTGAAATACTGCTTTGACCACTGCAGCCAGCCTGGACTTTGGGCCTGGGCTGACTCCAGACCAGGAGTACCTTCTCTTTCCTTATCATCTGGCCTGCTTCAGAGCTCATTTGCTCAAGAGTCACTATGCCGAACTGTGAACTCATTTCTCCTTTTCTCCTCTCTCTTGCAACAAATGGATTGCGGCAAAGAGTGAGGACAAAGCCCACAACACCTTGCTCTTTGCAGGAACCATCAGCTCCAAGCAATCTCTGTCCATTTCCTCTGGCCACAGACCTATTCACTCTCAGTTTCCAGTCCTGCTGCTGGGGAAAGAATGATCCTATAATTAGTTTCCTCAGTAGCATTAAAGCTGGTAGTTCACACAGGAACACAACAGGAAGGGATAAACAAGCTCACAGTCACAAACTGATTGATGGGAGACTTTTAGTGGCCCACACTGAAGGGATTTAAGGCCTCATTTAAAGGTCTTTGAATGCATTTAAAGTTTTCCATCAATCTCACTGGGGGGTTTGTATTAGCTCTCTGACAAGTGATATGTGTAGGGTTTTACAAGAAAACTATTGGGTTTTTCCCCTCAAATTGAGAAAGTTCCTGTTTTCTTCTTGGCCATACAAAATATCAGTTATCTGCTTGTTTGTGTGTGCCCAGCCAGCTGTGTTTTTGACCTCTGTCATTGTTCATACAGATATGCCTGACACAAAGCATAAATTTATTTTTTTATTTTCTCTTCAAATTTAATGAACTTATAACTGTAACAAGTAACTGCTTAAATTAAAGAAAGATTAAATATGTTTGTTAAATATAGTGAATAACCTTGGATGCCAAAATTAATTACATATTGAAAATGGAGCTGTTTGAAATTGCACGAATAATAGATATGAGGCATTCCTAATAAACTAAAACCCCTTGGGCTTGGAAGTCTCCACCTCTGCAATAAAAGGCAGAGAATTTAGCTACAAATCTACACAGCCCAGAATGTATCCAGAAAGACCACTTTAGATTAGAGACAGACTTTTCTGATTCCCTGGGTGCAGTGAAAAATACTATTCATGCATGTGTTTTTACAGATGTTTGAAATGCAGGATAGAGTTCAAGGAGGTTTAGATTAGACCTCTCTGACAGGCACATCACATCTACTCAGTATCCCATGCCCCTGTCTCTGGCTCCCCACTGTTCTGCAACTGGGTCAATCCATTTCAGTGATAAAGTAACTCCTAAATATAAAGCACTTGGGATACAGAGGATGAAATAGCCTCTGATATAATTTTTTTTCCAGATTTTCCTCTTACTACACAAAGCCCCATTTCTATTGATTTTAATTGACAATAGCTAAGGCACAGCAGAACAAAATAGAATAGCACAAAATTGTCTATAAAACAGCAGGAAAAGTTATTTAATTTCAGGAAATTCTATCCTCACTTAATGATATCATAAATGCCACAAAAATACTCCAATTAGTATTAAAAAAGATGTAAAGAAGAAACTGTTTCATAAACATTTTTTCTCACTCTTAAGTTATTAGATTAATATATATCATTTAAGGAAATATAACTACTAAAATATATTAGATAAGATACATTGTCTTGCTTTGCTCCCTTTGTATTCCTTCACATGTTACCTGGGAAAGCAGGAATTTGGCTTGTTTCATTTTCCATGTAAATTTAAACAATTCACATGAGATTCAACCAGCACAGTCCCTGCAAGGAAATATTCTGCTTAGGAAATGCCTCTGGCACAATTACTTTCAGTAGGAAAGGGGATGAAAAGGAACCTGTGTGGTGGCAAAAGAAATATTTTGGACCCTCCTGTGCCTGTGGGGGTGGGCTGCATTTTGTGGACTGAAAGTGGAGCTTCTGGATGTGATCCGTTCAAACCAGGCAGTTTGCCCCAAACCCACTCTGCTACTCCAAAGAAGAGCAATAATAGATGAAGCTGTGGTGGATTATCTGAAAATGAGGAGAGAGAACTGCTTCTGGATACAGCACATTAAATCTCCCTAAGCTACCTGGATATCACACTTACATGCAGTTAAATGTCCTTTTGGAGTTAAAGCGCATCTTCGAATCAGGTACCCTTAGCTCAACACTCAACCTGTTGTACTTCCCTTCTTTATCCCTCTTGGATAAAAATCTGGGGTTAATTTTCCTGAGGGGTTTAAATAAAACCATGACAGGAGCTGCTGAATAGCTGTGGGATGTAAAAGCCAGCTCTTTTCAGAAATTCCAGGTAGGACTGAAAGCATCTTGGTGAAGGTATTCTTTCTCATTATGTGTTTGCACAGTGCCTGACATATAGATAACAGCCCCCCACAAACCTTGTACTCTAAGTTTTTAAAGTACAGTTGAAGAAAATTGCTGAAAAATAGGAAAAATAACTCAAACTAATATTACAGATTATTCAAAAATAGCTTTTTTACAATCTAGTACTTTAGATTCAGCACTGTTTTTCTATCCCAAATTACCTGCTTGCTTGTTTTGTAAAAAAAAAGGTGACATTTTCAGCTGCAGAGGAATGAATTTTGAGGAGTTTCAATTCTATGGTTTACTATAAATTAAAACAGCATAAGAATAATTTACAAGGTCTGTCTGCAGGTTGTTGTTATTCTATAGTCTTCCTTAGACAGGCAAGCTGTCATTTATTAAAGTGACCTAATATTTTGCTCTCACTTTTGCTGCAAAACTGGAATTCTCTGTGCTATTTTACCAGGAAGTAGTAATAATAATATTAACACTAACACTAATATTAATATTAATAACATGCCTTGCAATTTCTGCCATTATTAATTCTCACTGTCTTTTTGAAAGAGTGAAAGAAATAGAAGTATTTTCAATTCTTCCTGCAGAAATTAGCCCATTCCCTAAGTGTTTATCTGTCATAAAGCACTTGTATACACTGTTCCTAGTGAACGCATGAGTTGGTGAGTGTGGGAATATGCACATGTGCTTGCATGCACATTGTTCACACCCATCTGCCTTGTCATGCATGAACAGGTAAATACTTATATCAGAGCTCTGTGCATGAAATGATGATTTCTGGACAGTTATGATTATTGAAAAGGAAAAACTAAGGATCCCTTGAAAAAGATTTCACCTCTCATTATGGTGGAAGAACTGTCTCTAAATACCAAATCCAAAAGAGTCCTGCAATATCAGGCAGTGTTATAAAAACTCCAGGCGATTTGAGAAGAAAGAAGGCTGAATATTCTTACTACTAAAAATTCTTACTACTGAGTTATTTCTTCAGGTCTCACTAATTACTATGAAAGAAAGTCACATGGGCACACCAAATTCTTATTTATAGGTATGAAATGCTTTTTTGTTAAGACAAAACTAATCTGAATTTCCTTAAACATATCTTATTATCTAGGTCTCAGATAAAACTGACGTGAAATTCACAGGTTCTGAACCTGTCCTCATAAGCTTAAATTTGAGGTAATACCTTCAGCTTACATGTAATTGTTGCAAAAAACCTGAAAGCAGCTCCCTCCTCTCTACAAAAAAAAAGCTGTTATCTTTGGAATTAATCTCACTGCCTGTATAGCATTAATCCTATCTGGTTTCACTAAGCCTTTGTATATGTATTTATATGATCATACCTGCTTTTTTCAGGCATCAGAGGATTGCTTGTGGAATTAATTTCCTGGCAGACTTTACAGCAGTGTATAATGTAAAACTGTTTACTAAGCTGGAGTGTGATATTCATTCACTGGAGGCTCAAACACCACGATGCTGTGTTACAGAAATGCAATGCTGCTGTGCTAGAAAAATGACACTGATCTTACCCATACTCTGCATTCTGCTTCCAAATCTTGCAAACTCCCAAATAAGCAAGTAAGTGAAAATGGTGGCTTGAAGGTATTATGGAAAATGAAGCTGAAAAAAGAAAAACGGAAATGAAACCTTTCTCAGATGAAATAGGATAATATTTTTATGACATTCATTGGTAGTTCTTGAGCCAGAATATACTCAAGCATATTGGGTTGCTTGCCCAGAATCTAGCTGTTAACAAACACATTTCGGAGATAATGACTACAAATCTACCATTGTGCATATGCTGTGTGATTGTCTCATACCTTTTGGGAGAAAAGTTATTAGAGGAATTACACTGACTGTGGGCAGTCAATTTTCGGAGGTTTTGTCATGCACAGCATTTGCCATTTACATCCATAAGAGCAGATAGAAATGGCTCCAGAGGGTAAAAAGTGCAGCCAAAAAAATATATACATATAAACAGGAAAAATAAACCAACCACTGAATTGTACATGAACTCAGCGCTTTGTTGGGTGTCATCAAATGTTAAAAACCAAGCCAAATAAAAAGACACACAGATGAACAAATGTATGCTCTTTTATTAGGAAAGTGAATGCCATGGTTTTATAGGTCTTACTTCTTATCCCCTGTTGTGATTCATTATTCTGTGGTGGAGGATAGGGACTGCAGTAGCTTTGTTAACCATTTGTCATTTAGACAGTCCTGTGTATTATACAGGAGAGAAGCAAAGTCACACGGAGTTATTTTAATCTTGTGGGGTTGTCTATGTTTAGACAAGTTCTGTTTGTGCTTTGTAGCCTCTTTGTGATGTGTCACCTGACCTCTCATTCTGAAACAACTTTTCATGGGTTTTCTATTTAACAGAATCATTTTATCATTGACATTTCTTTTTTCACTGAGCTACAACGTAAGTGCCACACGGTCAAAAATGTCCACTGGGAAAGATCCAAAACAGGAGGCTGGAGCACATCATCAGGCAGGACTGAGCTGCCTCGGAGGTGCTACTTTGTGGTGAACTTGGGAAAGTAATTACTGCAGTATTTAATTCTACTTGAAGTCAATGTCAGGCAGGTGAGGACTTAACACTCTCTGGGTGCTAAATCTTTTAGAGTCAGACTTCACACAAGTTTTGGTATTTCTGACCTTTGGGCAAGTTCTTTCCTAGTCCCTTCCTTCTTGCAGAAATATGCAGAAGTTACCTCTCAATCAATTTTTCTGTCTTTCAAAAATGCCTCATCTTCATCACTCTTTTTTGGTTCTGGAATCTGCTTCTACTGAGATCTCTCCAGGAATTAGATATACCAGGACAGAATCATCAGCTGAGGATAAAGCACAATGTGTTTAGAACAGAAATTGCACTTTATGTGTACCTTCCTATTCTGTTGTAAAGTCTTGAACTACTGTTGATTGGAAACTTTTGTGACTCTCCATAGCTTCAATGGAAGACAGTGCTTTCTGTATAATTAAGTGAATACCCCAAACGTATCAGTCTGGTCTATAAAGCCTGATCTGAAATCTCACCAATCTGCTTGAAGGTGCCTGGCATTTCTGGATTTGATCCGATCTGGGAATACCAAGAGAATTGATTTTATCATTGGGAAAAGGCTGTGAGTGTACATTTATAAATGAGTATTCATATTTATGTATGCATGTAAAAAAATAGGATTAAAAGGAAAAAAAAAAGTCAGTTACATGTTGCACTAGCAGAGTGTAAAAGTTTTAGAGTCCAAGTTTATCCAAAGAAATTCAGTAGTGCTACATTCAAACCCATTTTAAACTTTCACTTTTCAGCTCTTTACCATGGAGACATGCATGGGTAATAGCTTCTCAGATAATAAAATTCAAACTATTGTTTTAAATTAAACAAAAATTAATAACCAGAAGGCCCCAGAAGTGGATTATAAGGAGCAATGTGTAAAAAACATTGAAATAAAGGGGAGACTGAGTAGAATTAAGGAAAAAGAGAAGATAAGTTAAAAAAATAACAATTTGGTGCTTTTTATGCAAAGCTTACAGCAATCTCTATTTTGTGGTTTAAGGCTGAAATCAATTTATCTATATTTGGACATGCCTTGCAGTGCCAAGGGGAGCCAGGAGCACAGGGAATTCATAACCACTTGCACAATAATTAACACCAGCCTTACTAGCACATCCCAGGCAGCCCTGGTTCAGCATGTATTCTGCCCATCAGCAAGCCCTGGGAAAGGTTCCAGTCATTAGGGAGATCACACTGTGATGTGCATCTTTTTCCATCTGGGTTGTGTAGTGTCCCAAGCAAAGTTGGTGCGCCAATGCAGAAACTTAGAGGTCCTGCCCAAGTGCCTGGCAGAGGTCAAAGAAAGATTTGTGAATGAGAAAATAAAGTAGATATGTACTTAAATCCATGCAATTTTAAAGAAGCATTGCTACCATGAGCTAGATAACGAAGAGGTTTGAAATGACAAAACTCTGTGGGTTTCTGGCTACATGGTTTAATGCTCTGCTAAGCATCACTAAGGCTCCTTGAAAGCCAAAAAACCATTAACTGAGTCTTGGGTGGGATGTATTCCCAGGTTCCCAGCAGGACTAGGGAAGTGGTAATTCCTCTGTCCTAGGCACCAGTGAGGCCACACCCCTGTGTTAATTTTTGGGGCCCCAACTACAAGAAAGAGCTTGAGGTACTGGAGCATGTCTGGAGAATGGCAACGGAGCTGGTGAAGGGCCTGGGAGCAAGCAACTTATGAGGAACAGCTGAGGGATCTGGGGGTGTTTAGCCTGGAGAAAAAGACACTCAGGGGACACCTTATCACTCTCTACAGTTTAGTGATGTGGGGATCAGTCTCTTCTCTCAAGTAACAAGAGACAGGACAAGTAGGGATCAAGAAAATTGCCAAAAGGAGATTTTTTTCATTTGTTAGAAAAAACATTTATGATGACAAAGTTAGCTGAGATAAAACCCTCATTCAAGAAAGTATCTGGTGACATGCTCTTATCCTGTTGAAAGCAGCAGGGCTTAAGTTAATGCAGAAAAATAAGTATATGTTTAAAAATGTTGAAAAAAATAGATGCTTAAATATTGAAAGAAAGATACATTCCAGAATTATGGACTTTGATGTTTGAGTGGATATTTATTTAAGTAACAAAACAGCTTAGCATAAGGACAACAGATTTCTTGATAGAAAAGTCTTACATTTATCTGTTTCTGCCATGGAAATTTAACTGCCTACAGTAGAACACCAGAATTCAAGCAGGTAGTGACTTGAATCCCTCTCTCCCAAGGGGAAAAAATTGTCAAACCACAGCTTTCTACTAGTGAGGGACACAAGTTACTATGTTTTCAAACAGCATTTGACTGTCTTACAAGTCACAAGCCACTGAGCTAAACTAACACAGATCACCCTTATGACTGAGTACATGCACTAGATATGGACTCGTCAAGACAGCTGCTCTTCAGGAACTTAGTCACTTCTTTTGGCACTCAGAGCATAAGTATACATCTCTTTATGGGAGGTAATAATTTGTCTCAGACTAAGTTTCAAATGTTTCACTGATGGAAAACCTCTTTCCTACTGGTTTTGCTGTTTGAAGAATAGATACCTGTTTTCCAGAAAGATAATTTGAAATTTGCAGCAGACCAAATTCAGATTTGTATATTAATTTGAAAGCTCTATAATTGCATTTCTTGTACTGGAAGAGACATCAATGATACATTCTGTCATATTTGATTTTTTTAAATTTGTTTGGCTTTTTAAGCAGTTTATTTGACAAATCCTAACATGGAGTATATTTAAAAGCATCTTTACAAGTTTTGAATGCATTTTGAAGGAAAATTCCCAAATGTATCTTCTTACATGGTAATGAGGGGAGTATATGACACATTTATCACAAAAACACTTCTAGAAACTGCTTAGTCTTATTAACTTCAAGTACTTTTCTATTAACACAAGAGTTTGGCATCATATATTCAAAGGGATTAGGATTTTAAGTAGAAATTATTATTATCAGACTATTTACAGTAAATTTAAAGATTCATATATTACTGTTAGTAAAAAGTAACAGCCAGAAAAGAAGATCCAAATGTTGTAAGCAAAACCAGCTGCCTCCTGTACCATTCAAAGAGTGAATCAAATAGGGAATAGAGCTGTTAACCCCATTGAGAATATCTATCCCACTGGTCTGTTAAATATATTTCCTGGAAATGCATGTACTTATTTCATGCTTGGAAAGATACATAAAATCTCATAAAAGTGCAATGAGGGGATAAACAACCAAAAAGGTGTTGTGACAGGAAGTCTGTAGCTAAATGATTAACCAAGCAAGATATTTGCTTGTGTAGCAAGGGGAAGAATAGGAAGGCTTTTTTTGTTCAAGGGGTGCTTTGAGAAAGCAAGGGTGGAAAAGGAGCTTATGGTGAAGAAAAAAATCACTGACAGGCAAAAAAGGGAAAGTAAGGGAACAAGGAGTGGTATTCCCACTACTGCTCCTCTGAAGAGCACTTTAGGAAATGTCACTCTTGTCCACAGCCAATTCCAGATGTTCAAAGCAGACAGAGAAAGAAAATGCAAGCTAGCTAGGCAGAAACTAAGCTCTGGTGGTCTTTTTACATCGGTTTTCTTTAGCACAAAGATGCTTCATGATTCAGTTATGTAAACGAGGTTTATGTAGAAAGGATGCATAATATAATAATTTTGGAACTGTAAGCATCCAACTTACCTCCATTACAGAAAATCACTGCCTGGTGCTGCCAGTCCCTCCTTCACTTGCCACGATCATCACAGATGTGGATGATCTATTCAGTATCACTTCAAAAATAGGATAGTTGGAAAAGTTATGAGTTGTTTTCCTTAGTAATGAAACCCACTCCATTTTCCTTTCAAGCTAAGACATATATCTAGAACTGTCCTTAGGGGAAAGAAGGGGTGAGCATTGTTTGACAATTATCTATTAAAACTAGATTTACAGAGTCTACCAGACATTTTTTTTTCCAATTTTAGGCTGGATTTTTAATCCCAGACCTCCAGGATCAAATGGTATATGGAAAGAGGAGAAAGTCCATTTCTTGTCTGCTTCAGCACCAAAAGTTACTGCTGTGGCAATAGGAAAGGCTTTTATTATACTCTAGTTCCTGAGGGGATCCACAGTCAAGGAACATTACCTTAGCCCTTGTGAAGCTCATATAGCTCATTTGATCTATAAAGAGCTTTACAAGCATAACTCACCCTAATCAGAAGTTGGCAATAAACTGCAATCACTTCTGCACTACCTACAAGAAACTCTGATGCTGTGAGTTCAGTGAGAATATCCAGATCTCCTCTGGAATTCTGTGCTAAAACTGAGACAAGGATCAGAGACCTGATATGCCACCTAAAATTGCACCAAGCTAGTAATAGGTCAATTACCTCTAATTTCCACTGCATTTAAAACAGGGATAGAAAACTTCAAAACTCAAACCTTCTATGGAACTCATAGATTATACCCTGGGGGTACATAAGACTGATTTGTAGGAGAAGATTTGATTATGCCAACTTCACTTTATTTGTCCCGTCTCTCTGGGCAATGGTGCAACTGCTTTTCAACAATTAAACGTTTTAAAAACTTGTTATACCTGTGGCAAAGTGATTTCTTCCTTTGAGGTCTTAGGTTCTTTCTGTAGTGGAACAATGAAATATATCTGAAGTATATTTGGGACACTTGAGGTGTCCTTGATCCATATAACTAAGAAAAGACCAAGAGGATGCAGCTGCCATCCAGAAACAACAAAGGTCCATTCAGTACACATTGCTCCATCTCTGTGGAAATACTTTAATTCTAGGAGATTCAAGACCAGTAACTCCCAACCACTTAATACATTTCTATGTCATGATGGAACTTTGTGACACAGAGCAGGGGTCAGTCAATGAAATTCAGAATGCTGTCCCAGGGCTGTGTGCTGCAAAGAGAGGTTTAGACAATTGAAGAGCACAGTAGGCTCAAAAGTCATACCTCCCATTCACACACCCTGGGGCAGTGGTATTTTGTTATTTATCTTTGCCAGAAGAGTGCCATATATTGATTGCATATTTTCTGTGCGTCCAGTCTCTCCCTTTGTCGAACCCATTCCTGTGGGTGAATGTCCATGTACATTGCAAAGATACATACACCTTTAATCAGATTCCTCTTTGAAATAAATATTCAGTCTCTATCATTTCTACAGTTTCTGTGGCCAGACCATGTTTGTGGATCTGAGCTCTGCTTTCAGAAAGCACGAACGAATAAGGGGTGGCATCCCTTTATTCCTTCCTTGAGGAGTTTATTACGTCCATTATGTTTTCCTACAGTATATCAGTCTCTCTTTTTATTCTGACTTGTCTTTGCCTCCTTTTGTACTTTATATTGATAACGTCATTAAGCCCTCAGATCTTCCACAACAAGGAGCATATTCCACTAAAGGCAACAGTAGAACATCTGCTTACTGTAATTGTGCAGATTCTCTCCTTATATACCAGACCCTCACTGCCTTTTCTAAATGATTGCATAATTTCCCTTTATTTTGTTCCTATGCTGTGGGACCATGCCTGCCATCATGTTACCTCCTGGGGATTTTACACTGGAAGCGACTGCTGGGAGTCAGTTCCAGAAAAGATATGACAATGAGAATGTAAATATACAATACAGAGTAATTGTTCCCAAGGTGACTGTAAATCTGGGCCAGGGAACACAGTCTTGAAAGGTACTACTCACATTTATGGAATAGCAGCTGTAAATTATCATAGTCTCTTTCACTTCAGAAAAGCTATGACAATTCATACCAGCTCAAGGAGTGTCCCTGAATTCATGAAGAAAATTTAATACTCATACTTCAACACATTTAATGAAACAAGAGAGTTAGCACATTTATATAGAAGTGCAATTCAGAAACCCACGTTAAAAGAGAAATGTCTAATGTCTTTAAAAAGGTATGACTGTATATATTTCACCAGGATTTCATGAGCAAATACAATGTTCAAGGCATTTAAATTTGCTATTTAAAATTTCATGGATGGGGTAACCTGAACTGTATACATCCTGGCTTATCTGGGGTGAAAACACAAACTTTTAAAATTGGGTGCAGGTTTTGTTCAATCTGGCATATTCTGCTTCAATCTACTTAATTCCACCAGCTTTAATAAGCATTGCTCAGTTCATAGCAGCAGCATGGAGAAATTGGCAGATTAGCCTTGAACTGATACTGTAAACCAAATAAATCTGCCAGGCTTTTTTCTTCTTCCCTTTAGGGGCTGAATGCCCAGCTCAGGCTGAAGCAGGCACACACATTCAGGGCAGACTGTGGTGTGCTGCACGAGGCAGGGCTGTGAAGCATGAAAAGGTTGATTGGAGTGAAAGCTCTGATAATCACGCTTTCATCTCAACACCCTAGCAGGCCTGGAGAGGAAGGAGGGCTGTGTGCAGAAGGTCAAGAGTGGTTAATATTAGGACAGGCTAAATGACACCTCCTAAACAGCTGCTGTTGTGCTTCAGAGAGTGATGCTGCAGGCATGTCAGCGGTGGCAGACACGCAAAGCATATTTTGGAAAGCAGGATTTTAGTGCTGTAGCAAGTGAAGACAGGTGAATAACCAACAGAGCCAAACTCTGAAAGCCATACTCAACCTCAAAAACCTGCTTTGGTTTTTCAGGAAAACCATCTAGTAGGGATTATAAGATAAATGCTCAATTCGTTTGAGTCAACAAAATTTGTTCTCTGTAAAAATGGAAATGTCACGCTTATGACTTGAAAGAAAGACTGAAACTGGCTGAATCCTGGATCAAGTTTGCACAATATTTAGCATGAGAGTTTTCTGATCACTGCAAGCTTCGTTTCAATTTTCTTCAGATTTCCACAAGACAATTTATCCTGATTATGTCCGCTTAAGACAGAATATGTTAAAATTCAGTATAGTTTATCTATGGATAAAAATATTATTTGAATATGTGATAATCAACAGGATGTGTTTTATTTGCTTGTTAATCCCAAAGCAACAAATATGTTTTAATAAATGCAGAAGGAAAAAAAAGTGAAAACGATCAGTACCTTTTGTTTGACAGTAACAAAGGAAATGTCAGGCCAAAGAATTAGTCTTTTCCAGAAATTTATAAGCATCTGAAAAGGGGAGCTTGTAATGAATGTGCTTCCTCAACCAGAACAAGCACACTGTGACTGCAAGGCTATCATAATGCAACACAGTGTACCAGTGGGAAATAAACACACATCAAGAAATCTTATTATTTCTATGAGTGTGCTTCAACGTGAGCAATTCTAATGAGTACAACAGCAACTGCCTCCCTCCAGTTACTCTGCAGGTGTTCTCACACAGAGTGCAGTGGGACCCAGGCTTTGTCAAACATCTTTGGGCCCAGAAGATATTTGAAGGAGAGACCCCCTGAAATTTCTCTTCTTACCTTACAAATCTATAGGTCACTTCTGCCACACCCTTTCATCCACTCCAGTAAGGATATACATGCAGCTACAGTATTAACAATGCTTTTGCATTTCTGCCACACGTTTTGGGGTTTGGGTAAAGTGCATCGCTTTCTTTTGCTCTATATTTCCTTGAATGTTGCCAGTAACTTTAGTTTCCCATCCAGCAGTGTAAATCCCATCTAATTCTAATGAAGTCAGTGGTTAGGATTACTACTGAGATAGCCAAATTTTTCTTTCTGAGCCAATCCAATGTTTTAAACAGTTCCATGTAATTTCTTATGCATTTGGAACAATTTAGACAATCCTGAGGAGAAACAGTTATTTCTAGGGATACTTTGGCTGCATCTTTCAGACAAGAAACTTTCAAACTCATAAAGCTGTACCTAGATGCAACCTGTCATTTCATTCTGTTTCATAAGCTATACTTAGCTCACTGAAAAAAGTATTAGGAACAGATTGTCAGTTGCAGTAAATAATTAGAGTTCAGTTACAGCCAAAGAAGTTTTTGTGATTTATGTTCCAAAAGATCTGACCTACAGCAGAGTGCAGTAGTTATCTCTCCAATGTAAGAAGAGAACTCTTCTCATACCTCATGTATTTTATATCTTCTAAAGAGTTTTATTTCCACATAGTGAGTATCATGCTTCCCTGATACTGATGACTTTATTCATTAAGTATTCTCATATTAATATCTTTCTAAATTTAATTAACTTTTATGGATATTTTCTTCCAACTTCTATGCTTTTCTATTATGAAAAGTACCAAGTGCTTTAATGTTCTGTAATTTAGAATGGTTACATATTGCTCAGCAGGTCAAAATTCAAGGAGTGAATAGTAAAATAAAAAATTGTCTCAAAGCTGTTCAAAAGCTATCTCCATTATTTAGGAGATAGACAATAAAACCTTTGACATTCCAAATATGCAGTAGATTCTTACTTAAAAGTGACCCATAAAACCAATGGATTTCAGGAGGATCAGAGTTCAGGATCCTTCACAATCTCCCTTGCCATTTGCTCTCCCAAACAAGCCTGTCTTTTGAAGTGAGCCCTGAGATAAGTCCCTCTTCCCTTTATGCCTTGATGCCTGCACCACAGAATGCAAGTGTGCTATCCCAAATACTGAAATCAACAATTTATTTTCTCATAAAGGAGGGTCAAGGTCATTTTATTTCCGTTTTGAGATTTTAACATCTTTTGGACCCGTGCCCTGAAATAAAATCAATAGAAAATTAAGCCACCTGGCTTGGACCTGCAGCACCTGCAGCTGAAACATGTTGTAAGTGGCTCTCAAATACCTGCCACCACTTCAGCTATGAGGGACTGTGGGGACAGGACAGGCTGGAGAGTGCAGCTGTGGTTGTGGAGGATATCACCGCCCTCAAATCACAAACACAGGAAGACAAATGACACCAGTATGTCTGCAAAACTCTTGGTTCAGCCTCCAAACTCTTCTGAGATATTTTGCTTTGCTCTGGAGATATTTTGATTTGGCTTTGAGTCGGGTTTCAGTCTGCTCAGAATTAAGGTAAGTATTGTGATGCCGTTGAGAGACTGTGTAACCTACATGGTTCCAGGTAATTAAAAAAAGACAGAAAAAGATGGATTAGTGCACTTCATGCACTGTGCAAGTATTCCCACAAGCTTTGTAAAGTAATGAGTTTGATGCTTGAATAGGCCAGTGGCTCTGAAGGCAAATCATTGTTTGGTTTATCTTCCACTCCTTTAAAAACTTGTATTGGAATCTTTAATTTCCATGTAGGCAACCAAACAGATCCTTAACTTAATATGTCCTCTGAACAACTTGCCTTCTTACAGTGCAGCAGCTACCCCTACTACCCCCAGCACTGCACTGCACTGTCAGCACCAGGCCCAGGCCCTTTCATCTCATCTGGGATGGTTTCAGCCAAGAGCAAAAGTGGGAGCACCACAAATCACACAGTGTACTGACCTAGTGCTATTCTGGTTTCATCTCCATTAGCACTAACAGCAGTACTTGCTCTTTGTAAATTTTCAGTTCAAAAAGAATTGTAGATTAAAACCTTTTGTTCTCAAATTGTTGGTAGTGACAGCTCAGAAGAGCTTCACTGTTTGGGAGCTAATGGTCTTAAGCTCTTCCTCAATATTCAACACAACCTGCTGATTCATCTTTCATCAAGAAATTCCAGTATCAGCTTTATCACAGCTCTACTAATACTTTTGATAGTAGGTATTCAGTTTTATTCCAATTTACTGCATAAATTTATAACCCCAGTAATGGGAAAGGACGGGGTTCTGATTTGACCAGGAGAGCTGAAAATGCATTTGTACTGTATCCCTGCATACTCTCTCAGAAAATCGAGATATTGTGCCACATTCCACTTTGAACAAGATCTAGAGTAAGCTTCTGAAATACACAGTTCAGGGGGTCCATGAGAAATTGCAAATTTTCTCAGTTCCCAGAGCTTTGTACCAGAAGCAGTACAATAGGGATTTGCAGCAACTTCTCTGAGGTAATTAAACATCTAAATATCCTTAACTTTTTACTCATGCATTGCTGCAAAAATTTCTGTCCTTTTGCTCTTGTTTAGCTCTGCAACCTCACCAGAGTTGACACACAAAGTCTCTAGCACTTGGCAAGACCCAGATTTACCAGCATTTTCCTGTTGCTTCACATAAGGGGTCTTACTAGTGGTCAGCGTTTCTCTGCCTCATTCAATTTGGGTGTGGTACACAAAAGTCACACAAGGACCCTGTAAGGATTAGGGGATTTTGGTCATAAACGAAAGTATGAGCTTTATGTTAACAGCAAAGGTAAAATAAGTGCTGATATTACCCCTTCTCATAGATGTCTCTCCACTTTCTTTCTAAAACCATCTTGCACTTTTTTTTTTCTTTTTTTTGGTCAGAGAAAGTGTCTCTTCCATTTCTGCTAAATATCTTCTAGTACTGCATGGCTCTTATAACTTTATGATAAGGTTTTTCTGAGGTTACATCCTATTTTTATTTGCCATGCATCACCCACAGGTCAAGATAGCTGTACATGATAAGATGGCTAAAGAAAAGGATTTCTTGAAAAACACTCAGTACCTTTGAGGACAATTAAGAAGTAAAATAAGAAGCATGATGAAGAATGACAGTTGTAGTGATAGCAGTAATGTCAGAAAGAAATAAAAGAGCCAATCTTGACTAAAGATGAATTTTTTGTGTGACTGAGAGGTAGATTTATTTATTTGACTATTCCTTTCAAACTTACTTTTGGATCCAAAGAGTGACAATAAACACAGAGCTCCTGTGGTGCCAGAGACCAGAATCACATTTAAACCAATTAACTGTAGATGTGAAAAGTAATATACATATCAAAAGAAAATGTTGAAAAGTTAAATTATTACTCCTCTTTTTCCTCTTGAAGGGCAATTGAACCTCTGCTGAAACACGATTATGAATGTTCCTTAAGTGCAATTTTCCTTTTCCCCCAACATTATCAATTATATGTTTCGGAAAAGCCCAGGTAAGTAGGGTACTATGCAGAGCAGGCAGATTCAGAGGATTCTCAGTCCTCCTTTCAAGACCTGCTAATTGTTGAAAGCATCCGCGTTAGCTACCAGGAGATGAGACTGAAATTCTTTAAGATTTTATCCATCACACTTTGCCACATCAATCAATTAGAATAGCAGTGCCATTCAGACTCTGAGCATTCCCAAACTTATTTTTGCCATGTTCTGTACCTGAAAATGAATACAGTGAATCAACTGATGCCTTAAAAACGCCCAAAGAAGGAATATCTCAGGTGGCTTGTAATGTCTATTCCTTTTTACATGTTTTCTTTCAGTACTTGCCCTTTTTGCAACACTGTTAACTGGCATTAAGGCTGAGTTCTCCATATCCTAGGTTAATTAAATATCATTTTCCAATCACTCATTCCACACTCTGTGTTTTGGCAGACAATTACTTCTAAGCACAGGTGGTTGTATTTGTCCCTCATGAATCACAATTTTTCTCCAATTAGGCAAAAACATTCTGAATTTTTGCCTCTGTGCTCACAGGTCTCCCTAATTTGTTGTCCTCCTCCAATTCACATGCTCTATGCCATCACTCTGCATGTGAAGAAAGACAGGGATAGGTATCAGGTTCAGAGAGATTTCTGCAGACACTTACTTGGTAATTGCTCTGCAAGTACAGTTCCACATGAACTTTCAAGCTTGTCTGCACTCTGGACTCTGCCTGAAATCCCTACCTGACTGAAAGGTACCTCTTCCTGCTCCTTTAAACAAAACCCTGTACCTTGTCATATTAAGTTATGGCTCATTTTCTCCTCACTACTCACACCTGACAGACATGTGGCCCATCGGCCTTGTTTCTTATGACCTAAATGCTTTTGAATCCAAGGGCACTTAGATCAAATGACTTCTCCAAGGTCACAGAGAAAATCAATGTCACCACGGGGAGAAATTCAGGAAAGTCTAAGAAGATATTATTCTGCTCTCAGACCACAGCTTTCTCAATGCCTTTATTAAAGTGAGAGTTTTCAGGAGTTATATGAGGGATTAAAGACTGTTTGTTAGGTGGAGCTAGGCTGAACATAGACGGTGTAAATGAGCAAGGAGAGAAGAACAAGTTTACCGAACCTGGGCATTCGGCCCAGTGCTGAAGGATTGAACTCCAAATTTTGATTTTTTTTTTCTAATATATATCCCAAATGAATCAAAGCAGAAACTCACTACACCTGGAAGCAGAGTTTTGTCTTGCAGGATCAAGGTGTAGAAGTAATTGACAAAGGCTAGTACAAGTCAAAAAAATAAATCCAGAGAGACCTTTCACAGAAAACTCCTTGAGATCAGGAACGATGTGAAAATTCTGTAGGTCAAGTCCAGACATCATAAAAGCATCAGAATGTATTGATCAAGCAAGGTGGGGAGGAAAAAATGAAACATGCCAACCCCTTCCCTGGAGAGGATTTTAGTGACAGTTCCTGTCTAGACACCTTGAGAACTGTTCTGATGGCCAGACACAGGCCTCTAATGCCACCTTGGACATGGCATGCTGTTGGAGACACATCCACATGGGTCACAGACTGCCAAAACCTGTGTGAGACTTGCTTTCCAGAGTGGTAGCTGGAGCCCAGAGATCCCACTCAGGCACTGAGATCACCTTCTCTGCTTCAGAAATGGTTATAGCCTGAATTGTTCTGATTAATGCTGGAACACATGAGGCTGTTTGCCTAAACCTTGTGGATAAGCAAAACTTGGTAAAAGGTTTGCAAAATACAAGACGGTTATGAAGTTTTGCTTAAACTAACTGTTTGATTTATTGTTTTCCCAGAGGGATTTCAAAGTCCTTGCATTCCTTCATCAGGAATCACTAACATGAGGAAAAACAACCAGTAACAAAAGTTCAAAGAAGAATTTATCTTAACACAGACACAC
Organism: Motacilla alba alba; assembly: GCF_015832195.1. Taxonomy (NCBI): domain Eukaryota; kingdom Metazoa; phylum Chordata; class Aves; order Passeriformes; family Motacillidae; genus Motacilla; species Motacilla alba. The sequence goes on from NC_052031.1 coordinate 59,668,191, forward strand.
ACAAATGTTTTATGTTAGTAAAAATTAATTGTGAGGACTTTATTTTTGGTGAGTTTTAAGATTCAAATCTCATGTATTTTAGCTGTCATCAAAATCAGATTCAGGTTTGGTTTGTTATGACATAGAAGTCAGCCTGTTCTCTATTTTTTTCCCAAGCCAGTCCTTCTATCTGCAATAAAGAAGAAGACATTGCACTCCAGCTTTGAATTTGCTGTAACTACAACAATCTGTAAGAGCAGTTCTCAGAGTAACTGTCAGTACAAAGTATATCTTGCCTTTTGTTGTATAATAGAGGAGGATAAAAAAAAAAAAGGTGGATATACTTGTACACTGAAGTTGACATGAAAAAGGGAAAGTCAACAGCAATAAAACCATACCCTGTGGAAAAAATGCTGGTCCCTTTCGAGTTGAGCCATATTTTCACTTAGGATGAAAGTGGCCTCACTTCAACATTTGGCCTCTTTGGAATGAGTAGGATTTTTTTCCTTCTGCAGCTGCTTTATCTGCCCTCCACTTAATCTGTGCTGAAGATGCCCATGTGAGGAAGAGGGAAGAAGTGGCAGTAATTTGTTAATCAGAATTTGCTTGCAGAGCAGTTTCTTATGCCTGCATTTGCTACAGAGAGCTGTTAAAGTTTTCTCTTTTACTCCAAGTTTCCAAGACCAACTTGAACAAAAAACAAGTACTGCATGCACCAGTGAACTGCATTATGTCATTAGCAAGCATTGGCTTTCATGTTGCACAAAATAACCAATTTTTCCTCTCAGAAGAAAGCATGCAACTGGATTATTACTTTGAAATAGGAGCCACACCAAAAAGCATCCAAGAAAAAGTACAAGTCACCATATTTTAGTATAACCAATTAATAGCAGCATGTATTCTTTTAGTGCAATGGGAAATACAAACAAGGGGTTATGATTTGTGGGCTTCCACCTACAGAATGCCCTTCAGTGCATCAGTCCTCACATCTGTAACTGGGACGTCATTTACAGCAAGCAGCTATTCACATGATTAAAGAACTATTCACTGCTAGGAACATGTGTGTGCTCATAATAAGCTTGAATGCTCTCCTCACTGGAGGCTCCTCTTTGTATTTTAAACAGTGAATCTATATACAAAGCATAAATAAAAAAAAAAGAAGAAGAAGAAGAAATTACATATCCTTTCTAATCACCCTTGCTCATACACTCATTACTTCCCAGTGATAATTACTAGCTGCAACATCCAGAAAGGACTGTGATCATACCTGTGAATTAATTTCAAAAGGCAGGTATTAATTAGAAAGCATGATGGTGGGTCTATTTATACATAGTTGCTGGGACTGGACAGTTAGCAATGATGGGAGAGGGAATCATAAACCAATAACCAGCAAGCCTAGTTTCTTTCAGATAGTCAGAATTTTATTGTTACTAAAATGTAAAGATAAGATTCTCAGCTGTTGGAAGTCAATGGAATTACTGCAATTTACACTAGTCAAGCATATGGATCTATATATACAGTTAAATACACCCTTCCTGAATAACAATAGTAATTTCCCTGCAAACTCTGCAATGTCTGGCAATTAGAGCAAGAGACCATGAGTCAGACCTCCTGAGAGCTATTCTGAGCTGAGCTAGTGCTGCAATCCCCAGCCTGTGAATTTGGGAGGATGGATTTCAGAAGCTCTGAACACCCACAACCCTAACTGAAGCCAAAAAGAGTTCGGGTGTGAGCACCTGTGGGAAAATCAGGTCTTCGGTCACCTACAACTTGTTGCTGTCTGTAAGTCCTATCTCCACTGTTTTCTGCCCCCTGGGGTTCTCTGGTTGTCTGATTAGGCATTTTCCATGTAATTCATTCAAACTTTATGACTTATTCTAAAACAACAACAGAAAACAGAACAAATTGCCCAGAGAGGTTGTGGAATCCTCTCCACTGACACCAAAGAACCATCTGGACACAACGCTATGCAAGATGTTCTTGAATGAATGAATTAAACAGCATTGATATTACTGCAGGAAGAGTTCCCTTAACAGAAGACAACCCTTGTGTCCCTGTGAAGAGCAGCAGGAATTTAGCAAATCATTTTTTACCAGAGTTTCAGCACTAAATGCTATTTCAAAAATGGCTGTCAAGACTGTGCTCCTCAGAAATTGTGTTGAGAAAGTAATTTCCCCCCCCAAAAGGGTTCCATCTAAGCAGTTCTGAGAAAATACATACATGGATCAGCTGGAAAATCACTATATCTTGTCAGTGAGATTCTGCGTTGACATTTCAAGGGGCTTAAATCTGTAGTTGGGCTTCATTTCATAAGTAGTAGATAGCAAGCACTGATTTGCTTAGATAATTATGAAACATTTGTCAAGTAGCTGTAAAATGGACTTGTTCAGAGACAGTTTTCTGTGTCTACCTTTGGGGGCTTGCAATGCTGCATGCTGGGTATCAGGTAGAGGGAGGAAAATTGTCTGGCAATTTCAAGAATCTGCTGCAGAAATAATTATAATAAAAAAGTCCTAAACATATTCTGTGACAAAATTTTCTCTGTGACCTATTCCCTAATAGCCTAATAACTTTCTCTGCGAGAGCTTTCTTGTTTAAATTGCTAGCTGATGAATATAGTGCAATTGGAGAAATTCCACAGATGCCTTTGAGGGGAATTTTTTTCAGCATGTGAAAATGTAGTGAGATCAAGTAAGGGGGGGCAGCAAGACATCCCAGACTTGATTTCTACCCCAGGCTCTGCCAACAAGTTATTTTCTGTCTAGCTCAGGATATTTATATTTCTCACCTTATCCAGCTTCTTCTAATCCATAGCCCTAATGCTCTCAGAGGTACTTTGTGGGGTTTAGAGAATGTCAGTAAAAGCCAGAGATGCTGATAGTGGAAGACAGATCTTGCAGTTTGTATGCACTCAAATGTGGGGCCTGGGCAGTGGGCAGTGTCCAGGGGAAGGCAGTGTGCCAGCACAACCAGGTGTCACCTTCTCATAGGATAAACATTGTGAAAGTGTGAACATGAGCACTAAATCCATCTTAGCTCACAGGTTTTTGATTTTCAATACCCAGGAGGTTGAAGATAGGTCACTGGAATTTTTATTCTCAGTAGCACTAAATTTCAGCTCAGCCCAAGTTTCTGTGACCTCCAGGTGTTCCCAGGGTGCTGTTCCTTTCCCTTTCATCCCCATATGTTGCTGAATTACAGTGGGTTAATAAATTGCCATGTGTCAGCCAAAGCAAAGGTCCTGATTTTCCACACAGTCTTAGCCTGGGGCAAATATGAAGTAATCCAATTTACTCTTTAAAAGTAAAGCTTTTTTTTTTTTTTCCCCAAAATTTGCTATTTTTCTTCATTGCTTACTCCAGTTTCCTGGAAAGATTGAGCTCTAAGCATGATTTTGTTTTTACAATGTAAAAGACACAGGTAACAGAAAAGCTCTTTGCTGCGCAGGAGCTTGGGAAAGCCATTTTGCCTTTGCTATGGAATAACCAGGGTATTTTCCTGTTCCAGGTGTTAAGGAAAGGATGAAACCAAAGAATCAGTATGCCCCTTTCTCTCCCATCTGCTTGGAGACAGTGGACTCCCACCAAAAAAGAAATACAGAGATGATGTTTAACATGTTTTTTACTTTACTGACAACCAAACCATTATGACTTCCCAGCCTTTAGATCAGAGCAAGTAGTTAGTAAAAGCAAAAAGGAACAACGGCAGCTTTAGAGAGCTGTGTGGTATCTGACCTTTCAGTGACATCTTTGTAAAACACTGTCTGGTAAAAATCTCTTGGGGAATAATCTTCCAGATTAGCTGCTTTGAATCTGGGCTTGTAGTTCAAGTACAAGCATAAAATATGTTTCAGACAATGACAGTGGTAGTTGGAGTGTTATTCTGTGCACTGCACTCTGTGTTCCCAGGTTGTAGAGAAACAAAAGGAGCAATTCCACACCAGGCAGTCTGGAGGGAGGCTTGAAAAGGTGCTGCAAATGCAGACTTAACTCACAGATATGAAGCAAGTGACCAGGCAGTTTCCATTAATCCTTTCTATAATAACTTCTGAAAAATGATAAAAATCCCCAAATATCTACCTATCTAGGTCAGTGTCAGGATTGGTTTTAGTAGTTCTACTTACATGTGTAAGGTTAAGCACACCCAGCACACAGCCCCTTCACTCCCTTTGCTGTACCAAGCTGGGCCTTTCTCACCACCTAATTCAGTGACTAGATTTCTTCTAGAACACAAGTTTTGCCAATGAAACAAATTCTTTGGTTTATATTTAAGGGAAAAATCAAAAGGTTGTTACCTTATGCCCGTAGCCTGTGTACCATGAACAGCTCTACAACAGCAGCTCCCACATTTTCCTACATTTCTGATCATGAGAGATGTGTCAGCCACACTTAGTAGCACTCATAAGAAAACACCTGGGGATTGATACAGACAGCAGTTGCAGGAGTGGAGTTTTAAAAACAGTTGCATCATGTAGTAGATTTTGGCCCAAGGGGACATAGGTGACTCTCTTGTAAGTTTTTAAACCATAAACCACCTCATGTGCCCACAGCTGGTGCTCTGAATACTATCAATATTCAAAGCAGTGCTCACAGTTGCAGCCATGAGCTCTCCTGTTACAAAGACACCTTTCCCTTGTTTGCCTGTGAGTTTTAAGATAGCTCTCCAAGATAACCAAGATCCACACTGGGTAACAACAGCAGCTCTTTTCCTTTCAGGATGTCAAATCTCAGCTTTCTTCATGTCCCTGCACTCCCCCAGCAGCAGCCCAAGCAGGCAGCATGAATGAGCCAGTCAATTGCACAAAGGTGACCATACCTGTCTAGAAATCCTACCAGCAATTGCCTCCTGGAACTGAAGAACAGCACTTGGTAGAGAGGAAGAAAAAAAAAAATCCCCTGAGCTAGTCATGATATGAAGGATGGAGCTGGATGATGAGAGACCCACAATCGTTGAAGGGATTTTCTCCATGCAGTGAGTGGTTATGCAGTTCAGCTGCTGCTCATTGTATTGGAAACAGCTGTCATAATATTATGTTCACTTCAAAAGTACATAATAATTAAAACATTTTGGCAATTAGGAGATTCAGCTAGAGGCAGTAAACCAGGTGATCTGCACTGCAATTAGAACTGAAAAAGGTAGTGTTCTTTGCTCCTTTTATGCAAAGCAATTATCAGAAATTACTCAGTATTTTGCTTTCCCAGCTAAACAGATTGTACATTAAAATTACCTACTGGTGCAGGGGGGTTCTAGCCCCACCAAGGAGGGATTTAGATGTTATTTTTCAAAACTCAAAGATAATGGGATGGGTATACTCAGCCAATTTAAAACAGAGGATATTTTCTGCTAAAGTTAATAAAGCATTATAAATATTCTCCAGAAAATGATTTTTTCAGTGGGTGCAGGCTGAAAGTTTGCTGGATTAGAACGGGCACATGTAATTTGCAAAGATGCAGACGACTGCAAAAGTGAGGAGCAGAGTAGAATAAACACTTAGTCTAAGGGAAGTATGAAATGCTCTAATATGACTTATCTCTGTCCACTGCAAAATTAGTTACCTGTAAACATTTTTAGAGGTCTTAAATACAACTGTAAGACAATTTCAAAAACCCAGTGGAAGCAAAGCCTCTGAGACACAGACCAATAACAAGATTTATCTTAAAATCTTTTCCAAACAGTAACATTTTAACTGCTTGATCTCAGAGTATAGGAGTATTAATGATAACAGAAGTTGCAAAACATTACATTTATCGTAAAGTTGAATTATAAAATGTTCCTAGAAATGAAGCTCCAAGTAAATCTCAAATTGCTGTATTAGATAATGAAAAATAGTGTAAGAATACTTACATTAAAAAAGGTAGAAGTTATTTTTAAAGAAAATAAAACACCTCAAAATGCTGTCTCTATGTCAATATTCCAGAGAATATATAATGGCTTATCAGATGGACACAGAAAATTTGAAAAGTTTTCTCAGTATCAGAGCTAGCATAAGGACTTTACAACCAGCTGGTAAGGCTTGTTACCTGTGAGTTGAAAGGTCATGTTTAAAACTGAATTCCATATTTTTATGAAGCTGCATGACCAAACAGACATCAGGATTCCGAAACCGGAGGTGAATGACAAATTGGAAGAGGTTGCTAACACCCAGGAGGATGAAATTCAAATTCAGAATTAGCTGGAGATATTAGTTTAAAATAAGCCTAAATATTCAAGATGTACTAACGCGTGAGTGGAAATTGAGAAAGTCTGTTTAGACAGAAAAAACCCTGATACAAGGCTTATATGGAAGCCTGAACTGGAGCCACGAAGCGATGCTGCGCTAGAGAAAGGAATCATCATCCTGAGATGCAGAAATAAAAAGTAAATTATGAGGTCCTGGCAGTGCTGCAGAGATTTCAGCAAGAGTATGACACTCTCTTTGGGGTATTGTTACTAAAAAATCTGTAGACAAACTGAGGGGAGACTGACAGATCTTATATGGAGCTCAGCAGCCATAGCCTGTGAGAAAAACCAGAAGGATCCTGTGTGTTTGACTCAGGAAACAGCAGAATTCTGAGGCTGGCGGGAAAGAAAAGTTTCTTTAAATCCATAAAGGTTGCTATAAAGATGTGTATGATTGATTTGTTGCCTTTATCCACTTGAAAACATATTTGTTGTAGAGAAGAAAACCTGGAAGCAAACCCTTGCTGAAACAGATTCTTCTTTCATTTGGAAGTTTGTATGGCAGAAAAGTTGAGATAGAGCAAGCAGAGAAAGAATTATTAAAAGCATTGCAAAGCAGAGAAACATTATTAAGTTTTTTAATCTGCATTCCTCTTATTCCTTCATATATTTCAGTGAGAATTTTCACTAAAAATCAAAATGTGAAATAAAAGTTTAACCCTTGAACAGCCTTTTATCTCTATTAGAGCTCTATGAAGTCAGAATAAAACTAAAAAGATTAACCAGAATTCAAAGTATTCATTGGTCAAAAGACTTTGCACTGTTGCCCTGTAACACTAGAAATTATAATTTCCCTACAGTCTCACTGAAGCAGATAAAAATAGAAAGTGTGAGGGTAGGAGGAGCGTAAGGGAATCCAACTTTTGCCTCTAGGTTTTGAAAATAAATGAGAGAAGTAGCTAGTTTCTATTATTAGCCACTCGAGGCTGCCAAAGGCAAAATTTTAGTAGACTTTGTATCAGTGGAAAATCCATTTATAACTTGCTTTGATTTCTGTTCCATTTCCACACTAGGGCAAGAAAATTATAAACTATAGCTACATCATAAAATCAAAAATTTGTGAGAATTCCTGTAACAAATTGCCACCTATTTGAAGATAATCTGTTTTGCTCATTTGGGCTTCTCAGACTTTCAAATACAGTTATGAAATAAATAAAAAACCATTTCTCCAGCCCATCATTTAAGTATCTTAAGACACACACGGAGTTGGGGAAGGCAAACTTTAATCTTGCATCCCATTTATGCAAGTAATTGAGGCTTTGCTCTGGCACATTCCACACCCCAGACTGCTCTGATGTTTCTCTGTGAAAGTGCTTCAGATGAGGGTGGTTATAGGCATGATACAGGATTGGAGCCCAGAGTCAGTCAGGGAGCAGACAGACAGGACTTACAGGGAGAAAGTCCACACCACTGCACTTCTTCCCCTTTTTTCACTTGTATAGGGAAGGAACATTCTTCTGTTTTGTTACATTCTCCAGAAGAAAGAGAATATATTTTCAGGGATAATGTTTCTTTCAACAAAATTGTATTTTCCAGTGAAAATAGTTCTTATGCAGAAGTCTAAACACACAATTATAATATTTAGACTGTAAAAAGCATTTTTATTTCATCAAAACACTGTGCAAGCATCAGTAATTAACCTTACCACGTGTCTTTAAAACAGACAAGTACTGTCAGTTCTATTTAATAGCACAGTGAAAACACAATATAAGTTGCTTGCTGAAACTTACACAGTGAAATAGTGGAAGAATGGGGTTACATATGAAGACTTTCTCTTTTTTCCTTTGACTAACTTGCCAAGAAGCAGAGCTTCAAAAGGAAACAGTGTGTTTAACCCTTAGTGACAGCATTCAGGCTCAGCAGTCCCTGCAGTATTCTGCAATAAAAAATCTTCACTTTTGGGGTTGCTGAGAAGTATAAGGCCCCTCTGCCTGGAAAAGGGGGACATAAGAGTGGAGAGGTTGTTGTAGGAAAAGCATGGGCAATTCCAGCCTGTCATCTTTTGTTTTGTTTTGTTTAAGCACAGAAAGTCACATTTCCTGTGAGCACCCCCCAAACACTGAGCAATGGGTGCATTGTGAGAGGCGTTGCTGCTGTGTTGGTGGCAAAGAGAAGTTCTCCCACGTCCTGTTGTGCATGGATGATGTGGCAGTGTTTGAATAAATTATTTATAGGCTATATGATAAACTCAGAGCTTTCTCCAGCATCCGGGCTGAATTCCAGTTCTGCTGTGATGGTTAAGAAGAATTACCTCTGACAGCCCCTGAACCAAACTGCAGGCAGTGATGGGCTAATCCATGTAAGACATGCCCATTGCACAATATCTACTGTAAGCCTCAGGGCTGCACAAGCATCTGCATGGAGGGGGGTGGATGATGAGGAGAAATTTTCCCTTTTCTAATGTTCATTTGAAATAATACAGCTGTTTGGTTGAGAGCAAAGATACATTTAACAGCATATTTGCTGATGATTTGCACAGAATCACCAATACTGTGAAGACCATAAGGTATTTTTAAAGGTTTTATAAAAACTGTCATTTCTGTTCTGCAGTAATTTCTGAAATGTGACTTCTACATAGGACAGAAACACCATGCTGGAATGAGCAGCCTAGCTATTTATCCTGTCAGGACCAAACTCAGATCTGAAAAGCCAGCGGCTTCAGAGCAGCTCCCTAGAAAGATTTCTGAAGGACATAAACATGAGAGCTCTGTGGCTGCAGGCTCCTCAGGTGTAAGGGGCTGAAGAACAGAGTCTTAAGAGAGAGATAAAAATGAGTACACTTACAAGGAATAGTTGTCATTAGAAATCTTCCAGACAAATCTGGTAAAGTTTTAAAGTTACTTTGTAATTCTTTGTTTGTTTAACAGTCTTTTCTTGTGTAAAAAATAGTTTTAGTGCAGTATAATGGAAACACAGATCCTTTTAGAAAATAGATTTTATAGGTTTCTTCCACACTGGCAATATTCTCCATTCACCTGATTTCCACCAGAAGTTTATTTTCTAGCAGGTTCCTCTTGACAGAAAAAGCTTTAATATCAAACCTAAAAAGTAAATAGTCTCAATAAAAATGGGTCAGCATTTCCTGACAGACTGCTTTTTTGTCAGAAAACTCTGATATGATTCAATTAAAATCCTGTGTAAAAATGTGACAATTTCAATGAAAGTGTCCTCAGGAAAAGATTGCTCTGTTTGAAGATAATGTTTCTAGTTACAAATCAAAGAGTGAGAGACTTGAGACATAACTGCTAATATTCTACTGTTTAGACTGTTTTCAAATTTTGATGATTAATTTTCAAGACTTGCAATTCTCCTCCCCCTGACAAAACAAGAATATATGGTCCACCTATTGGTCACTTTTGGGGAAGCATTTATGTTTTAACAAAAAATTTAACATTCCTTGGTTTGGAGAAAGACTGGTTTTATATCTGAGACAATGGGACACTCAGTAGGACTACTGTGGATCTGCTTTCCTGGTCTGATTCATGGCAGTGAACCTGAAGTTTTCCTTTTATTTTTTTTTTTCAAAATTTATTTAATTTAGAGGGAAAAAAAAACTTCTGCCTGCTGCCAGCACTATCAAGGGAGCTTCATGATGAACTGAGGTGCAGCTTACGTGATGCACCAACCAGGAGAAAAGGTGACTTTTTTCTGAATTCCATCTGTTTTTTGCCTTTTCATGCCTAAATATCTTTCTAGCCATCAGCCTATGATGACACCAGTGAATGGATATAAATGAGGAATGACTACTGAGAGTGGGAACTCTTAATGAAGCACTAGCACTCATACAATTCATTTCTGCGACATTAGTTGAGTATCCCTTGCATAACACTAATGAACCAGAGAGAGTTGCTATTCCACAACTCCATAGCTGAATTTAGCTTCTGAACAGAGTTGGTTTTGCTAGATTGCCTCTGGACTTCTGGGTGATAAAGCACATCAGTGCATATATCTTCCTCAGCTAGGCAATTTTCCCTGCTCCTAGTATCACATGTCACAAAATCTTAGCAGCAGCTATCACTTATGAGATTAAAAGATGGAGCACATATGGATATAACTTCTGCTGACTACAGGAACTTGTATACAGTGTTAAAGCTTCTTGAATTTAATGATTTTGTAGGTGAACATCCCCTGCTGGCAGTGCCTAAATAATGATACAAATGGCTTTCAATTCTCTGGGAAAAGCTTGCATAGCATTATCTGTTTATCCTACTGACTTTTAAAAGACATCCTGCTACAGCATCCTAACAGAAAGCAGAATAAAGCCTTATTGTAAAAGACAGAAATATGTGACGGGTTTTTTTGATACCTTCAGTAAAAGGCACTAAATATGAGCAGAAACCCATGACTCTGCAGGCTGCATTAGCACAGTATCTGCTTGCTCTCTGACTGCCTTGCCAGTCTGCTGACTGTGAGGCAGGTTGGTGCCACATCTTTAGTGTGAAGGGAGAGAGCTGAAGAGGCCATAAGCATAGGAAACCATTTAAGAGCTGAAGCAAAGCCCTCTTCCCTTGAAAGATGTGACTCCAGAACAACATTCACATTCTTAAATTTGGTCAGACTGTACCTACATTGTGCCTGGTAAAGAGATGGTTGTTGCCTCCTTCCTTGGAGAGAGGAGGCAGGCAGGGTAGGAGGGCCTATTGTTTGAGCCCACAGGGAGAGTTTGGGACCACTGACACGCAGGGATCCAAACAGAGGGAATATTTTACCCTTGTTCCTCAGTGGCAGAGGGCAGGAAGCTCTGCAGAGCAGCACTAGCTGTCAGTGTCAGGCACATGCAAACTTCCCTCTCATCCTGGTTGTATAGTGAGCACAAGTTTGTAAGGCCTTGCCCAAGTCTCAAAGCAAAGCTCCAGAGCCAGTGATGCAGGCTGTCCTCACTTACAACATACAAATGCTTTTCCTACTCTTCTTCCTGCAGCACAACTGTTGATGCTGAACTTTTTATCAAGAAGTATTTGCTATTTCAAATTTTATATGTGTGTTGGTTTTACCCTGGACTTTGGGTATATGTGGCTCTAAAAGTGAGATGTAATCTTTAAGAAACTCTGACAGATGCATGGACCACTGGAGCCTGTCTGGGCATGAGGTCCATGCTGCATCTCTCAGACTGGTCCTGAATGTCAGCACTTCTTTACTCACCTAGGTCTGAGAAATAGCTTTGCCTTAAAACATTTTTTTTGTTAAAATTACTTGAGAGATACAAGGACACTGATCTTTCTATTTTATTATTCACCTCTCTGTAAGGTTTTTGCTGGATTTTGCTAGGTTTTTCCTAGTCTACTGCATGATACATGTATTGCTCACTCACGAAGCCACGTCATTTGAGTTTTTTAAGCAACAAGGCCTTAGTGGCAATGTCAAGTTTTTTCCAGAGTATATGCTTATGCGAGTTTAATAGATGTCAGGGCCACGAAAGCAAATCACAATCTGCAAATCTGACCTCCTCCTGACACAGGCTGTTGGATTGCTCTTTATTAATTCCCACTTCACATCCACTAGCTGTCCTTGAGCTAGAATATCTCTTTGAGAGAAAAATGAAACACTCCTATATACATTTTCAGTGGTGCAGAATGTATTACCTGCCTGGATACATAGCTACAGTGAGTGAATGATTCTGTTGTTAAAAATCCTGCTTTTGCTCTTGCCTGAACCTTCCTGGTTACACTGTAGAGGAAGAAGATATTCCTTGCTTTTGGGTGAAGTGCAACAAGAATGAAAAGTAATAGAAATCCCAAATTGTTACTGATTTTGATATCTTCCCCAAGTATATAGATTGTAAACAACTCACCCATAAATGGTGTTTTTTTGTGATCAAAATAGATTAAATTCTCAAAAACGTGCATCTAACTCATTATTTTTCTCAATCTTTTCTGAACCTTCTCCAGCTGCTATAATTCCTATTTTAAAAAACAGGTTATAAGATGTGGTACTCCAACACCAGGCACTTCAGTGCTGATTACAAGAGAGAATGTAAATCCTCCTAGTCAGCACTTTTTCAGTTGCATATTTAAAAATGATGGTAACGGTGGCCATTTTGACCACTCTTGTTACATTGGGAACTATAATTCTCCACTATAAATCTCAAATCTTTATCAGTGTTTCCTATAAAAAGATCTATTCTTCTGCAATTATGCTTTGTATCTTGCTTTTATGACATGCATGATTTTATAATTAGATGTTCTAAGAAATTCTTTCAAGGTTATGACAGAACATTAACTTATTTAAATATGAGAAAAAAATTTAAATATGCTCAGCTATGAGCCAAGCCCTATGGGATCACAGTAGAGACAGCAGCTCAGCAAGATTTCCTGTTTCTAATAATATTTTAGAACTACTATTTAAGCAGTTTTGGTTCATTTACAATCCAGTTTGTTGATTTCATGTTATTTCAATTATTAATCAGGAAGTCATCAGATACCGAGGTAAAAGTTTTCCTTCTACCTGGGTGTATACATCAACAATTTTGATTTTGCTGTCTAACTTCATAGCGTTGTTCAAACATATTGAGTTTGAATATTTTCTTCTGTAAACGCTTTAATTTCTTCGTTAATCAGGAACCTTTACTATACATTCCATTATTTTTTCCATTAATTCTTATCAGACTGAGGAGGTCTATAATTATTATGTCACGCCTCTTCTTTTTCAATAATTGCACAATGTCATCCCACTGCCCACCACTGCTGAATATACCTCTGTGCTGTAAGGGCTACTGAAAACCCCTGGCAATGGTGATGACACTGGACCAACACTGAGAACAGCAGAAGTAATGGCCATGCATGAGGAAATGGGAGATACAGCAAAGTGTAGAAAACTCTTTACTATTTTTTGACAGTTTTTCTATGACTCCCTAATGTTTTCGGTTAATTTCTGTATTGTATCTTTCTTTTTCTTTCTTTCTTTCTTTCTTTCTTTTCTTTCTTTCTTTCTTTCTTTCTTTCTTTCTTTCTTTCTTTCTTTCTTTCTTTCTTTCTTTTCTTTCTTTCTTTCTTTCTTTCTTTCTCTTGGTAAGGCAATGGTACAATTTTGCTATCCCAACAGAATCTTATCCTTTTTTTACTTTATTTTTTTGTTTTAATTTAGAAAAAAGATCTTTTGTAGGGTCTTCATTCTAGAGCCTATGTTCCCTTGGATTCTTTTCTTCTCTATTTGCTGCATTAATTTCTTTGTTTTTTCTATTTTCTTCCCTTCTTTGGTGGTTTTATACAAAAGTCTGTCTGTCTCTGATCCCTTTATTTTCTTCTTCACTTTCCATGCTTTGTTGCCTTGTTCAGTCTTTCATTATCTTTCCAAATAAACAGCTCATTCTGAGGCTTCTGTTCAAGGAAAGCAAATAACTTCATTGATTCTTTCCCTTTCTCATAATTACAATTCTAAGCAGTACATTTTCATGGTTTTTTCACCCCTTTTCAATAATTTTTTACAAATTACCTTCTTCTGGGACACCGGTTTGAACTGTGTTGGCTTTGAAGGGACCCATCAGGATCACTGAATCCAACAACTGGCCCTGCACAGCACACCCCAAGAAAATCCTGCCATGAGTCTGAGAGAATGGTCCAAACATTTACTGAACTCTGTCACTCTTGGTGCTCTGATCACCTCCCTGGGGAGGCCTGTTCCAGGATCCAGCCACCCTCTGGGTGAAGAACCTTTCCTAGATATCCAACCTAAACCAGCTCCAATTCAGCTTGATGCTGTTTCTGCATGGTGTCGCAGGAGAGTGAAGAGGTCGGTTCCTGCCTCTTCTCTCCTCTTCCCCTCATGAGGACATTGCAGGCTGAGATGAGGCCTCCCCTCCGTCTCCTCCAGGCTGAACGCATCAAGTGACCTCCCCAACTCCTCATACAGCTTCCTCTGCAGACCCTTCAGCATCGTCATGCTCTCCTCTGGACATTCTCTAACAGTTTTCATGTCTTTCTTATCATTGTGGCGCCCAGAACTGTCCCCAGCCCTCGAGGTGAGGCCGCCCCAAAGCAGAGCAGAGCAGAGCAGAGCAGAGCAGAGTGGGACAAAGCTGGCCATGCTGTGCTATATATGATGCAATAATTTGAAGACTTAGTGTCCTGGGTTGTAAGATATGTGTGTATTCTTTTTGCCATCTGTTAAAGGTGGGGCAGTTATCTTCTGTTAATTGGGCAGTTTTCTTTATCTCTTCCACAACCAATCCTGCCTCCAGGGTAATATCCCCTTTTAAAGGGCCATTGAGTCTCACTGCATGACTGATAAAATTACATCATCCCATTGGGAGATGCTCCACCCAGAGGGAGGAGCCAAGCATTCCTACCTGGATATAATCTGAGATTTGGGACAACAGAGACAGCCTTTCCCACTGGATTCCCAGAGGAAGACTAGGCCCATCTGAACTACCACTGGACCTTCAGAGGAAAATTCCACCCTTCTACAGAATCACTGCTCCAACAGAACCACATCTGTCACTCCAGGAGGACTGCAGCCACCATTTAATGGGACTGCTACCAACACCTGGTCCCACAGAGTGTTGGGTCATTTTCTGACTCTGTCAGTGTTTTTCTTTGTTTGCACTATTGCAGTTGTATTTTTTGGTTTTCCTAGAGAAGAACTGTTATTCCTATTCCTATGTCTTTGCTTGAGAGCCTTTTAATTTCAAAAATTATAATTTGGAGTGAGGGGGAGGGTTTACATTTTCCATTTCAGGGGAGGCTCCTGCCTTCCTTAAGCAGACACCTGTCTTTTTCAAACCAAGACACTTAGTCATTTGAACCTATTGGTTTATTGCTTTATTTTATTTATGCTATAAATGTGGTTATTATATGATTCACCTCTAAGTGCCTTAAATAAATGCAGATATTATCTGAGTAATATGGTGAATTGTGTCTGTATCTGCTCACTCATAATAAAATACATTAAAGGATGGACAGACTGTCTTCTTCCCATCAAATTGAAGAGAGATTCATGTGCTCTGTGAGCACACTAATCTTAAGTAAGTAATCTCCAGCTCAAGTGAGGATTCTCATAGTCTTGGGTAGGTGATCTGAGAGTCACATAGGTCTCTGAAGATTAATCCCCCCAAGAGATACTGTAAGCAAATCACCTAACGCTGAGGTCATGGCTGCAAGGACAACAGCCCAGTGAAATGCTCTTTTTTTCAGACTCTTTTCATAGTCAATGTTAGTAATGTTCTTCCTGTAAAAATAACCATGTCAAGTAACTCGAAACATTGAAAAATCCAGCGAACCTGAATCGTTAGTCTTGCCTGTAAAATCAGTCAGATTTGTTTTCTGCACACTTGTGCGTGCACAGATTTGGTGTCATCACCTCCTTCTGCTCTACCATGGCACTGAAAAGCCATACTGTCATTGTACACCCACAGGAAAAGTGGCAGCCAGATAAACATATGCCCTGTTCTCTGCTATTGCTTATGTAAAGTGGATCTGATGGCAAAATGGGAAAAAGCTATTTGCTCCACTGTCTAATCAGGAAACTGTTCTTTTAATGAATGTATTGTTCAGCTCAGGGTGCTTCTATTGAAGTGAATTTTCTATCCCCACTAACACTGTCGCTCATCATGCAAATCAAATGGTGTTTTCCTTAACCTCTTCCAGTTATAAAATACCAATGCTTGTCAAATGCAAAGATAAATTACCTTGTCTTGCCTCTGCTCTTATTTATAGAATAAGGCAGTGAGTTATTGTAGCACCGAGAACTACCAGCTCTCTGTTGCGCACGAGTGTCACATCTCTGTGTGGCAGGTTAAATTAGATCTTTAGGTGGAAATAAAGTACAATGCCAATTTGCTTCAAAATTCTTAAGAATGAGATATCTCATGTAAAGAAAAGTTTGGAGTACCTGGAAGGACAGAAATCTCTAATGGGATGGAGATTCCCAGCCTGACTTTAGGTGTTTCAATAAAAAGATAAATCAGTCCAGAGCTGCATCTATCCATTCATTATAATCAAGATTTAAACTTGATTGCTGAGCAACACTTACTTTTGGTGCGGCATAGATTAAGTGGGGCAGACTTTTACCCAACTTTGTAACTCTCACAGTCTCTTTGAACAGAGGAGCAAGCAGACAAATATTCTCATGGGTGCTACTCTGCTCCTACAAAGATAATTAGGGATGGAAATGGTCAAGAGAAAGGACAGAACTGTAGCAGCCAAAACACTATTTTTCTTTTAGGAAATACTCTCCATGGCCACTGCAAAAAGAAAAAAAAGTTTTTATTCAAAGTCCATGAAGTTCTTGAGTATATTTTTAATTTAATTTAGTGAATTTCAGAACAGTATCAATGGCGGTTTTCATGCAGCAAATAAAGAACATGAGCTCCTCAATATATAGTGGATTTTCACACTCTCTTGTACAGTATTAAGAACTTTCCATTCTGAATAAAGCAAACATAATTTAAATTTGCATCTTTCTAGCAGGACAAAAATATGTATCATCCTTCTTATATTTGTGGGTTGGGACATTCTTGGAAGAGGCACAAGTCTCTTTAAATATTTAACAAGCTCTTGAAATACATTATGTGATGCTGCCAACTAATATTTATCTTTAAATCCTTTTCCTGTGGAAGGGGAAACCTACCAGAAATTCAGAAAACACCAACAGATCACACAGCAAAGCACTACTCCATCAAAGAATTCATTAAGGCCAAACAGAGGAACTATCACAGGAACTGCAGCCTCCTGCTTCAAAGCCAACATAGAATAAGATGTACAAAAAGAGTAAAATATGTGGGAACAAGCTCTGAGCTGCCTAAAAGCAAGGTGGGTGGAACAAATCAGTCTATGTGCACCATGCAGCTACGGAAATGTGAGATAAGGCTGGTGGGTGATGAAGAGCTTTCAGGTCATTGAATGATTGCTTGTGCTTAAACTCCTACCATGGGAAATGGCCTGGCAAGAGTCACCACAGACATTTGTAATCACATACTTTGGTAGCCTGGTTAGGTGGTGCAGAATGGATAAAACCTGATGGGGAAATGTTTGTTTTGGCTTAGTCCCATGATAATGTTATAGATGCAGTTTCATTCTTCATTTGAGGAGATTTGTCAAAGGCATTTCCTTTCCTTCTGTGGGCTGACAGAACCTTTACATGCCATTGGTTCCCTTTGACTCCAATGGAAAAATGCCATGGAGTGACTAAACGTCCACGCACAGGTCCCCAGACTTAATTCTATGTCTCATTTCCAGCTGCTGCTCTTGCCCAATAACATTCCCTGGTGGAAAGATGCTGCCTTCAAGCTCCTGCATCACAGATGAATGACAAAACAAGATCCTACAGAGGATCTCCTCCTACAGAGGATTTCTCCTTGTTGCCAACCAGATATCACGCATGAATAAAACACTTTGAAACACACCAAAACCACTTCCTGGAGAGATACTGAGGTCAGACCATGTCTTGAAAGGCCCCTTGCATGGGGTAGAAATACAATGAAGGACAGAGACTAGGATTGCAGTTCATTATACGCAGGCTGAATGTCTAATATAAACTTTTTATCTGTTTCTGCCTAATCTGTCTAATTTTTATCTGTTTCTGCCTTTTTATCTGTCTAATATAAACTTTTTATCTTTCTCAGTCAACTATCCAGCCTTTGAGCCAGTGAAAATTTCTGGGTGACAATTTTGTCAGAGCCAGCAGGTTTCAAAGAAAAATGTCTGCTTTTTGAAAGCTTTAGAGATTAGGGCTTCACAGACAAGTAAAAGTAGAGTATGTATTCAGTCCTGATGCCATGAAAGACTGCACTTACATGACTGATAAGTAATCAAATTAATGTAGCTCTGAAATGCAGAAGAACGTTGCAGGAAAAGAAAAGGAAAAGATAGAGATACAAGCACAGAAGATAATTTTAGTATCTGCAAGAATGAACACCAGAAAATCAAAACCAGAAACAACGGCTGGCTTGAAACTTAAATTTGGGAACTTGACACCTTGCTTTATTCTGCTGCCTCTAAATTAAGTGTCAGGACTAAGTAGCTATCCATTCAAAGGAGATGATGTTTTGTAATTACTGTGTCTCCAACTGCCCTGGGTGTGTTTAGAAGAAGAGCTAATTAAACTGGCCATCCGAGTTTACTCTTTACCAGATATTATCCACTACAGCTTTCAAATCTTATGCCTTTGTCACTTTTTTTGGGTCTGCCATATGTATCCGAAGTAGTTGAAAGCAAAATATCCCCAAATCTCTAAAGTGGTGTTTTTCTTCTGTCTAAATTTGAATCTGGAGCCAGTGGCTTTATGGAAACAGCCCCTTTGACTTTTAGACCAGGAATGGATGATATCCATCTCAACTCATCTCAGAGGAATTACATAGGCGGAATTATTGCTATTGCTGAGGACCAAGTAATTGCAGGACTTTCTCCTAAACTAGATTGAGACCTTTCAAAAGTGAACTGTATTGAACCAAACATTTAAAAAGGGAGAGAAGGCAGATAGGGAATGACAATGATGTACATATGTATTATAGAACCTATCATGACCCAGATCATCCATTTATGCATTACACTATACCCCAAGTCTACTCAGAGTGCTGTTCCTGATTGTGGAAAACATAGAATATTTTTAAAATGCTGCACAACCTCCAGTTTCATTGCACCTGCTGATGCCACAGGATATTCATCAGAAGCACAGGAAATCACAGTCACCAAGTTCTTATCTAATTCCTTCTCTTATATTTTTGTTTTGTTTCTTATTTTCCTATGTTTCGTAAAGCAAAGTGGGATCTGAAGGAAATGTGGGAGAGAACAAGGTAAATCTGGATCACTCCAAAGGGATGGACAAGTACTGGAGTACTTTAGGGTATGGATAAGTATCAGGAAGGAGAAAGTAATCCCTCCACTGCTTCTTTGAGCTCTAGCAAATCTGACAATATCAGCTGTGAGGCTTCTTTGCACGGCAGTGATACTTTAGGACATAATTACTTTCTGTAATACTTGGAGGTCATTCCAAGGCCTTTCTTCAGACATTATGGACCTGATTTAAACCACATTTAATGCTATGATGAGTTTGTTGTTTATATTAACCATTCTAAAAAGAAAAAAAAAAAAAAAGGAGAAAGATAATCTCTGTGACTAAACCATATCCCAGAATAGTATTTGTAAGAGTAATGAGATCACTGTTTTCCTGACTCATCTCAGATAAATGGGCTGCTGCAGAGAAGAGTGTGCGCTGCACCCCAACCAGTCAAGCATCATCTGCAGTGATTCAGACTTCAGGTAATTAGCTTGGTGTAATTATTTCAGGAATCCCCACACTGGGGCTATTAAAGATGACAAGTTAACTACCTGAGCCTGACAGGGAAGATCACCAGAAGCTGCAATCCTCCAACAGCACACGTAACTCTGTCTCATGAAAGTTCAACTAGAGAGCACTCAGTACCAGGCTGGTACTCTCACTGCTCCCTCTGTTATCCTACCCTGGAATAACTCTTTTTTAAGCACTTGCATGGACAATATGGAAAGGAAAGTTATAAAATGTTTAGCCTGTGCCAGCACTCTAGCTTTTGTAGCAGCATTCAAGCCATGTGGAGCTCAATGCTCAGTCTCATGAATAAGTCTTCATAATAACGCTTTCTGAGCCTCTCTAATGTATTTAGTTCATGTTTAAGAGGAAGGGACTCAGCAAGGAGAGGAAATGTCTCTTTCCACCACTGTCAGATTGTTCACACCTCATGACATTGATATTAAGTTTCAAGAACAGATCACAAACCTCCAATGGGTCAATGTATTTGAAATTATGTGAGGCTAAGATTCATCTTCGAAAATATATTTTAGCTTTAAAATATTATGAGTTCTGCCTGAATTCAATGGGGAAAAAAAGTTTTTCATCTTGTTTTGCCTGAGTTTATTGAAAGGCAAAGAGGAGAGATAATTCTTACATTCTTCCAAAAACCAGAAATATTTCCAAGGGCATATAAGCTGCAAAGAAAATGAAGCCATTGAGGGTTAAGCTCTCAGGCTACAAAGGAATTCTAAAAATTTATAACATAGATTTAAGCTTATGGTTTTCAAGCCTATCAGTATTTACTGAATGGAAAAGCTAAGTGCTAAATGGTAATTTACTTTTTTATTTCCCCCTTTGTGAATGATGTTTTCTGTTTACTAGACTAGTCATAGAAACAGAGCATCTGTGATTCTGAGGACAGCTAACTGTTGTTGTATTCTGTCCTATGAGAAAGAGCCCTAAACCCCGAATTCAGAGGAGCCTTGGGGAGAGATGGAATTGTAGCCTCTGCAGCCTTCAGGTTGGCAACACTTTTTGTGTTTATCTAAAGAGAGATGCAGGAGGTATATGGGAAATATAAAATAAAAAGTTTTGTGTAAGATTAGAAAGATAAAATCTGATCTCCTCCAAGTGATCAGAAAAAGCAGTCAAGGGACCTTTGCCCTGTACAAAGACAGAAAGCTGATAAACAGAAACATCTGTAATGTGTATTTAAAAAGAAGAGGGTAAAGATCTCTCAGATAAAACACCAAGAAATATTTCTTGTACATTCTGAGCCAAATGGAAGGTACAGTTTTCAAGGAGAAGGTGGGCTCATCTCATGCAAGATTAGAAGATTACAAGATTAGTTTCTACAAAAATTTTCCATATTTACTGAGGATAAAATATTTCCACTTTCATGATGTAGCTGAAGGTTCTCTGAAGTGGGGTGGATCTGAGGAACACTTGGTGACAAAAATAAAGCTTTTCCTGAGTTCAGGTCACTCCTGTGGCAGGCGCACAACTCTTTGCAGACAAGAGTTCCTTCCACACAGTTCTTGGCTCTGGTCCCAATACCTGCTCCTTGACACCCAAAGCAGGATGTACAGGGGACTATTTGAAGGGCAAAAAGAGCATGGAGAAATTCCTTTGTGGCTGTTGAGAATGAGGGGAAAATAACAAATGTCTTAGCACTACTCCAAGGAAAATTTTCTGTATGGTTGGTTCAGCAAGGTGGCAAAAGGATAGCTGAGGTACCTATCTAAAATCCTACAGCTATATGTAGGGGAACATCTGATTATCTGCCTTGGTCTCCACTGATGAACAGTAGCAGTCCATCCAGACACCTTTTACAGAAATAAAATTCATTATCTAGTCAAGGAGTCCTTTGGCCCTCCAGGGTACGAGAGCTCACTGATGTGCCTAAATGAGATAAAAAACCTTCTAACCTAGAGCATAGCCTGTAAAAGGATGGTGGCACAGGGTTCAGATTGAGAATAAAGGCCTGGAGCCCAAATAGTCATATAGATCTGCTTGTGAAATCTTCTAGTGACCACAGGAAAACCTCCAGAAAGTGATATTTCATCAACAGGACACAGGGTATTCAATATTTTTTTCCAGACTGACTTTTATCCAGGACATTTCTCCTGAGCCTTCCAGAGATTTGCTGGAGAAAACAAAAAAAAAAAAAATCTGACTATAAATATTCATTAGTCTGTTATCAGTTTAATATGCTTAAAATCTTCATGGAGTACTTAGAGGAGGATAGCTACTGTGCTAGAGTGTTTTTAAGAAAGAAAATGCTGAAGCTCAGGAAGATGAATAATGCTAGGACATTTCTGCGGCTAAATAACTGATCTGGAGGGGGTATGCTTTTATTTTTCTGCTCAGATACTTAGAGTCAGCTTCTCCTAAATGAAGCTTTCACTAGATGCTTTTTTCCCAAAGTCTGTGAAAAAATAAAACCAATTATGTGTTTGAGTTCTTTGTAATCTATAGGTGGAAGAAAAAGTTGGAAGAAACTAATTTCATTAACTGTTTTAAATTAATCTTTCTTTTCTTTTCCTCCCAATGGGCTGATACTTCTTTAGTAGTTTTTGGCCAAATCTTCATACTGTGATTCAACATTAGGAAGAAGAGATGAAGATACTTCAGGAGACAATCATCTAAAGTGGAAACAAGAATAAAGAAAGAAAAGAGATTATATGGCTTGTAATATTTTGGAAACTTCTTCAGGAGAGATAGATACATCTGCAAACATGAACAGAGTGAAATTAAGTTTTCCTCTGCTTGTGCTTTTCCCTGCTCCTGTTTTGCGCCTGTTTTGTCTAGTCATTATTTTAAGTTCTGTTTTCTCTCAGTTTGAAAGTGTAGGTATTAACATTTCCAGTCCTTTGGATTTCTGAGATGTTCAGAGGAGGCTGAACTGAGCTTGAAGTTTGGTTAAATTTTTTCAGATACAAGAAGTTCCAAAGCTGTGTGGGGCAGTGGTAATACAGTGATTACATCAGCCAAAATCCTTCAATCTAATGTCTGTGTACATCCTGGCTTTAAGATGCTTATTCATTGAGGGAAAAATATTATTACCATGGCCAGAACATAGGGTTTCACTCTTATATTTGTTTCTTTTCTATTGTTTTTTTTTCTTGTTGTTGTTGTTGTTCTTTGCTTGGGTGGTTTTTTTTCTTTTTTTTCCTAATGAAATAGCCACTAATTAATAGCCACTATATTATTATGTTTATCTTCAGCATAAATCAGGGTATTTTCATAGCCTTACATGAAGTGAAAATTTTGGACCATACATTTTAAACAAAATTACATTTTATTTATATTTAATGTGTAGTGGGTTTCTAAAAAGTGCAAGGAACAATGTTTGTGGAAATAAGTTTCATCACCCTAACCATGCAAATGAGTTTTGACTCTGGGGAAAAAAACAAAACAAAAAAGCCCCCAAAACTCTTTAAGAAGAAGCTTCATCATTCCTTTCATTCACATTTGTTGTTTTATCCCACTAAAGCTGCTCAGGTTAGTGAAGCAAAGCAGAACTTCTGATTAGCAAATCCAAATTATTAAAAAATAATAAAAAATGAATCTTTAAAGTGTGCCTTCAGCACAGAGTTTATCATGCTTTATTTAAAACATATATCATAAAATGACAGAGACTGTGGGGCCTGATTGGTCATGAGACGAAGCTCCCAGCTGCACAAAACATTTTGGTAGGCTAGCTGGCTTCCTCTGATTAGACCTGACAGATTATTATAATAGTAATACTTGATGGACCATGAGAATATGAACTGACATGCAATTTCAGTATTTAGTATTGGTTCCTTCAGTAAAGAACATCATTATCTATTGATGCTTGATTTTATTGGTATTTTTTTCTCTTTTCTAGGCATCTTTTTAAATTTTCTTTTTGGTTTTAATGGGATTTTTTGTTTGTTTAGAAGGTTTTTTTGTTTTGTTTTTGTTGGGGTTTTCTTTGTTTGTTGGTTTTGGTTTTTTGGAGTTTTTTGGTGTGGTTTGGTTTGGTTTGGTTTGGTCCCTGGTGCTCCCTTTTAGCAAGCTGACAGCTGACAAGGTAATATCTCGATCATGAGTATCACTATGAGAGGTAGAGAAGCACTGAACCCCATCCCATTTTCTGTGCTTCACCTATCAGGTTCATTTTGTATCTACTGCAAAGAAGAAAATTAGCTGAAATGCAGAAGGAGATTAATAACAATAACAGCAGAGACTTATTTTGTTGTGTGTGAGAACACTGGGAGGTCTGACAGGTATTGAGACTTCATTCACTTTCCATTCACTGGTAAGGAAATAGATGCGTGGAGCCTTTGGAACAAATGGTGCATTTTTAAAGATGTGAGAAAATGTCAAGCAGAACAGTGTGAGTCCATCCTTTATGCTCTAACCAACCTTTTTTCATTTATCCAACATATAGCACAACCCCCTTGGCAATTAGGGGAATGCTAGCTCTGTGGAATGATGATACTGATTACAGGGCACTGAAGAAGTTGTATCTGTGCACCTTCCCCATTGTGTAACTTCCATCCCTTGCAGACTGCTTATGGATTTTCTTCCCAGCATGTCCTCTCACAGTGCCAACTCCAAGTTTGTTCCAAGTGATACACCTTCCAATAGAGTAGGCTGATGGTGATCATTACTGTAAAAATGGCCTCACGCTTCCTATCATCATTCCTATTTCCTTCCTTAACCACAACTTACCTGCTAAAAGAAAGCAAAATACCCTTTTGCATAGCAAAGGGTCAAGCAGTGTGTGGAAAGAAATTGGATGTTACAAGGCAATTGTTATACCATAAAACATAGGGACAAATGGATTCAGGTTAAGACATCCTGCATTCCATTTTAAGTAGTGAATTTCCCACTGAAGTGAAACTTTTCTGATGTGGTTTTACGTGCTGCATTTCTCTGTGTAGGATGATATGCTCTGGATGGGCATATTTAAATTTTTATCTTATTTTATAGCTACAATAAATGAAATGTTAAATCATTGAAGATAAATGCTTCCTATCCTCCTCTCTTTTTTAAAGAGTAGCACTTAACTTTGGCTTTACAGATTCCCAAGTGCAACCATGGCACAAAAATAAGAAATGTACAAAGAAAATGCATGAGTGGCATAAACATTCTGTTATCTGAGATATTAATGCATAGTGGTTCCACTTATCAATAATAAAACAACTTAAATGTGAGGCAAGGGGTGGATTAGGTGACTTCCCTAACCAATTTTGTATCATTTGAAAACCTCATACTACCAAAATCTGTATTGTGCACCACAAGACTGTATCTTTTGTACACAAGTATTTTGTCTGTAGGGTTTCTATGGCTCACTGTTGAGCTAAAGCTCTTCTTCTCTCATCTTGACCACACCTTAAAAAGGATCTGCACCTCAGAAGAGCTCCAGGGCAAAAATTAGGTACAACAGATTAGAACACTGAGAAAACCTCTCATTGTATATTTAATTTCACTTCCAATTTTGGGCAATGCTCCCCTATGTTAAAATGGTCCTCTGGCTTAAACTAGCTCCAAATATGTTTTAGGAAACCAAAGCACAAACATCATAATTAATGATCCACGGTTATGTATAAACTGGTTCCCCATTCAGGTTGAAAATTTTCATGGGACAGAAGCATTTGCCATCGGAAGACAGGTATCAATATGTTCTTTACAAATACCACTTCCTTGGTGGTTTCACACCTATTGTCTCACATGAGCAATGATGTTCTTTAGTGTCTAATTAAACCATCCACTCTCACCATCTTTTAACTATAGAGTTGCAACACTGTCTCCTTCAGAGGAAGATTGTGGAATCAAGAGCTGTCACGGTGCAGATCAATGCAAATTTATCTGTGTAGCCTGGGGAGGGAACAGTTCAGCCTTTAATTTGTGTATCAGTCTTTTCCATGACTGGGTGCATTTCAAAGACAAACCGTTTGTCCCTGTCCAAGGAAACCTGCAGAACCTCTTTAGTATTTCTACCAGCCCTGCTAGACAGACCAGCTCCTTCCAGGGCAGCTGTGCTTTCCTCAGATTGCAGCAGCATTTGTGGTGTACCTCAGGTGTATCAGTATTGGTGATGTATCTCAGATATATCAGTTTTTCTGAGGTTCAGTTTTGCTACATCCAGTCCTAACTGGGAAGGATCAGCAAAGGAGAATCTCTTCCATCACTAATGATAATTAGTGGCACACAAAAGAGAAAAACACATGGAGTGGAGGTTAAAAGATAAAAATACAAGCATTAAAGAACAAGGCACCTTCATGACTGAGAATATTATCCTAATGGTATTTTTAGTCTGAGCTCTGGGCATTGGCTCAGTGGGGGCAAAAAGGCAGAACAATCACTTAAAGAAAAGCAGTCTGTGACAGATCTGGAGATCCATGCTCTGCATTGCTCAGAGGTCTCAGCAGATCTTTTTTGAAGCCCTTAACACCCTACCACTCCTTCACACATGCTAAGGGCTGTGGTACAAAAAGGAAGATTTTTCTACGTCTCCATGAGGTGACATGCTGCTGCCACCTCCCTCAGTGTCTGTCCTTCCTCCCTCTTATCAGAAGTGAGGAGAGTTGGGCACGGGACAGAGCTGCAGAATGACTTGCATCGCTTTGGGAGTGTGCTGGGAGCATCAGCACAGCCTGCTGTTGATTTGGTTCCTTGGTTGGACATGGCTGTTATCACCTGAGAGTTTAAACACTCTGCAAGGTCTATGGGAGATTCAGAGGAGGTGGGCATCCCTAAAATTACTGCATGTACTCATAAGTTCTGGGTTGTTATCATTAAATAGTAAAAATAAAGATAAAAAAGTGGGAAATTGTGAGCTCTGATTTTCAAGATATGAAAAGTCACTCTATGTTAATGTTCCCATCAGCATAATAACATATTGGCTCAGTGATGTTGCAGTGATTAGTTAATATCTGTGCAGCTCTTCAAAATTGAAAATCCTTATTCATCACTCTGTTACAGCAGTTTTATGAGTTGGTCCTAAAAATCACTGCCAAATGCTATAAAAGTGATCGATACCACTATTAAAGCATCAATATTCTTCCTGCAATCACTCACAAAGGGTGAATATCTAGAAAATTTTAGAATCAAAATAGTAATAGAGTGAATAAGTTATTCAGAGATGCTGACAATGATGTTCTACTGTTAATTAATAAGGTATTTCTATGGACTTCCAATTGTCTCCCTGAGTAAACTCCACTTTCAGCTGATGCTAAAAGCTTGTTGTGGAATGGCTGGTCTTTTGAAATGTGCCATTAAAATATTCCAGTTTTCATAGATGATATATATTTATCCTTTGGGGAGAAAAAAATAGGAAATTATTTTTATGCCTTTTTTTTTTCCTCTTTTAAGGAAAGAAGTCTGAGGTTGAGAAAAGAAAAAAAAAGAAGGATGAGGCAAATTCATATAATGTTCAATGTAAATCAGCTGTCACCACTCCTTATAACCCCAGACAAATCCTTGAGGTGCTACTGCAGTTTCCTATCTGGATGACTCCAAGTAAAATTTGTATTGTTTAAAAGGAGACTAAGGAGACCAAAAGGGGATGGACATGTCCATGTCCCAGTGCAAGTGGCATGGACACAACACACATTACCCAGTGCCTTGTCCAGAGAATTGAGGAAGGAGTGCACTTAGAGCCTGCAGCATTAATTTTCTTCAAGCTTAATGAAGCCTGCTGCAACCAACAAAAAACCAATTCATTTTCTTAAGAGACCCTGCCTTTGGAAGGATGGTGTGCGGGGACATAGATGGAGAAAATTTCACTGCTGGTAGAAACAAGCAGTTCTCTGGACAAAGAACCTAATTTTGATTCTGACTCTTGCAATTTTAGCACACAGTTACAGGAGACATGGAGAAGAAAGAGGAGGAAAGGATAGGTTTCTAATGCAAGCCTACAGCAGCAACAAAGTAACAACTCAGGAGGTGACCATGAGAAGACCTCACTAAGACCTATCACCTCTGAAGGGGTTTGTTCATGTTCTCCATTTCATTTTACATCTAAGAGCCATGTGGTAAAAAAAGAAACTATTTCATGTGACTGCTTTGTGCAGTGCATGTTCAACTTTCAATATATTTTATTTCTTTGTTGGGAAGTGATAACACAGTCATTGATTAATGTGAATTGCTGCAAGTAATATTTAAAAAAAGGAAGAAGGCTTGTATATGTTTCAAAGTGCTATGGAAATGAATGTATTAAAAATCTTTTCCCTTTATTCTAAGAGAAGCTATGGCAAAGGATATAATATATTACCCTGTAACTCCGAAAGTAATTTTCAACACACCACCTACACTAAAAGTATTAATAACTTCCCTAAGGTGAGTGTCATGCAGAACACAGATAAATGTTATTGCTGTTTTCAATTTTTAAGGCTTTTTAGACTTATTGCCTGAAATGTTTACTTCTTATTTTCACGTCATTAATTTTGCATGTTTCTCACTGTCAGTGTATACCAGGTTAAGATTCCAAAACATTCTGAAGAACTTCCTAAAAATAGAATAGAATTTTCTATTTGAAGTTTATTTGAATCTTCAACTAATATATGCTTTGGTTATAAATTAAATCCAGATTGTCTTCTTTTGCTAGAGTACACCCCCAAACCACAGAGTAAAAAAATGAAGAAGTTATAATCTCAGATAATGTTGCTGACATTGAACACTGAAAATTATGTAACATTCTTAATAATTGAAATACATTGTTTGCTTGCATTTTGAATTAATTGGAAAAATCACTGTTCATTTCTGTATGAACAGATATTAATAGATAGCTAAAGAGTACAAATTTCTAGTGTAGCAAAACAACCTGTCCTCATGATCCCATGGATCTTAAAACCAGAATTAAATTTCATCTTTGAAACTTCTCACTGCTCTATGAATAAATTTCCCTACCTGGCCATTCTCAGGATGACTCTTTCACCAGGAGAAACTTCCTTCCTGCCTGGCATGAGTTCTTGGTTTTCTGGTAATTACACTGAAGATTTTTTTTTTTTCTTCTCTTTCTGTATATTCCGCACTGGAATTGGAAGTGGCCTGTTCCTTCATTTACTTCTCTGCTCCCTCCATTAATCCAGCCTCCTGGAAATCTTAAACTTCATCACTGAACTCATCCACTCCTTAACAGTCACATTATTGACCAGAGGCTCACTTAAGTGTGGAAGATACGATTTCCATATAAATTAACCTAAAGTGTTTCAGTAACACGTTTAATGCTACTTAACACTAGCAATGTTTAATATGAGTAAAAAAAATAAAATCTGTGTCCTGCTCATGTGATTCCTTGCCAAGAGGAAAGAAAGAAAATCTTTTGGATTGCTTTAGCATCTTAAACACTGTTACGACATGAGAAACAAAAGAAAAACCCTTGATTAATAGCACAAATGATGATATTTCTACTATGGTTTACACATCAAATGAGGTCATGCTCTCTTCAAGAACTTTAAACATCTGGATGTTGCATAAGAGCATGTGCGAGTTCAATTTTAAATGGAAGAATGAGAAAAATGAATGCAAAAATGGAACAGCACAGTGAAAAATGATCAAGTGGCTCAATGCTGATGGAACAGAAAACACTTCCCAGGCATTTGAGACTCCTAGACCCATTCCACTTCCACAGGTTGTGTAGACCAGTCAAACTTTGCAAGCCCATTCTCATGCTTTCCAAAAATTCATCAGCCGAAGACCAAAGAATCAAATTTGCTAGACAGCAGCTTGGCAAGGGTTTTAAAGTAACACTTCATGCTAGGGCAAAATCAAGCTGATAAATGGAAGCCCACAGACTAGAAGTATAGATACAAGTTTGCTAAATCAGGTTTCTTCACCACAGTTTGAAACATTGTCAGGTTTGTTTTAGATACCTTTCCTCCCAGGTCAGATAAACTACTCACAGACAAGCCTGCAGAAGCTGAGGTCCATTTGCTCTCCCTGATGAATATCTCTGAACTTTTCTGCAATAAGGCTTGCCTGTTTTCTTTGCCAAAATTCCTTCCTCTGCACTCTACTCTAGGATGACACATGATATCTACTGTTGCTCTTTGCCAGCTCCAGATACATTGCAGCTGAGAGCTGCAGTGTGCTGATATTATTAATATAATAAATTATAGAACTACACGATGAAGTGCTTTAATTTCCCCCTTTGATCCCCTTCTCTCAACCCTGCCCTATGCCCCACCTTTACCCTCTAGCATCTGAAACCTCCTAATGACTTCAAAGAGCTGCATAACAAGGTAGGTCTTTTTCCTTCATAGCATGTTACCCCTCTCTGCCCCAGATTAGAGGCTTTATTGGAGGTCTCTTTCCATGTCATTTGGAAAATGTGTAAATAGTCTCCTAACACGCTTCACTGAGAAGGTCAAAACAGCTCACATCACAGCAGATGAGCTAAGCTGTTAGAATCAGGCTCTCAGAAACTAACCAAATCTGAGACCACTTTCTATTGAATATTCAAGTGGACTTCATCTATGAAAGATTATCTCCCTTGAGCCTCTGAGGCCTCTTCTGCACCCACTGTGCAGAGCACCAGCATGCCATGTCAGCTTTAAAGAGTACATCATTCACACCCACCTGACACCTGGGTCATAACACAGGGTTATGACAGTAGATCTGGGTGTAAATTAAAACAATCTACCTTAGCTTCAGGTAATTTGACACTAGAATTGCTGAAATCAATATTTGAATGTTATTTAAGCTTAATTTTGTATTAAGTATAAAGAAATGCAGAGTCTGATTCACTTCAGAGGGGATGACACTATTTTCCTAGACATGGCTCCTGAGCCAGAATTACAAAAAATTAATACATACCCCCAGCTGAAATATTTCAGCATCTAAGCCATATTTATTCTCTGTTGTACAACATGTAATGTTCACTTTTAGTCACAGATATTCCCTTGATTTCAGAGGGTTTCAGCTGAATGGTTGAGGTGAGGTACAGCAACTTGATGGGAGGTATTTGTTTGACAGTACTCTTCTTTAGACATTCACAGTCTGACCCTTTGGAACATCTGGCTGGATTTGCAAAGGTGATGAATGCCCACAAGGCTGCCTGAACACTGTACACAGATCCTCTGTAAAAATCAAACAATTAGTAGATATTTGACAACTCAGGAGCTGCAAGAAATTAGCTGGTACTATATGCGCATACAGTTACAAGGTGAAAGCCCAAGAGCATAACTATTATTTGATTATGACAATCAAAAACCTGAAGTTAAATTTCACCTTGCACCTTGCTGAACTTTATTTTGCAAAACCTATTCTCTGAAGGGTCTAGAGTTTTTTTGGGTTGGTGGTTTTTTTTTTTTTTTTTTTTTTTTTTTTTGATTCTTGTCAAATGTGAAAACAGCCAGAATTGTCAGCTTCAGAGCAAGAGAAAAATCTCTTCCATTCCTGTGGGTGTTTGAGGTAGAGATAAGCAGTTATTGTTGCTCATATTAATCTTTAACCATGGCTGTGGGCATGAGAGGAGATGTAGATCCTAATTTGTTTTTATGCTGTGTCCATAAATATATTTTTAAATCATACTGCTGGTACCCTTTCATTACTTGTTCATAGTAACGTAAGTCAAACCAGATAAAGAATAGGTAGTGGCTTGGACCATTTGTCCACAGGAAAAAATAAAAACCACCAAGCCTTGTGTGAGCTATCCAGCCATGTCATCTGGAAAACAGGGATGGTTTCTGCTCATGTCTTTGTCCCTTCTTTGACCCCCATGTCAGGCAGACTGAGGGAGTAAAAAAATTACCTTTTCTCAGCAAGAGTATCAGGGCAACATAGAAGAGTATTGTTTTTCTCTCCTCCTATAAGAACAGTGTAAATCACAATTCTGAGGAATAAAAGGAAATTATGGCTCCTATTTTTGACGTCTGTGAAGAAAATCCCAGAGAGAGGACCAGGCTTGTGTCTACATGTGCAATCTAGCCTGATAAATATCAGAGGAGAACCCTTAAGGGATGGATGCCAAGAGGGAGGTTTCAGAAAGCACATGGAATTTTATTTAATATTTATGTACATTTAGATCAGGAGAACATTTTCAAAGGAATATACTGGAATCAGGGATAAATTCTGCCTTCCATGCACAGTTTCATTTACCTTGAAGACAGCTGCCTGTCGAAATTTCCCAAGGATTGAGTCTGGACCTGTTCCAAGTGATAACTATTAAAGCAGGAGGCCAGCACTAGACTGAGTATCCTTGTTGTCACTGTTATCCAACCCCTCAAAGCCACTGGGATACACAGATAAGAGGCTGGCATGAATGAATCACTGAAGGAAAATTACAAGTCAAAGAAGAAATTGCATTTCAGACTCGTTGACTTTCCTTCTGGCTGAATGAAAAACACTACACCAGCAGGTGTGAGCAGCATGGAAAATGCTGTTAATTTAGCAATACCAACATTTGCTTTGCAAAGAGGCCCTGTAGCCTCCCATGCATGGCTGAGCCTCCTCAGCTGCCCTTTGCTGAGCTTCGGTTTTGTCCTGTGCTGCAGGCTCTCAGTTTCCACAATAACACAGCACCAGAGTCAGAATTAAACTCTGGCTTTGGCTGGATTAAAAGCAAACATACAGATGACACAGCTTATATAATCTTTTGTAAAAATCCAGGAAAATCCTGCAGATGATCTGCCTGGGGGGAGAAGGACTGCTGTTGTACACAGAAATTGCTCCAAGCAGTCACACATCTCAATGAGCACAGCAAAGGTGCAACTCAGGTATTTGAGAGGATGGGTGATGTGAGCTGCTCGTGCTGGCTGCAAACCTTCCCTCTGCTGGGCAGAAAGGCCACCTTGCTGCTTCATTACTGTGTTAGCAACAGGGGACAGTTCAGCCACTCAGCCAATAGCTGTTGCTGTTCAGATAAAGTCTCTGACTCCAGGTCTATCCTGCCATTATTTTTGCACAGCTCCATCTCTTTTCTCTCAGCTAATCCAAACTATTGAAATGGTAAAGGCATATCACTGCTGGCAATAATCATCTCAGCTTGGATTGGTTTTGGTTTGGAGTTTTTTTGTTCATCCTTTTCTTCCCCCTTTAGGACCACCTGCTTGATTTTATTGTTCTCTAATAAAATAGAGTTTTAAAGGAATTGCAGGACCCCTGCATGGCCAGATAATTGTAATTTTCTTCAAATTAATAACCAGATCCAGTGAGTATAATTAGAAATGAAAATTGTGGCAAAAGAAATATTCCTGATTGTGTAGGGTTTTTTTGTTAAATAACTGAGAAGAAATAGGCAACATAATTATTAGAAAGCAGCTGGAATATTGGTTTTGCTTTGCATCTACTACCACCAGGAAGCATTGCTTGTGCTGTGGGATTTGGAGTGATATGGCACCATTCTCCTTGGTGATCTGGTCTTTTCTGTTCAAAAACAGCTGTAGGATTTGTTTTGAACTGAATAATTTATATTCTATGTTACAAGGTTGGCCTTGACCTAATTCAGCTCTTGATTTAGGGATGTGATAAGTACAAGGAAGGGAAGTCTGAGTCATCTGTAGGCTGTCACCTACTCATTGCACATGTAGACACAAGGGACTGACTAGGAAAAGGAAAATGATCTTTTAAATATATATTTACAGGTATACGATCCTTATTTTCAGGTGGTTTTGCTTGTATCATATACATATTGTACTGTAGTCTGATTTGTTTGGGTGATTGATTTTGTGGTTTTTGGCCACAGAATCCCAGCTAACTGAGATGTGCTCACTAAATTCACATAAGAAATATCTGGGATTTTTATTAATTAAATCTGTTATTTACCTGCTCAGATGCAGGTGGAGAATGAAATTCACTCCCCAAGGCAGAAAGCTTTTCCATCTCTCCTGAGCTCTGCTTTTGATGCCCAGCTGACCACAGCACTCTCTCATCCCATGGATAAAACCTCCCGGATATCAGCAAGGTTCCCCTCACCCTTGAGGTAACAACCTCTCAGATGCCCGTTCCTGGACTGGCTGCAGACACCTGCCTTGGGTTCACAATTAGGATGGGCATCCTTACAAAATGACAGAGCAGATTTTGGCTCCTTCCACCTGATGTCTGGAGGCAGGAGAAGGATTAAATAGCAAAAACCTGGTTTCCCATCTGATATTTCCTGGCTTTAGCAGTTGGAGCACATTATATTCCAAAAGATTCTCTAATTTAGACTCAATTTGTTTGTTATTGCAGTGGATGAAAAAGGACACCCATTTGCACTTGGCTTACAGTTTAGCTTCTTCTCCTCATATAGATACCAATAACTATTAACTTCTCCCACATATTGTGATTTTCTATGGGACATATTAACCCAAACACTTTATCTTTTTATGCTTTGATACATTTCTTTTCAAATCTTATCTAGAAGTCAATGAACTTGAAGGACATACTCCAGTGGAGAATATTAGAACTCTCCCAGGACAGCTTTATTGTAATTATTATTAGTACTGAGTATTTGGGTGCTTTATCCTGATTAACACTATATTAGTTTAAATTGTGCTGTTATATGCCATACCTCGAACATCAAATAAGAGAAATGAGTTATTAAAAGAGAATACTCACTTTTATTATTTGAATTGCTAGCCATTTTGTAAGAAAAACACCCTGTGACCAGGCTATGTAGACCTTGATCTTTTCTGAAGTGTCCAGTTCAGAACTTAGCATGGGTTGAACACACAGTCAGACTGAATTATTTGGGCTTGTCTGCCCAGGGCAGCAGACTGAGAGTTGTTCTGTGCTTGCTTTAGAAATGACCTGGCTTCTTGATGTACTCAAGCCAGCGAGCCTAGGGTGACCTGAACAGGTCCACCAGCTCTCATTTTCACTCTGATCTGATTAAGGGAAGAGGAAAAGGAGACACAATCCCTGATATTTTGCACTGACTAGGAGATGTAAATCTGTTTTGTAGCTGAAAACATATGTTTTGTTGCTGTGCTTATCTTTTTGTGATGTAGGTGAAAAATCAAATGAGGACTTTTTTCTATCAGCTTCAGATTCA
Source organism: Motacilla alba alba (assembly GCF_015832195.1). Taxonomy (NCBI): domain Eukaryota; kingdom Metazoa; phylum Chordata; class Aves; order Passeriformes; family Motacillidae; genus Motacilla; species Motacilla alba. The sequence continues at coordinate 59,702,539 of NC_052031.1, forward strand.
TATGTTTCTCAGCTCTGTGTCTCCCACCAGTTTCCACAGATGAAACCTGATCAGCCTACATGAAATTTAGCAAGATCAAATGCCAGATTCTGCACCTGGGATAGATGGAATAGTAGGCATAAGTATAAACTGGGAGAGGAGTGCCTGGAGAACAGCCCTGCAGAAAAGAATCTGGGGATGCTGGTAGATGGCAAATTTAATCTGAGTTAGCAGTGATCCCTGGTAGCCAAGGGGGCAAAGCTCCTTGTGGGTGTCAGACCACATCATGCTTGTCAGTGTCTCAGAGGCATTTGGACAATGCCCTTAAAAATATTCTTTAATTTTTGGTCAGTCCTGAAATGGTCAGGCAGATGGATGATATTTGTAGGTCCCTTATAATTGAAATATTCCATTCTATTCCATTCCATTCCATTTTGTGTCCTGAGTTTAGTGTGGATGTGCTAGCTGGTGGTAGTCCATCCAGATGGACTGAGTCCAACTCTACTAAAGGCATTTAGTGTCTCTATTGCTTTTCAACTGGACTTTGTTAGAATATGAATTTAAAAAAAAACAGCCTCTCACATGATTTTACTTTTTTAAAGTCACTACCATAACTTGTTACTTAATTTAACCTATTACAATATATACTCATGTCATAAAAAGCCCTTCGGTAGGATTTTTGTTTGTTTCAAAAATAGTTCAAAGCCAGATGCCATGAAAATAAAAGTAACTTATTCTACCTTTTAATTCTTATATTTATTTCTACCAAAGGGAAGTCAAACTCAAATCTTGTGGAAAAGATATTATACTACACATACATGAAAGAAAAATTTTCTTTTGAAATATTAATATGAGCAGAAATTGATTCTGTATAAGAATGTAGGGATTTCCTTCAAGTTATATATTGGATTTTCTTTATAATTTCGTACTATCTAATTTAAAATGTAATTCTTCTGGTGAGGGGGAAGCCTCGACTATTTTATCTGTAGCTTTGTCATACATGGATTAGTTTGTTAGTCTGATCTAGATTATAGTTTATCCATATTACCAGCTTTTTGATAGAGATGTTTGGTCTTTCTCTGTCATGGTGACTTAAACATCCACCATACATTGCAGGAGCACATAGCACAAAATTCTTCACTAGTGATGAATGAAAAGAAGACTTTTTGTGTGGCACATCAGAGCCATAAATCAGCCTGACTAGCCCTGATTATCACTCAGCTAGCTGACTGATAAACAGTGTCTCCAAGAAATAAAGGCTTTAGAAGAAATAGTGCAAGTGCAAGCAGATTAAAAAGTTATTCTTCCCAATATCCTGTGCACATTTTACTTTTACTACATGTTTTGCATATACACAAAGAAATAATTAAGCCTTTATTCATATATTAGAGAAAGAAAGAAAGAAAGAAAGAAAGAAAGAAAGAAAGAAAGAAAGAAAGAAAGAAAGAAAGAAAGAAAGAAAGAAAGAAAGAAAGAAAGAAAGAAAGAAAGAAAGAAAGAAAGAAAGAAAGAAAAAGAAAATGATTGTTGAGGAAGCATTGTACCATCTTTTCCTGTTTTGAGCTTTCTTCATGTTTTCTGTGGAGAAGATTCAGAAGCTCTCAAGAGACAAAGAATCCAACTGCTTTGATTCAGATTTTACATGAAAAATGTCCACGTTTGTCAGTACAAAGGGGAAGGAATCAGCTCCTTACAGCAGCCCAGTACTAGATTATAAAAGAACACAATAATACTCCAGCCTGAGACACATTGATGAATAATGAAAAAGCAAATGAAATCCAAGAAAGACAGAGTTTTCACACTGGGTTAGCTATATGGGATTGCCAATAATCCAGGAAATGTTAAGGAAAATCAATGCTAAATGCCAAATTACACAGAAATTTCATGGCTTCTGCTCTTCATTCTTGTCCACTGCAGTAAAACAAATCAGATATGGCAATACATAACCCTATTAACCACACCAGAGGAACTATGTGCTCAATTATCTGCAGTGAGATTTCTTTTAATGAGGTATTTCCCTTTTCTACCTATTAAATGTTTACAGCCTCTTAAAGATGTAAAGTCTGTAGCAAGAGACATCAGTAGAAGATAAAATTATTCTCTAGTTCAATGCCTTGCCTAATAACAGAGGCATAAAACACTGAAATGTGACTTTAGAAGGTGGAGGGGGAAGTATGGCTCAATTTCTGCTACACTGCTTTCTCCCAACACTACCCAGGGCTGGCTGCAGCCAGGAGGGGTTGCACACTATTTCTTGGCTCCCCTCAGTATGGACAGTGGCAGGACTGCACTAGAACTTGTTAAAGGGCAGATAAAGCTGCAAAAATTCAGATTAGCAGCTCAGAGACTGAGCTTTGAGATCTGTAAGAGACAAACATTCAGATCCATTCAGATCCATCCATTCCTATTGCCCATATAGTCCCATACTTTCATTTTCTCTCTACCAAACCATTTCAGGTCTGCTGAGTCAGATGGATCCTTATCCTTTAGGAAATCATCACCTTTCTCTCTCAAAATGGCTGCACTCCACTCGTATTCCTCCTTTGGAACGTGGCCACTTCTGAGAGTTGTTTTTCATTTAAACTTAATGACAGGTGCTAAAGCTGCATTTGCATCAGTGAGAGAAGCTCTCACATTCTCATGTGCTTGATTCTTAGGCAGCTGTCAACAGTAGAGAAATCTCAGTGGGGATGTCAGAGGTATCAGGAAGATGTTTCAGCTATTGAGATCTGATTCATGGTGCTGGCTGAGTGAGAAGATCCTGAAGCCCATATTTGTAAAGTCAAATTAAAAAAAAAAAAAAAGTTTAGCTAAAGAAAGGGAGAGGAGCTCTATAGAAATGTAGTATATACATAATGTATTTGAAATTAAACAAAACATGTATAAGAGGCGTAAATCACTAAGCTGAGAGCAATTTTTTTGTTTTACTTTATTGCTGTGAGCAAGAAATCCCACGGGAGTATTGAACTCCATAAAAAAAAAGTTTTCTGAAAAAATCTGGAGGACTGTTCAGTGAATATATCAAGACTAATTATTTCTAATTAAGCAGCTAGACAAGAGCACAAGATTGTGTACAAACACAGCTAGAGAAATATGTTGCTCTGATGTATGGTCTGTGTGCATACAAGATGAGAAAATGTTAAAACTTAATAGGGATTAGGTTGAGAAATTAAGGCTACAGTCAAATACTTTAGATAAACTATATGCAGCAGTACAAAATGTGTAGTTGAAGGGCAATTGGAGGGTCAGTTAATATAAGGTGTAGATTGTACAGTTAAGGGTAGCAAATATTCCAAATTCAATTACATATGCAACAAAATTAGAATCAGTGGGATAAAAATGACTAGAAGCATATAGTGTATTTCTGAGGAAACCAGGCAGAAAAAGGGAAGTGGAGCAGTGAAAAATTGTGGGTAGATATGGTAGAAAATGGATGATAAGGTGTAAAATCAAACAGACCACAAGGGAGGTTGGACTTTCTGATGGCACAGGTGCAAACATCTACAACCAGCTGTTCTTGCAGACCCAAGCCCAGTGGGATGGCAGAGCCAACCCCAAGGGAAAGTCCCCTGGACTCTCCATCAGGTTCTGTGGCTGATGGTTGGGTGTTGGAGGTGGAACAAAGATGGACAGAATTGCATTCTAACACTAAGTTAAGTGAGGAAGAACAGGTGGTAGAATTGTATTGTAACAGCAGCTGTGAGCTATTGAAAATATTTAAGAGTGATAAATAGAAGTTTCATAATTGTCTATAATAATGTGCAAAATAACACAATTGTAAATTGTTAATGGCAGTGTTATTCCATTATTTGAATAGGCTATTGGCTTTTTGATTTTTTCTTTCTTAGCAGTTTGCTGCTAAATCAATAAACATTATTGACTCTTGTACCAAGAGAGGTACAGGTACCCCATTATTCTCCTTTGCACAGTGGATTCCTCAATTTTAGAAGAGGAAAGGAGCAGCCCTTCACACAATCTCACACTATTCCTACGCTGCAGCTCCAAATTCAGGTGTCTCTTGTGTAACTTAACTGCAGGGAGGAGCAATCTGATTTCAGCATTCAATCCACTTGCAGGAGACCTGCTTTATCTCACTCCCTGGTACCAGGCTGCTGTGCCTAAGCCAAAAGTTTTGCAGCACTCAATGCAGGCTTTCTCTCTCCTCAGATACATGTGGTCTGTGACACTCTAGTGAGCACAACTTACGAGCTGCTAATAGGAAGAAATCTACCTGCATGGAACCATTGAATAGTTTTGAATTAGCATATTTATATAAACGGATTTTAAATTCAAAAGAGCAAATAAATTTAAACAAAAAATTTGTCACAATGTTATTTCCACTTTGTATTAGCTCAGATGTTTGATTTTGCAATGACACAGTTACTTCTTCAGACTTGTTTTTAAAGACCTCTTTCCACAGAAATAAGTAATTTTCATTTTCAACAGACTTGTCTCAAAAGTCAGCAAAGATGGGGGGGGCTAATCTTTCTGTGGACATTTTCTGTGTGGGTTCTGTCATTTTGAAAGATGAGAAGAAAATTGATCCAACATTACTCACTCTAATTTTGGCAAATTCTACATTATAGTTAGTAATTGTAGGAACCATCACTCAAAACTAAGATGGACATTTCATAATTTATTTTTCTTGCTGAATATTTTTCAAGATATATGGGAATGATGGGCTTGAGCATCACCTCAGTTATAATCAGAATTTAAAAGTTCTTCAAAGTTAGTGCAAGGAAGAACTTACTGCAAACAAGAACTTACTGCAAAGAATGGTGAGTAATAGCATGTAAATTATTATTTAGAAAGCAAGGTTATTTTCTGGAAAAGGATTAAAACATCCTAAGAGCCATAGAATTGTCTGGCTTTTAAAAAATAGCATCCTTACAAGCTGGAGTTATTTTGTTACCATGTAATTTTAATTTCACTTGTATTTTCAGGCTGGGTCATTGAAATAGATGATGGGAAGTTTCATGACGCTCATATTGCTTGGCAAAACCACATCTCCCTGAAAAGACATCTACAATGCTGCCTTTCAACATTTCATCAGCCTCCAAGAGCAAATGTGCAAACAAGGAGAAAATGGTTTTAAAAGCCTGTGAAGGCATTAATTCCAGTGTTTCTGAAATTAAAGTGTGAAGACTTCTTTTATGTTTGATTATTGCCATTATTATTTTCACAGACCTCCTCATGATTTTCTACACATTTATTCTCTTTGGATCCAGCCCAACCTGCCATACAGTTTGATATCAGCACTGCAAGTGAATCTATATCTGTACTATAAGAAATAAAAATTCCAAGAGTATAAGTTTAGTGCTAAAAAAGTCACCTTAAGTCCTCATAAAAAAAATTAAATCATTCAATCCTTTTAGAATAAATGTTCAAATAATTTCTTATGTTTATTCACTGCCTCCTCACACCTACATCAAATAGAGATTTCCCAAAAATATTTTCACTTCTAGAACTCTGTGGAAGTGCAATTCTAACACACAGGTTTCTGGAGACATTGAGAGAGAATGGGGCACTAAAAGTGAACTAAAGGTGACTAAAGGTGAGACAGGCATTTCTTTCCCCATTCAAAGTCTAGATATTTTTATCAAATTACAGGAACATTTCACATAATTATCTCATGCTTCATTTTATCACAAAATCCTTTTATCTGTTGCTTTTAAGCCACTTGTGGTTTCTCTTTTTTTATTTCCCCTTCCTAAAGGGGAAGTACCCTTTTAAATTATAACTTTGATTTTCTGATTTATCATGCTTGTTTTCCCTCCTTCTTTGCCCCATTTTTGATCTGCTAGTTAAGGATCTGTATGCTGAGTCTGGTTTACAGTTCTGGTGGAATTATTGTTGTTGTGTAAATCTGAGTTCTGTGATAAACAAGTAGCAATTCATATTGCTCTTCCTACTGATGCTGTGCTTTCCTGATAATGAAAAAAATCACTTTTGAAGCCCTTGAAGCCCCACTTATCATTTGCTAATGGGTACACCATAAATGAGAATTGGAAGATTTGTCAGTGTTGGAGCATAAAATAAAATGTTTTATTCAGGTAATTCAAATATTCCCACAGCATCTTTTAATATTGCTGTTGCTGATGCCCAAATATCATTCAGAGTTTTTTTTTTTACTTACTCTAGAGCTGGGCTTTCTTGACAGAGGGATTTGTAGTTATGACTACTCATCTGAAATTTCAGAAGAGTTCTTTGAGATTCTCTAAATGGAAAATATCTGTGGCTATGAGTACCATAAAGTAAAAATAAAGTAAAATTGAGTAGGATACAGCCCTCTGCTGAAGAGCTGAAATTTGTCATAATTGTAATGCCCTTTGTCAGGAAGTTTAGTTAAACTACCTGCCAAGTACAAGTCAAACAAATGGCACAATCTGACCTCATCCTGTTGGAAAACTTTGTCAATATTAGCTATAAAAAGAAGCGACCTAAAAAAGAAATTTAAAATATCAAGAGGGAAGTGCTGTATTATATGGATCTGTAGAAAATGACACCTCTTTTCTGCAAGAAATTTTCAAGAAGTTATTCATGACAGGTTTTTTTCACCATGTTTTCTTCTGTCTACAAGTAAGATTTTTAAGCTCTTAGCCAGACAATTGACATAAGTTTGTAAGGAATTAGTTTGGCTGTCTTTGATGTCATCAGTTTCTTTAACTACTTTTTCATTGAACAAAAATTACCCTTCTCTCTATAAGATATTTCATTTGCAAGCTGTTTTACTGCATGGCAACTAGTTTTAAAACTGTATTTAAAACAGTCCCTAAAACTTAAACTTATGAAAGCATTCCTGTCTCTACTGGTTTAATCACTTCTAAAGTTTCCAGATAATTTCATTCTTTTCTCACTGCCTTATTCTGACTGATTAACAATCCATCATTTTGTGTCCTCTGTTTAAACTCTGGTCCAAAAAATCTTCCACTGAACTCAGATCTTCAGAGCAATATTCACATTTTTTGACTAACAGCTGCCATTGGTTATATAATTCTTTATCTGCTGTCAGTTCTCCAGCTTTGTCAATCTAAAACATTCCCATACACATTCTGAGATTCACTGCTAATTTACTGGTGCCACCTTGTCCTTCTCCAATATCAGATTTCTCCAGCATTGCATCTGACAAACAGTTTCTGACACACCTGACAACACTCTTCAACAACTTGTATGTCCTCTCTTGTTATATAAATGTGTCCAGTCTCAAAAACCCCCAAACCATATTGACTCTTCTATTCATGGAAATACAATTCTTGACTTTCTTTAGAGTTCCTGACTAAACTGTTATTAATGTGGTTGGAAACAGCAACAATTTTGACTTGAATAGACAATCAGGAAGTGCAAACAATAAGCAAAGGATAATCACCAGTCAAAGTAAACAATATGTGGGAAATTGAAGGTTGGAATGTGTTTACATAAAATAAATTGGCTGAATTATTACCATTGACAAATTCTTTATCAAAATAGAAAACACAGAATTCATAGAAAGAACTATTGGCATCAAAGAAATTATTCCTAGAAAAAATCCAGCTGTGAAATTTATTGTTGACTAATGCTCTATAATGCCCATGGAGAAAATTTGAACTACTCACACATTCTTGGATTTTTTGGAAAAAAACAGAAAATGAATGTCTTATCACATCTGATATACTGGGGAACTTGCTTTTCAGTGTACAGTAAAAGTACTAAATAAAATTTTTAAGATGAATCAAATGTAAATGAAATTGTTAGGATGCATAAAGAGTGAATAGGAAATGAGTATTGGGAAGTTCATAACATCATTGTGTAAATTGCTTGTGAGACATCACTTGACATTTTTCATTCAGTTTCATCATATCTCAGAAAAGATATTGCTGAGGTGAAAGGTGGAAAGAAGATTGACAAAATATTATGCATAATACATAATGAAAACACAGTGATTTCCACAGGAGAGATTTGAAAGATTGGGTCTGTTCTGTTTAGTGAAGACATGACTGAAAGTGGGCATTTCAGGATACTAGCAGAAGTTTCTAGTGAACATACAGAAAATGTAAACCAGATCTCCAGCACCTACTGTCCTCATATACCAAGAGGAAAGAGAGGGAGTTCAATAAAACAATACACCAGCTGAAGCTGATCAATAAAAACTTTTTACATAGCTATGGCTCAGGTACAGAGCCCACTGACACAAAATAATTGCACGAATAAACTTAGCAGTGTTTGTAAAAGTCAATTGACCTTATGGTGATGTAGAGGCTAGAGAAACACAGGAGGCATATAATCCTCATCCCTCAGCATATATATGGAGTACCAGTTGAGAAGTAATAGCAAGACATTACTCAAACAGATTGGTGATTCATTCCCCATTACTCTATCTCTTCTGTGTTAGAAAAATGGGAAAGAATTCGACTTCCACTCTTGCTCTGTCTACCCAGCTCTATGGAGGCAATCCAGAACCAAGGCAGGTGGATAACTGCATGCAAGGAGGGAAGCAAGGGCTCAGGAAGAGATTGATTTCAATGAATGCCCTCCAATCTAGTGGCAAGTGACACACATTGATATACAGGCCCTGAGAAAACCAAACTTCTTTTCCAAAAATAAAAAAACAAAACAAATTATGTCTATGCCAAAAGTCCATATTATATAATTTGAATCTAGCAAATGGTTTCAGATATTTTAGTCATCTCTATTATGCACAGCTACAGAACAAAAGGACAAGACTAGTTTGTCTTTAGCAACACAGCTTTTTTATCTAAGGGATAAAATATTTGTTTTCTTTAAAAAATAACCTCAGATTTGATACATTCTCCTTGAAAAGGCATGGGTGGAATGCTTAATGCTGACAGCTTTTGCAACTTATGTCTTTTGCATATATTTTCCAAATTATCCAGTTCTTTTTATATTAGCACTATGACAATCTTTCCTCTATATCCATTTCTTTGATGGGAAGAAAATTTTGATTTGACTTTGAAAGGCAATCACTTTCGTTTCTTCCTTTTTTCCCCCCTCTTATGGTTACTTGTCTTTATTCCAGAATTGCTTCTAACATGAAAACATCTATTGCATGTTGTATAATCTCCAGGTGATGGTTTAGCTGGTAATTCATAGAGATCTAACAGATTTTACATGTAATATGAAACCAATATGTATATATTTTTATTTCATTTAATATATATCTAATTTTTAGAAATAATATATTATCTGAAGAAGGTAGTAGCCTTTTTTTTGCATGGACACACAGGGAACCCCTTCTGAACTTGACCCAAGACACTGATGTCTATGTAAAAATTTCAATTTAATACAGCAAACCCTGACTGAGTCATGGTCCTGCTGGCTGAAGAAATAATGCTTCAAAGACTGACAGGTGTCAGAGCCCAAATTTTAGCTCACTCCCTTACAGGGAAATTACAGATCCTCTTAACTCTGTGACTGCTCCAAAGGGAGCTGAACCCATTTGGTCTTTTCTTCACAAGGTTAAATTTCATATTAAAACAGCAGTACTGTAAATTGATAAGGCAGATTTTCAAAATGCAGTCAGTGTTTATGGTCCTCTCAAAATACCTGAAATTTGTGGAGGCTAATGCTGCCCAGTTAACTGCTGGCATATACATCTATGAAAGGTCTCTGTGTTCCTCTTGCATTTTTTCAAATAAACCAAAAAAGGGAGAACTGAGCCTCAAACATTTATTTTAAACTACATCTGACAGACCAGGGAAAACAGATACATATATATTGGCGTACAAAATGTAAATTAAGCTTCTAAACAAAGGTTTATTTCTAAGATTTCTTTCACTTTTTAAAAATGAAAAGATACACAGCACCAGTATTCAAATTCAAAACGAAACTTCTAGGTTCATGATGAAGACAGGCTTTTTTGTTCATATACTTAGTGTAAAATTATTCTTTTCTTTTTCTTCATTTTTGGTGATTTTTTTTTTTGACTACAGATAAACAACACATTTGATGTTAACTTGAAACAATTCTTCTTTTCTCATCATTTTTCAGATTTGACAGTAAGCTGAAAAACCAATGATTTACACAGCTCTCCTCCATGACCTAGAGTTCTGTGATTCATCACTCCTTGCTCAAGTTTCATTAGCTGTTGTCTAAATGCTCATTATCTTTTGGAGATGCATATTTTATTCTTTGCTTCATCTTCCTTAAGGAAAGAAATTATTTGCTCATTTATAGCACAGCCAACAATTGTATTAACTAGCCTTGCTGCATACCTGGAGCAAATCTTTCAAGACCTAAGTAAACATGAAGGCAGAAAATTAATTTTTCAGAGTGATCAAAAGTCTTAGGATTTTTTCCTTTTCATTTAAAATAATGTCTTCAATTATCAACACTATGATCAGAAGTTCCGACTGTAGTAAAATCTGCAAATTTTGAACACAGTCATTATTTCTTATCTCACAAAAATAACAAAATCACATGGCTACAACTTTCAGTAGAGCTAATTGGTTATGTTTGTTATTCTCTGTAGAACAGAAACCTTTATTTTTATGACAAATACTGTTCTGGGAATTAAATTTCTTAATTTTCTGGGAATTATTTTTTTAATTTTTTGAGTGATTATTAATAACTATAATTTTGAGATTGCTGTTACTGTCAACCTAAGATATTCCAGTTTAAGGGACTAGAAATTCTATGCACTTTGCCTTGAAATCTCCCCTGAAATCCAACTGTGGGATGAAACAGAAAGAAGCAGAGTTTGAAGCCTGTAGGTGTTGAGGAGGAAACTGAAGGGAGGGTCATAACCAAAGTTTTGTTCAGCTTTGTGCCTTTCCTCCCCAGAATTCCTGCTCCTGCACAGCAGAGCTCAAAGTGTGCCCATTTTGCAAATGAATTCCTTGAGAGGAGAGGGACAGAATTTTAGGGAGACAGCAGCTTGGACATATTCAGTCCCTTAATTTTAAAAGACAAAAAAGTTAAAGATCAAAGTGCCTAAATGGTGTTCACAGGGACATGGCACTAAGGGTAGGGAGAAACTGCACATCAAACCATTTCCCTCCCAAGCATAAGACAAATTGAGCAGATTATGCAGAGCATCAGTTCCACTTTTCCCCATGCAGCATAAGCCACAGGTTGCTTATTAGCACAGGGTAACAAACTGAGTGTTGTTGTGGCCCCTCCTAATCAAAAACTGCTGAGGGAAGAGAGCAGAGAGCTTAAGGGCACTGTCAGTGCCTGATGCACTCCCACAGCAGAGAACTTGTCAAAGGCCCAGACCCCCTCTGAAAGTGTGGGACTGACACGTTTCAAAACAAAACAGCCACACTGCATTTCAAAATGAAACATCTCTTTCTCCCCTCCAGTCCATTTCCTAGAGCTGTGGCTGTCAATTTGCTCCGGTTGAAGAAATCAATCTCACCACCAGGTTACCCAAGGAGCTTGGAAATTGGCAAATTTCAAGTGATGCCTTTCATTTTGGCATTATCACAATTGTAACCATGGTATTTGCTGAATATTCCCGTGGTCTGGTACCAAAAAAGTGTAAAGAACTACAAGCAGGTATTAAATGTGCTTCTGTGGTGTATGCCATGGGAATATATCCTTCTTGTAATATACTATGGATTAAAACCTTTAATCTTTGTTTACAAGATTGTAAACAATCTTTTTACATCTTTGTTTATTTGTGATGTTGTGTGCCTGCTTGATGACCTGTAAATGCAGCCCAAGTTTAAAGATGCTTCTTTGGATAGTACTTCATGTATTGGAAGATTTTCACGCCACAGCTGATTCCAGAGAGATGTTAAAATTTTGTGAGAGTGTAAACATCATAATGAAATCAAGCACTGTGACAAAACAAAACAAAAAAAAAAAAAAGAAGAAAAATAGTTGGAAGGGGTGAACTCTCTGAAGAATTTTACCTGATTAAAATAAACTTCCTTCTGCTCTTTGGGATGTTAATTCTTCATATTACATGTGTCCAATGTGGTTCTTTTTTGTGTTACTAAGCAATGTTTCCTTATGCCATGGACAAAACATATGTTATTTTGTATATTTTATTTTAACCCATTCTTTTAGCCCTCACCGAAGCTCACTCAGTGATTTTGTCAGATTTGCTGTACTACAGCCTAATTTCCCCATAGCCCTGATATATCTTTCATGAACTTACATTATTGACTAGATTGTGAAATGTCCTCCAGACAGACTTCTGGGGTTGTGAACAAGCCAAGTCTATGATATTCTCCTTCTAGTTTAGGTCAGGTCTGAGAAGTACTGTAACAGGGCTTCTCCACGTGCCTTTGTCACCCATCCAGGTACCACAGACAGTTTTACTGATCACACAGACAGTGAGAAATTGGTCTGTGTAAGAAAGGTGTCAAGACAAACCAGCACAGGAACCACCTCTCACAGAAGATGAGATATCAGTCAGGGAAAGACCTGAAAAAACCCAGGAATTGTGTTGCCAAGTCCTGGGCCAGTTCCCAGACTTTTCAAAGCCATGCAGAATATTCATAGCAGAATTAAAAGCAGTTGGTTTTTTTACCCCTTTAACAGTGGGATGTTTTGGATGACTTGGGACTCCTCAAAAATCAAAATCCTTTTCATCAGAGAAAAAGACTAACACTTGTGCACAATTTGCTGCTTCTCTGATTGACCATCATCAAGAAAAGCTCTATGTATTACTAGGTTTGGTGCTCAGTTTATTGAGATTGCTCACAAGGATGAAGGCACTTTCAATTGCTCCTCTTTCCTTGCCTGTCTGAATGTTTTCCATGTCCTGTGAGACACAGAGGAGAGAAAGGAAAAACAGCAAGGGGAGATCACAATTTCCAGCTGTTTCCTTCTGATCCTGTTACTGAAATTTTGTTGCAATTATGTAACTTGGGAATAGAGGATGCTCTCACATTTTAGTTTAAATGCTTATTTACTTGCTTTACATTTCAAGCTCCCAAATACTGGGATTTTTTGTGGAAAAAAGATAAAGCTCAACACTGGCTTTGTTTCACAGAGGACCCTGTTGGGTACCACACATGATATTTGCTAGCTCAAGGACTATTCTGCTGCCACAACAAAAAGCATCTGCAAGACAGTCGGGAAAAGTGAGATACAACAGTATACGGCTCCTGCTTCTAAAAACTCCTGCATTGTTGGCTTTGCTACAGGCACAGTTTTCTCCTATCCACAAAACCTGTGCCCTCACTTGGCTGCACCTGTCATTTATATTACAGGAAAGTTAACAGCACACTGTATTGACTCCTTGTCCCTCAGCAATATTCAAGAGCCTCTTATAAACACTCACTAGTGCTACCCCAGTTCTAACTTCATTGCTTGTTTCATGTGTACAACTGTCTTTGCTTTACTATTTTTATCCATGCCTGTCTTCCATTGCAGCTGCTGTTTGGACTTAGGAAGGCAGAATATTCTCCATGTCTGTGTAAGGTCTGCTATTTCTAGGTCCCATCTCACTGAAGTCCCCTGCAGCTTAATCCTAACCTGGCAGAAAAATTTCCTTTACCCTAAGAGAAATCCTTACTTGATGAGCCAGTTGATGGGTGGGAAAGTAAAATAATCTCGTAAAGAAATCATGGGCTAATGTGGGTGTTACCAACAGAGGGGCTGATATTGCTGCATGGAAAACCAACTCATCTGCACAGCCCATTGCATGTTCCTGAGAAGCACAGATCCAAGCCAAGGCGCTCAATTCCCCTTTCTCTGACACTCTGTGGCTCCTGAAGTTCATTCCCCAGGGGGCAATCAGGGACACCTTGGAGGATATAGGATTGTGATTGCCTTGGACTTCTTGTGAGGGCAAGATACCATGTAACTGCAAAATCCTACAGCTTAGGATTCACTCAGTCCCTGCTGAAAGCCTTGACAGAGTGAGACAGGCACATGGCATTCAGAGCAGCATTGATTACAGCCTTCCTGCATCCTTCTGTCCAGAGGCATCAGTCACTTCCACGAGACAACATCACCCAAAGGCCCTGGTTCCTGCTGTGCCCTGAGTGGTGACACCCCGAGCTCTGTCACTGCAGCCATGACATGTTCATGGCCACTTACCCCTCATCAGTGCCTCTGCAGCCATGGGAGGTATTGTGCCTGTAATCCCTATTAAATAATAAGGTCTGACAGGCCAGGCACTGCCAGCTAGTTATGGACACCCTGAGCAAGTAGCAGGTCACGGGGCTGAAATCCAAATGGCATTAAGCACTCAGAAATCACACTGACTCACTGCCTCAAGCAGCCCATGGTGAGATGGGGATGGAGACTGCAGATACAAATAAGGAAACCAGTCCAACACAGACACTTCCAGCCCTTTACAGCAGTGGGTTTCACTACAGCCGTGTCTGGCAGCTTGGCTAAGAGCTGTGTTTGTGTTTCTTCCCACAGCACTGAGGCTGAAATGGCTGCAGGAGGTGAGAGTCATTCAGATTGACACTCATCTCTGCTGTGGTATTTGTCTTCCTCTTTCAGGGGCTACTGGATCTAGGCTTGCTTTGACCTGCTGCAAAAAATTCAATCTCTCACCTACACACTACCCTGGTTATGCAGAACCACTGGTTAACCTGGAACTCATAGGAAAGGAAGGGTGATTTTGTGTTCCACACATGAAAGGATAATGTTTTGTAATATAACTCTGAATGTTTAGCATGAGAAACTTAAAGGAAGGAAGACTGTCAAACCCCTCTGAAAAATTGAAAACTTTTTTTAATGTGAATTCAAGCTATCTACCCCTGAAATAGAGACACCTGAAATCCCTCCAGACCCCGTCATTAAGTCCCTGAATATATCAAATCATGTTTTGTTTGCCAGTATTGTTGGTGGGGATTAAGAAAATTATCAAGAAGAGGGCTGGGAAAATCCCTTTTTTACATAATGACAACAAACATTTACATAATCAGTGCAAAGGAGAATAAGAAACTGTCTTCAAGCTTTACCAAGGTAGCAAGTTAACTGGATTCTTTGTATGATGGCATAGCAGCACTGCAAAATGATCTCACTCCAATTAAGTATTCTATAATTTGCATGGCTTAAGGCTTGGATGCCAACATAAGTAAAGGGAAAAGCAGAGATATAACATTTCCAGATGCCAGACAGGGGTTTGTGTTAGTGAAGTTTTCATGGGATGAGAGATGCCCCCTCCAATACCAGGCAGGGTCTGACCCTGAGCTTTCTGCTGTCCACAAACCATTTGGGAATATCTCAACCCTTGGAAAGCCCTAGAATTTAAAGAACCTCGGTACTGGCTTTGTCTTAAGACACCCACTATAATTTTGTGTCTTACAGCCTCTCCCAACACCCCTGTGGTAGGACTGCTTGTGTTTGCAGCTCCTGCAGGCAGGACACATCAGCCTTGGCAGCCTGGAGCAGCACCTGGGGGACAGTGTGAGCCCCTGAGCCACAGTTTCAGCCCACCCAGGCTGAAGGATGGGACTGATCAGTGCAAACATCTCAGAAGTATGAGTAGATTTTGCAGAGATATTCTGAGAAAGTTCTTCCCTTTACTGGAGGACTCAGGGTTAGTGTAAACCCACTACTTTCCTAGGCTCCTTTTTTTTTCCCTAGGCTTTAGGTCTACATAGTTCTTTGGGTGCTACACCAGTGATGTATTTGGAGTCTGGAAAAGATTTTTTCCCTACCTTATCAGCACAAGCTCATGCTGATAAAGTGACTTAATAGGGCAAACAGCTCGTGTGGTCCTTTTTACCATTTCCCCACCCTCCTAGAAGAATCCTCCATCTCCTAGCACCAGTTTTAGCTGTGAATTCCTCTTAGGTCCCACAAGCATGTTTTCACACACCTGGGTATTCCCCTAAGATCCCATGGGTCATGGGGCATAAATATCCACCCTTTACACACACAGCTTTCCAAATCATGGCTGCATTCAGCTTGTTCTTGGACAAAAGTCATTCACAGCTGGAGTGTTTCCATTTAGGTATATATGGCACATAAATAAATGATCCTGTAACCTTAATGCTGGCCCTTTTATAAATTTTCATTTAAAATAAAGCAAATAAAAATTAGTGATAAATCAAAACCCAGAAATATGGTTAAAATGGAATTTTAAAATGTATCTTGACATGTGTGTGGTGATCATCAGTTTCCCATATAATGAAATGATATTTCATCTTTTCCCTATCTTCTGGGAAGATTTTGTGCAATTCACAACAGAAACACTTGGAAGTGGGTAGATTTTCCCTTTGCAAGTTAAACACCTTTTTTCAGTTGTCATGATATGCTTCTTTCCCACTTTGTTACTATTTTTTCATCATCACTTGAGTTTGAATAACAAAATGACTTGCTTATAGAGGCAGACAGCATTTTTCAGGAAAAAATACATTTTTTTCCTATTTGTTTGGCTGAGCTTGTAACTTTTTAACTGAATAAGTTAAAGTGAAATAAGATTTCACATCTACAAAGACCAGCCTTCTACAAGAATGTAACAAAAATAAAAATTGTCAATTAGTTACAGAAAAAAATATTTCATGGTTTTCTGCTTAGAAAATTTCAGGAAGTTAAAAAATCAGTAAGAAGGTTGAAACATGATGTTCACAAGCTTTTCAGGAAACACAGAATATAAAATCATAAGAAAGAAACTCCAATATAATGCAAAGACTGAGAAATTTACAACTTATCTCAGTATTTTCCATGGCTGCTGAGTTCTCTTCTGTGTGATAATTGCCTGTGCTAGTGCCAGAGCTCACTGCCATCTGTGGGAGATGGTTTCTCCGGAGATCAGTGTTCACTTGTTTTTTCCCTGGTGGCACTTCCACAGCCTGTGATGTTCCTCCTGGATCTAGCTGGGTCCTTTCCTCTTTGCCTCAAGATCCTGAGAATGTTTGCCATCCTCCTTCTAGCCCATTTTATTTTGATGAGGAATGCATTCCCTAGACCTGTCTGCCTGGTATGTGCTGGTCACTGTATGGTGCTGCATGGTAGCAAGAAAGAAAACAAAAAATCACATAGAAATGGGATCTAGGTGCAGAGGCCAAAAGGATGAGTTCCAAAGGAAGCTGGCAGCCAGAATTTTCTGGCTGAATTTTTGCTTTTTTTGTGTGGTTTTTTTTTGTGTTTTGTTTCCAAGCAAAACACATTTGAGGGTGTGGACTATTGAAAGCCTTGGGTCCTGTGTTTGTTTTGTCTGCTTTATACAGTAAAGCAGACGTGTTTACTGAATTTCAGCCTTTCCAGCTCAATAATCCACATACTTTATTTGTTGTCTAATAATTTGTCTTAACTTCTCTATGACAGGAACATAATACTTGATGGGTAACAGTGCTAACCCATCTGCAAGGAAAAAACAACTCATTTCAAAAATTAGGATGTGAAGTCAAAGGATGGCTGCAATATGATTCTGTATCTCCCAGTAATATTAAATTATGAGTTCTCAAACACTGTAAACAGTGTCCTGATATAAATAAAGATGGAGCAGCAGCTATAGGAGAGACAATTTTGAGGGGATTGAATGGATTACAGTCCTGTGGTAGATCTCTAATCTACATCTATTCCAGAATGGGATGGATTTGAAAGTTTGATGAAATAAAATCACATTCTCCAGATGCACAGACAGAAAAAAATGCACTGTATGAAACAGCCAGCTATCACAGAGAGAAATTTAGACAGGCTGGTAAGACACTGCCTAACTTTGATGAAAGTGTTCATCACCAAATTGTCCTTTCTGTAACTCAGTGCAGCTCTTCAGTAAATGCAGCTGTTGTTCTTTTCCTCTGATATACACTGACCACACAAGAAATTGAGCAATCCAGCACAGCCTGTGTCCGTGTTGGGTTAACAAGAAGAATCTCTGCAAGAATTCTGTGTCCCATTGTGTGCTGTAAATTACATGGTTTTTTACCAAGCTTTTTCAAAACAAATTGCAAAAGAAAGGAGACACTCTGCTCAGAACTTGCTAAGGATCCAACTGAAAATGCAGTGTTATATGTTGAGAATGGAAATTAAGCGCACTTGAATTAATTAAATGTATAGAAAAGAAAAATCAGAAGGAATAACGTGCTAATAAGTCCCTGGCAATACAGTTGTACTTGACAAGGAATATTGATTACTGGGCTGTTTCACATTTGTTATGCACTAATGCACTGAGCACACATAGAAAAGTAACAGCTCTGTAGTAATTACATAGGAATTGTCAGTACATTCATTTGTGTTTGGGTTATTTCACTGCACTGGCATTTCTATAAATTATAACATGTCACCTTCGATGTACACCAAAGTTAAATCATTTATCCAACTAATCATAGAAACAAGAGCAAAAATGTCCCTTAACAAGAATTTGGATAAAGGCCTTAATAAAAATTGCAATGCTGTAAGACTTCTGGCTGATTTTTTTTTTTTTTAATAATTGAAGCTAGATTTAATTGTTCTCCAGTCATCTAGGGTGAAGAGAAAACAAATGAAACTTTCTTCAAGTATAAATATTTATGAGATACAAACACTCAAATTTAGCCTGAAATAAACTCAATTATTTTCCAGAGGCCATTAAATAGTCAACTAATACTTGCAACTTGTACTCGTGAAGTTATCTCTGCTATCTGAGGCTGAACCTGCTGGCCTAGAGAAAGACACATGAGATCCACCAGGTACCTGATTTAAGACCCCTTGATTTATCCTCATCACCAGTCACAGTCTGGAGCACACACTTTATTCAAAGGGTGTTATGAGCTAGTAAGTGACACAGCTGAATGAAGTACTTGCCTGTCAGAAGAGTGCTAATACAGTATTTGAAATTTATGAGTATCCTTATAGCTAAAACAATCTACTCGGATAATAATTATCAGGTCAATGCTTTTTTAGAGATGTAATTGACATCTCTGTAAAAGCTAGCATTTGGGTTTTTGCTTGTTTGCTTATTTGTTCCACAGTCTGAAGTGCAGGAAATAAAATAAATTAAAAAAAAAAAAAAAAAAAAAAAAAGAAAGAAACAGGGGAAAGCCATCATTTACACAAGCCAGCAATATTCCCCTGCAGTAAAGAAGGCTAACCCTGTCTCAGGCTGCATTAGAAGGGAGACTAGAGAAAATGACCATCAGATATTCCCTCTAAACTCTATGATTTTTGTGCTTCTGTGAAAGAAAAGGGAAGAGAGAGAGAGAAACTGAAAGAATTAAAATCACTTACCTGATTCCAGCAGTCTGAAACATAGATACTTGTTTCCCACTAAAATAAAAATACGAAATATATTAGGGTCAATTATTTAACTTTGTTTTTCCTTCTTTATCTGGATCACAGTGCATTTTTGTAATATTCAGAAGTTTTATCACAATTCTAAACCTCTTAATTTTGGTCAATAATGGGGTTTTCCCACTTTGATCAATGACATGAGTTTTTTTTTTCCCCAAAACTAAATTGCTGGACTCCATAGTTAATGGTCTTGAGTTTGTCCATGCTGTCTCGCCGTTCTTTGTAAACTGCTACTTTAATAAAAGTACAACTATCAAGCTCATGCCAATGATCTGGGC
Organism: Motacilla alba alba; assembly: GCF_015832195.1. Classification (NCBI taxonomy): domain Eukaryota; kingdom Metazoa; phylum Chordata; class Aves; order Passeriformes; family Motacillidae; genus Motacilla; species Motacilla alba. The sequence continues at coordinate 59,721,927 of NC_052031.1, forward strand.
TTGATTTAAACATCTCTCCTACTGAACCTTTTCCAACTGAGGAGCAGAAGAGACTACATTGGAAAACATGTTTATGAAGACTGTGATTCATTAACTCAAAAAGAATCTTCTTAGTGATGCATAAGTTGAAAAATCAGATGTAACATATCCTACATTTTGTGATTCTATAAAATAGAATTCTATAAAGATAGGGAAGAGGTTCCTACCAAAATCTCCTTGAGAAATTTAAAACCAGGACTTAAGACACTGCTTTCAAACATTAAACCTTACAGACATGTTAGATGTTCACTTTATATAGCAAGTATCTTAAACTTGCATCTTAAAGTTGCATCTTAAGTTGCAACCTTGCAGAATCAGCACTGCAGAAAATCTATATGTCACAGCTTACTTATGATTGGAAAGTAAAAGAACAGTTTTCACAGGCTGAGGTTGCTGACAGTAACTGAGAAAGATATTCGAGTGAAGCTGGCACACATGCTAAAAAGCATTAGTTCATATAAAAACCCCTGTTTTTTTTGGGTTTTATTTCTGAATATGAGGTAGGATTTTAATTCAGCAATAGATACCCCTTCAAATGGATCTGGATTTTCAGTTTGCTGCGAGGCCAAGGAGTTTACATGATTGTGCAAACTCTCAAATTCTGTCATTTGCAAAATGAGGCTTAGATGTTAAATTACACTATCAGTGCACATCTGCCATGACAACCAATGTATGTTTAATATATTGAACCAATGACATACCTGGGTTTTTTTGATTAGAGAATATTTGGGGTTAGGTCTCTACTGTTTCTCTATTCTGGATAGGCTAGAAGCACGAACTGAGCCCTGTTCATCATGTTCAGTCTGGGCTCTTGTTTTGGGCTCTCTGACAAAAAATGCAACCAAAAACAAGGTATTAAAAGACAGGAAAATTCTTTGTACATTTGAGAGTGAAGATCATCAGCTACAGCTTTGGACAGCAGTTCAGACAAAACTATAGCTCATTCATTTCCAGCTGGTTTGTACCTGACCCTGTTCACAGTAACTTAAGTGAGAAAATTTAAGACACAAATTGCTTGAGAGTTGGGTATAGCTTCACCTTTCCTCCATACTTCCAACTTCAGTACTCTACTGGGAGCACCACAGTGAGATTATGGACCAAAAAGTTGATATATTTATTACAAAATGCCAATAACAAATCAGACAGCATGACCCAGTGCAACGAAGGGAGGCAATTACTTTTGAAAGGGTGAAAAAAGGCTCTGATTTGTACTTTGCCAGTTATGAAATACTTTTAATAACTCCTTTCCCTGATGGCCACCACTCCTGGTGTGTCACTCTGGGTTATCCCTGGGGTATGTTTATGTAACAGCCAATTGGCTCTGAAGGTTTTTGTTTGTTTTTTTTTTTTTTTTTTCCTATTGGGTGAATTTGACAGTCAAGTTTGAGAATGGTTTAACTCCCCATTAAGTGTTGCTAATTTACAAGAGAACTCCTGCAGAAAACAAACAAACAAGCTCATAATTTGATGCAACATCAGTCTGGAACACCAAACAAAGTCATTAGGAGCAGCACAACTATTGGGATTAGCAAACACAGGTGACTGGGGGAAGGGGCAGTCAAGCAAACACCAGAGCTATGTCATTCTCTGGGAGAGCTAGCATGATTCCCTTCAGTTATTAATCTTCCTGTGGGGCTCAGAAAGAGGTTGTGAAAAAACTCACACACAAAGGCAAATTTAAAGCTCAAGTTCACGTTTGAGAATTTTGATGTGCAGTAAATAAAAAGACACTGTTCATACTTTTTCTGAACTCATCCATAAGGACAGACTTTGAGAGACAAATGCATTTCATGTGAGGGAACTGCATACAGCAATGCCAGACAAGATCTTCTAAGTGTCCCCTTCCAGAGTCTGAAATTTGCAACCACTCTGCATTACATGTTAAATCCTGCTGTAAACACAGACTATGAAGGCTGGTGGACAAGAGATTTGTATTAAGTCCATTTTCACTCCTGGCATCCACCTCCAGCCTTTGGTGAGGCCAGCAGTGGTTATTCAAATTTCACTAGTCATAGAAAGTCATTTTTCCCCTCTGTTTTTTATTTATAATAAAAAGAACTAGAATGAAGAATTCCAAAAGACCATTATACGAGCACAGTTTGTAATTAATGTTCACTCGTTCTGTGGAAAACAGAAATATTTCTTCTATGTCATCATACTTTTAAATGCTACATTCAAGGCCCTAATGACAGATCAGCACCTCATAGTATGAACTCCATTGTGCAAACAAGGATGTCTTTATTTCAATAAACTTATACTATAAGCAAAATGTGATTATACAATTTGCATAATTATTTGTAACCATTTAATTCCCCGGTGTCTTTGAAAAAAAATTAATCAAGCTTAATTCCTAAAGCTGTGCAAAGAACAAAAAGATCAAGATGCTGCACACTACTTAGGTGGAACAGGACTGGCTGGCATCTGTCAGGTGTCAAGGAGCATTTTATGCTGCAGGGAAACCCTTCCACAAAAAAAAAACAACCACAAAAACAAAAACAAAAAAAGTAAACAAGGGGCAGGATATATTTTAAAACAATAGGGTCCAATAGTCCAATAGTTATGGAATGGAGGACTGAAAAGGCAGGGAAGGGGCTTCAGTGCAATCTACAGAGACAATAAAAAGCATTGCCACTTGGAGGATTTTATCACACAACATTGTCAAAGATGTTTAAAATATCACTGTGCCACAGGACTAAGTAAAACCAAGGAAGAAGCAGGGGAGCTAAAGCTCTCTTGTATATTTTTTTTTTTTCAGTTTATTGGCAGAAACAAACCTGTCAAATTACATCATTTGAAGTAATGTCAAATGCATCTGCCAATCCCAAGCAAAACATTTCTTGTCTTTTTTTTTTTTTTTTTGGTGGTGGTGGGTGTTAGGGTTTTTTGGGGGGTTTTCAGGGGGATTTTTTTTGGGTTTTTTTGTTTGTTTTCTGGTTGAATGTCCTTTTATCCTTTTTTACCCGAACTTTGAAAGAATCATTAGTTTGAAATGAAAATTCAATAGATTTCATTCTCAGCTTTTAACAGAAGGAGAGAGTAGCCTTCCTTCAAATATTTCTTTCTTTCTACCCAGAGCTACTCTATACATTTGTTATGCTATTTGAATCAATAATAATCCTGTTGACCCATTTGTATGGGGTAAGCAATTACTACATCACAGTCTCACCAGTTGAATGGTACCCAGCAGACCCAAAGGACAGGTTTTCAGCTGAGAAAAACAAAAGGCAGAGTTGTGCCCATGTTTCTTTGAAGTTCTCCTGCAGCACAATGAACAAGTCAAAGTGACTCCTTGATCATCCCTTCTATGCAGATAAGCTTCTCTGGGGAGCTGGGCTGAGGTAATGCCAAAGGCATCTGAGCTTGTCAGATCAGCTCTCCGGGGTCATAATATGACAGGAAAGAGTTGAAGGACACTTAAATCTGTCCTAACAATACCTGTCCACAGGAGGGAAAAAAAAAAAAAAAAAAGGTGTGTAAAAGTAAAGTGGTTTAAATTCATCTTTGTTCTCTGCCATTAGTGCTGTGTTAGGCACAAATGTGCCAAACTCCAGAGTGCAGACATCAATCATCTGGCAGCCAAATCCCTCTCCCAGCAAGCTGCCTCTCTCCAGGGAGCACGTGTTGCATCTGTAGTACCCGGAATGCAGCCCTTTGGTTTTGATAGGATATTTTTTTCCACAGCAAGCAGCTGGGAAATAACTATAGGTGATATAAACTACATAGGCAGGAAATGCTATGACAAAAAATTCCAGCCTGCAAATCAAAACACAAAAGGGAAATGAACAATAAATTTCATTCCATGTGTATAGACATGCTCTGAATAGTCAAATACAGGGCAGAATTCAAAGTTTCTAGCAAGCTTCAGCTGCATATTTCCCAGTTATTACTCTATTAAAGCTTGTCTTATCACCTGAGGATGTACTTTTATGAGAACCTATAAATAAAGCTATCATGAAATTCTCAGAGCAACCAGATTATTGCAGTAATGATAACCAGGATGCCATTTATTATCAAGTATATTGGCAAAGTCACACACTTCAATGATAAGGATACTTCAAGAAAGTACTTATTGCCTATTTATTTATGACAGTAACAACCTAAGAGTCCCCAAAGATCAGAAAAAAATCAATTATTTGATTATTTAAGGACAGAAGTTGCATGAAAAGATCATCTTAACTGCCTTCTTCATAACACAATTCTATTACATCAGCCAATCACTCATGGAAGTATGACAGCTTACATTTGAAGACAAATCTCACTGCTAGGGACATAGCTGCAGTTTGGCAGAGCTGCACTGCCCCAAACAGAGCTGGAGGTGTCACAGCCAGGAACAGCACCCTGCTCTGCCAGCCATGACTCCTGACACACACAGGTCTGTGCACTCCTGGATGCAAAGCTTTTCCTTCTTGGAGAAGGAAAACAAAAAAGGTCCAAAGAGCAACTAAGCTTCCCTTTCAAGAACAATTTAAATTTATCCTTTCTTTAAATTTATCCTTTCTGGGAACAGCATTGATTTAAATTAAAGTGGCATATTTTCTTGTCTGGGAGCCTTAAGTATTTCATGTGATGAAAAATATTCAAGGCAAACTTTTCCAGAAGTTCATGGTGGCATCATAAACTCCCCGTGTAGTTAGATGCTGTGCAAGCAGTCACAGTCCCTGCCAGAAACAAGAGTGCTTTGATATAAAATAAACAATAGTACAAGAGAGAGGTGAATAAAAGTCATTGCATTAACCCCTTGTTATTTATTTTGGGTATTTTACTTAAACAATTCTATATATCAACATTAAAGAACACTGAGAAATGTAAAAAAAAAAAAAAAAAAAGAAAAAAAAAGGAGAACCAGGAACAGCATTAAGCATTCCAGCCTAACTCACTAACATGAGTGATTTCTGGGATATAGCAGATTTGAAGAAGGCTGTGGAGGATAATGGTGTATCATTGTGACATTTCCCAGCTAAATAAACCACAGTAAAAAAATAAGCTTCAAAAGCTCCCTGTGAAGATGGGCAGCTCTGTTCTTCCAACTTCATTAAGGGAAAATGAGTCACAGTGGGTTAAAGTTAAATACAGAGACTGAAGTCACACTAAACCTGTGTGGCTCAGCTTCAGAGTGAAACCCACCTAGGTCCTGCTTCCTTCTTTTAATAGCATCACCATGCTGGCTCTCTAAAGAGCCGTGAATATATTACAGAAATTGCCTTTCTTCTGTCACTGCATGGGCTGCCATAACAGGCAAAATGCAGACAGGGATGATTCCAGGGAACTGATTTCATAACCATATCATTCAGGGCTCAGGGAGAGCAGAGATGGATGAATATGTGCTGGAAGGCATTTCCCCCACGTGGTCTCTGCTTTTGCCTCACAAAACTGAATTCCCTCACAAAGATTAAATATGTGCATAAACACAGGTGAGTGAGGCTTTTAACTTTTCTGCTCTTCACCAGCTGTTCTTCCATTCCACTGAATTTTCACTTACTGCATTTTTAGATTGACTGTGATAATGTGAGACATATCAAAAAACCTCACAGAAGCACACAGAAGTATGTAAGGATGAAAAAATAGGAAACAATTGAGGGACTGGCAGAGTTCACAGAAAGCACTCTCTCTGCTTCATAAGTTTGATTTGAATTATTATCACCTCAGAACCCGCAGTCAATGCCAGAATACAAAATTTGGACTATGGCTGATAAAAAAACCTGTTGCTAGAAAGCAATTCTCCATATATTTCTTTGAATTTTGTGCTCAGCAGATTTACGAAAGGAATGTTCAGAAATAAAATGCTTCCTCTTTGGGCTAATTAAAGGGTAGGGCCATGGTGGTAATAATGAGAACTGGACTTCTGAGACCCCAGGAGAAACACTTTACACTGGCGGAGAACATTTTACACTGAACAGCTTTGAGACTGAAAATTGTGACAGAAATTAATGCCAGTTTAGAGAAAAGAAGAAATGGATCTGATGAATATTCTCAAGTCACTCTCACTGTTCCTAAGGCAAGACTGAATGATCCCTAATCCCATTTTTTCTTTATTTTTTTATTTGGATAAAAGGTCTCTCTGGCTCTTGGACAATGAATATGAGGGTTATTAATTTTGTTTTGGATCATTAGGGCTAGCCATTCCTTTTCTGCATCAAAAAGAAGAATAAAGAGAAAGAAAGTAGTAGAAGCTTTGTTTGCAATGTAACTACAAAGAGCAAATCCTCAGCTCATCCTCTTGTCTGGGAGATGGAACTAAAGAGAATTTACCCTTAGGGAAAATTTCCTGCTCCAAGATGCTGAGATTTACATTTTCATCCACAGAGCTGACCAGTACCAGATGTCCTGAGAATCAGACAGCCTGCAAACACTTGACCTCCCATGAGCACTGAGCCGTCCCTCCCTTCATCCCTGCCCCTGCCCAAGTAGTCAGTGTGAGTGCTGCCATTCTCTCTCTTCTTATGGATCAAATTTTTCTGCATAGTGTTGTAAATTCCTTGTGTCTAGCACTGCACAGAGTGTGTAAGAGCCCTGAAAGAGGGGAAGGTAGGTAGTACAGGCTTATACTTGCACAAGAGTGAAAATGCCTCACCATGGGAACTGTTGTCTGTAAGCAAGCTCAAGAACACACTGAGCCATTTTTGCTCACTCCCTACTTTTGCTCACTGCCCCTACTTCAAGACATTTTTTCAGACCAAATAAGAATAAAAATAGAAGAGGAATTTGAAGCATGAGTGCAATTTCTGGGGACAGCTTAATAATCTTCCCGGGGAGCAGAGCCATGGTGTACGTGGCAGATGCACCTTGTGCACTGCTGCAACATCCCAGAGCAGATATTTCCACAGCCACCTTAATTCTCAGCACTTTGCATAAACTAAGCACTTCAGAAAAGTTGGAAGGATCAAAATGATGTCGTGGATTTTTTAAGACCATGTAAGTTATTTCCTAAATGCTTATAATTATGTATTTTTTTAAAAAAAGGAGGGGGGAGAAAGGAATAATTAGAATATGACAAATTATTCATCAGTATCTCCCCACGCTAATGAGATAGTTCACAAGGCAGTTAATTATACCAGAATGATTAGTGCATCCATACTTATGCTGACACATCTGTAACATGAAAATCAGGTTGTTCTGAAAAGTCTGATGCTGTTACTAGACTTCACCAAATAGTGTCTCAAAAACATTTCAATGTTTCATCTAAAGGATTTGCACAGCTTAAGCTAATTGGAGATAAGTTTATTCATCCAGACTTCTTTAATTTTCCACATTAGGCTTCTAAGGGATATTTCATATTTTTTATTATTTTTAATAAATGATGCAACACTGAAAATTAGTCACTTTCCTTAATCAGAGGAGAAAGTAGGTTACTGCTCTGCATCCCATAAAACACAAGAGGAACCTCATTAAGGATCTGGTATGTGACATCATGCAGAGGCAGTGTTGTACATCACCAGAGTTGGATTTCATATTAAGTATTCTAAAGGATGTTGCAACAGCTGATCTAGGGATCAAGAACTCATGCCTTGAGTCAAACTAATAATTCTGATTTTTCTTCAGTATCGTCCATCATAAATATTTTTCCCCTGAGGCTGGCTCTCAGATCCCTCTGGAGTACATGATCACTGCACTTTGCCTTTCTCCTGTGCAGGGTCCTTGCTGCAGTAACCCCAGTTGTGAGGGACACCTTGGTGTCCATTCCCTCTGGAGGTCCAAGGTGAACAACTCTTAACCTCTCTCCGCTGGCAGTCACTGCTGGTGCCTTGAGCCTCCTTTTTGCTTCCCTGTCTAGGGGCAGCTGAGACCAAGGGCACTGTCTTTGGAGTGAACCTGACATAAGAGTAATAGCTGAGAATCACCCTCCACAGCTCCAAACCCCTGCTGGCATGCAAATTAATACTCTACAGACTGTCCTGAGCTTGAGGTTTTTTTCATTATAAGATCTTGTACTTCCTGCCATTTGCCATTGAAGCTCACATGATAAAAGATCCAGCTGTAGTCTTCCTTAGTCAAAAAAAAACCCACAACCAAAAATGAGCCTTTTCCCTATCCTATGGCACAGGGTGGAAAATCACAGATACACAAAGGTCTTGTGGCTGTGGAAGTGAGTGGCTGCAGAGCAGCTTTGTGGCTGGAGGGAGGCAGGATAGGCAATTACACTGAAATCAACAGATATTTTGACAAATTGCTTGCCACATTTTTATAAAACTCTTCAGAGTGTTGTGGGTCCATCCTTCCTGGACTGCAGGTGAAGTGAACAAATCAGGGTGATTTCTGTAAGCTGCAGTTAATGGCTGCAGTTAATAGCTTGTGATATTGGGAGCAGGGACAGGAACTGCAATTAGTTTTATTAAAGGGAGAAAAGGCTTAAGGTAAAAGAAGTTGGGAACACCAATACTAATTAATTCCACAGAATTAAATGGCAGTGTCATTACAGAACCTGTGGTTTGAAATAAAAAGAATGAGGCTTTAGACGGCTTTTTTCTCAGTCACTTTCAGTCACTTTGATACCTCTTTCTTGTTTGGTTTGGTTTTTTTGTTTTCTTTTTTTTTTTTTTTTCTTTTTTGGCTGGGAGCAATGCATTATGTAGAGAGAAATAAAAAGAACATACCATAAAGCACATCAGGCAGGGGTTTTGTGTTGCACCTGTGATGTACCCCCGGAGACAAAGTCAGAAACTGGCTGAAGTCCTGCATGCCCTGTGAAGGCTAGACAGAGGTGGGATCTTTGCTAAAAGCAAATGCCCTCAGGGCTGGGTGTCTCATGAGATGGAGCACAAGCTGCACTACAAGTAGGCATGAATCCACCAGTCTTGTGGGACAGCACGGACTTTTCTGGTCAGGAAAAGACCTGTGAGACCTTCTGGCTTGTATGATCCTGCAACCCTACATTGCTTTTTCTCTTCCTCATAGTTTGCACCTAGAATGCACACCACAGAGGCTTTCTGTATTCTGGCAGGACAGGTGAGGAAAGGATTTTTCACCAGCATTTATGTATTAACAGCACAGGCAGCTTCAGAGGTTTTGGGGAGGGCTACACCGTCCGTGTGATGGCTGAGCAGGCCCTGGCTCTGTGGAGGGGTGCAGCTATGGAAGGCTATTAGAATTCTTCCAAGCAAGCCTTTTTGTCATAGAAAATATTGCAGAGGGCTGTCCATGTAAAACTGAAGCCCTTTGCCTTCACTTGTGCCACACAGAGTGACAGAGAACATCTTTAATTTCATCACTTGAGTAAAGAGCTGCTGCCCAAAGGCAAAAGTGGCAGGACTTGGCTACAAATGCTCCAAGAGTGTTCACAGTCAGCTACGTCTTGCATTTGACATGTCAGGGTGGGGGAGAAGCTGGTGCATCACTGCTTGAGTGTGTGAGTTGCTGATGTCCCACCAGAGGGTTATAAGGTGTGAAAAGCTGACTGAGTCTCACCAGAGAGCCCAGGAGGCTTCTCCAGTTGCCACATGGGCCACAGCAGCCCAGGACACCCTGACATTGAGGTGAGCTGGGTTTCAATGGCAGAGCACGCAGTCTTCCCTACAGGCACTAGGATTACATTCTGAAGGTAGATTGGAATATTTCTAAGTGAATTTCAGTTGAGCTGCTTTGGAGCAGATAGGATCTAAAACAGACCAGGAGCCAGGAAGAAGCTGCAGGGAGATAAGTCCAGAAAGAGAAATATCTTTATTTCTTTATTGTAAACGTGAGTGGCAGTTTCGCCTGCTTGATTTGGAAATATCAGCCAGTCTAAGTGATAGAACTAAGGAGCAGAATCAAGTATGTGAGCTTTAGCAGTGTAATAGAGAAAACCTAATCTCCAAACTACCCTTACTTTCCCATAAGTGACCTCTATCGTATTTTCAGTTTACAATGAACAGGGATTATCCTCCAAAGTAAATAATAAAATAGCAGCCAATATCTATGGCAAAAGTTAGAGTCTGAAGGCATAAATTGGAAACAATGACCTTGACTCTTCTTCTTCTCAGAGATTCAGACCAAAAAAAAAAAGTAAACCAGTGAAGTCAATAAAGTTCTCTTAGGAAAGATAAAGTATGAAAGAAGAGAATCAGAGCTGAGATGCTTCCTATTTCTTTTTCAGATATAACACTAGCTTTTCCTCTCTCCTTGTCCTTCCCTAGTTAGAATCCCTATTTTGCATGCAGAGCCAGATCCATGATAAAATTCCTCCATCACATCCACTGACTACAGCCAGCCTCAGCCAGGGAAATGGATTGAAGGATTCAGCAGGACCACAGTGTGCTTAAATCCCTGCAAAAGGGAGAAAAAGGAGAGCTGATAGAACAGAATAATGACCACATCCTTCCTGTTAGATAACAACAGTTACCATTAGGGATGAAACATTTCCTTCTAGAATATCAATGCCATGGTAGTGCTATATCTTCCAGGCTGTTTTTGTAATCATAATGAAACTACTAAAACCACTGTTTTCTTATTTTTCTTCACCCCCTCCACATTTTCTTCATGTACTGGGAAAAAACAAATCAAATCACCCCATTGTGTGCCTGAAAACATCAGATTTACTGCAACTTAGAAAGCAGTAAAAAACTTCCAGTGAGGGCTGACATTTCGACATGTTCGTAGTCCCAGCCACACTGGTTTAAACCCCATCACAGCTTTCAGTCAAGATGTAGATCTGCAGGAAATATAAGTTTTCCCTCTCTTTCATTGTCTTCCAAACAATTTCTTAATTGATTAACTATTTTTTGTTGCCCAGGTATTCTTTGTGTTCCAAAACACACACAGAGAAATCAACCATTTAAACCAACATCAGGCTTAACAATATGATCCATTTCATCCTCTTGTAGAAGCTAATGAACCATTTTGAATTTATTGTGATGGAAAGACAGTGTCTTGCTTGCAATTATGCTAGTGAATATTTAGTCTCATGAGAAGGTACTTTAAAAAATTATTTGCATTAGTTATTATTTTTTAAAAATTAAAATATATATCTATGCACAATTCAGCTTTGATTACCTGGCATCTGAAAACACATTCTCAGAAGATGTTTCCAACTATCGTCTTACAAGAGGGAAAGAAGGAACTCCTGCTTAGGAGACAATTGTGCTGACATTTTGGAGCTTAAAATGGGACCTCAGATTTAAGTACTTGTAACAATGTAGAGCATTTATGAAATCACAACAATTTACCAATAACTCAATATACAGAAGCACTCTAGCTCAGCCCTGTGGGATTTCTATATCGATCCACAGTTCCAGGTCTATTTCACTTCAGTCAGCTTTCTCTCACCCACAGCCACTAACCTTGATCCTTCTATTTGATTTTTGAGTCTTGGCATATGCAATGGATCCTTAGAGTTTTCTTAATGATGCTTCCTGAGGTGACAGTATCAAATACCCTTTGCTGTTTTGAGACCTTTCTGGACTTCCCTGACCTCCAGATCTCCTTTTAATAGAGTTTTCTGCAACATCTCAGTACTCATAATCTTGTAGCCTTTAAATAACAGCCCATCTAGCAGTACTTTGGTTTTAGGGGTGAAGAATAGGATATGCCAGTCACCCTGTCCTATCTCTTAATTGCTTTTTTACAGGATTTTATTTCGCAGCTTGGTTGATCACAGCCTACATTTCAAAGGCATCTGGACAGGTTTTTTTTTAATCAAATGCTTGTATACTTCTCTTTATCCACTCCTCTCTTGGGCATGCTTTTCTGCAGATGAAGAGCTACTTGCAAAAGAGTTCAGTATCCTTGGCCATCATTAAGGTTTGATATTTTCCCAGAAGGTATTTGAAACGTGAAACAGCATTCATGGTGCGAAACAAGGAAGGAGCCTTGCTGCCATGACCTGCTTTGCTGCTTTGAATATGTTAGGTTCCTTTTTGAGGATGACTCTGCCTCACAGGAAATGGAAATTGATTCCCTTTTATGCATATATTTCATTGGTTTGTTTCCTTGTAAGGAATATAATATTTTTCCCTCCAGTGAACTCAGAGCTTACTGGCTTTGCTGGGTCTTCTTTTCCATGCCCAAAACATTTATTTTCTGATCTGCTCTTGCTTTTGTCTCAACTTTACAAGAACAGAAACTATCCTAAACCCTGACCAGTGGATGCATTGGGAATCTTTGAGTCCCTTTCCTGTAATAGTTCCAATGTTTTAATTTTAAAAACATACTTGTTTACCATGAAAACATATTTTAACTCTGAAAAATCTTGTTTTTTCATGTCCACTTGATTACCTATTTCTAACACAAAAACTTTTGGAAGTTACATGGTTTTTATTCACACAAAGAGTGAGTTTCTGTGCTCCCTTCCATAGTAATTAACTATCTATCAAAACTCCAAATCCAGCCCATTTATCTCTGCTGAGCTACACAGTGAGAGTTACAGAATGCCATAAAGTGAATTCACTATGCTACATCCAATAAGAAATTGTTTTGGCCTAGTGGCTATTTATGGTTAAGCAAATGGTGATTTCTTATGAAGAATTAACTCTTAAAAGGCTAAAAATTTATCCTGTGTGTGTTTTCTCCTCTCAAAATCTAGACTTTTAGCAGGTCTGTTTAACTGTCAAATATGCAAACCTTGTGGGAGATGTGATTTCAGCTTGTTTTCATGAGCTCACAGCACTCTCCTATTTTATCTCTATGAAGAGCAGAGAACTCCAATGCCAATAGTGCAATTAAACATTTAACAACCTCTGCTCAATTTAACAAAAGGCTGCTTAAGAACAGTTTATCATCAGAAATAAAGGTTGTTTTTTGTCTTTTTTTTTTTCTTGACTGTTAGTACTTAAGGTTTGAGACTGAAACTCTGGCTTAACCTTTCCCATTTCTCTTCCATACTACAAGAGCATTTCAGCTCTGGTGGGAGTTTCAACAGCTTCATTCAACACCTTGTTCCCCATCACCCACTCAGAGCCAAGTCATCCCATATCCATTGTCTGAGGGCTAATTCATCAGCACCAGCTTCTGCTGTGAACCAGCTGGTTTGAAAAACCTCATGCCAGCTCCCTGGAGCAGTGTGATTCTCCATATAGAGGATGAGTCAATATTTTGTTGCACATCTTTTTTGTCATTTCTGGGGGAAATGTTTTTATTTAACAATTATACAATGCATTTGGTCTGCAAAATCATTTACAAAAAGTGGCTGGAGATGTGTATACATTATCCCTGTTGTAGATAAACCTATCTACAAACAAAACCCCACAGAGATGGGATGTGCCCTATCTGGGATCACACTCAGCCCTGTCTGTACAAGCTGACAGAAATGAGAAACTGCTTTGTCCCCAGCATTAACTATCACAAGATGCTCAAGTTAGTTTTTACTCCCAGGGCAGTGAAATTATCCCACATCCACAGTGATATATGTATTTATTTTTGCTAGGCTAAATAATCCCTGGGTGCTCATCCCAAGCTTTGGACTGCTCAGTTATGCCAGTTTGGGGTCTGTATGAAGTAGACTGGGGAATGGGTCATAAACCATTTTTTTTCCTAGTTTCCTTGTTTGTTTCACTACCTTGCCAAAGAAAAATATTTGCACTCTGAGAAAGATTTGGACTGGGTAAACATATCCAGTGATGGTAGAATGTGTAAAGTGCCAATTTCAACATTTGTCACAGAATCACTAGGGTTGGAAAAGGCATCTAAGATTATTGAGCCCAACCAGGAAATTGGGCTCAATCATAAAGAACACAACCAGCACACAAGATGAAAACCACTACTGAGCTTTACTAAAAACTGATTGTGATAACAGACCCCAAATCAGTTCAGCAATATTCAGCAATATACAGTGGCATGCTCCCAGAAAGGGAGCAGTTGTGCACATGAACACCACTGCTGCTAAAACATGAACAAATCTGAAATGCAGAACATTTATAGCATTTTGGGATGACATTTGTGTGAGATTAGTGCATGTGTTGGCCTGTTGAAAACAAACAGCGCACAATGGGAATTAAGCAAAAATTTTGATCTTTGAAGAGGAGTGTTGGTGCTTTCATGAGATCACTTCAAGGGTAAAGAGCAGAAGAGCTTGCTTCTTCCCCATAGCCCATACTCAAGTGCCAGGATGGCACCAGGGATGCCATCCCACCAGGGATGTTATTCTATCCATCACACAAGCTCTGCACTTCCAGGGGATGGAGCACTGCTAAGCATGAATCAGTTGTGCAGCAGGATATCTGACAAAGCCAGTGGCTGATCCATTAGCTGCCAAGATCTCTATGCACTTTTCTTTTTAGAAAAAACAAGAGAAAAACATTATACTCAGCCCCAAGCAGTAGATTCCCTCCCTATAATTTACCATAAATCAGATGCGGACTTTTTTTTTTTCCCCCACCAAAACCACACACATTTAGGCTCCCTCCCTTTTCTTGACCAAGAAGATGTCTCTAAATGTGTCTCTGCTGAAAGTTTGTTTATCTTAGTCTGCCCAAGACAACACCTTTTACAGGGAAGGCAAGGAATTTTCTGGTCCTCTCCTTTAAGAAAACTGGCAAATGTTTCCTTTTCCAAGGCTTCATGCCAAAAAAGGTTATTATCCCTACAGGTTTACCCTTGTCAACAGCTGTCATAGCACATATTTTTTCTAAATAGATAAAATTAAATTGAAAACTAAAAGTAAATCCATTTTAATTTTTTTCTCTGCCGACCTGTTAAGCAATCTAATTTTACAAATGGCTCTCCTTTATTAATTAACTCATTATGTATAAAATAATGTTGAAATAGCAGTAGTCAAGACCTTGCTCTCAAGTCTAAACAACAGCACAGACAAAAGGGTGTTTTTCCCCTAAAATCCATCAGCATCATTTCAAGAGTCCCAGTCCCTGCAGATAAACAGGATAACTACTCAAGCAATTTTTTTTCTATTTAGATGTTATCCTAAATCAACACATTCATTTTGCACTCTTGACTCAGCTTATTTCTCAGTATTAATTATCATTGCAGTACACACTAGAAAGTGTGCAATATCTAGGATTATGTTCTATTTGGAAGTTCTATTCCCTGTTTTCCTAACTCTGTTTGTCAAAAATTTATTTTTTCTATTTTGAGTAGTAAGAATCAATAGTCTTCTTTAGCTGGATACTAATGTAAAAATGCCATTTAGAAATTCACTTTGCTTTTCAAACCAGCCCATTGCAATGGCTCAGCATTCATAACTTGTATCACTCCACATGTCTTCTCTCACCAAAAATCACAGATTTGCCAAGGTATTCCTGCTTAAAAGGAAAAATAGAACTCTAATATGTTAAGGTGGCATGCAGTCAATTCTGAGATTTTCCAGATGCTTCCAACTCCACAAGTACACCTACAGTGGCACTGAAGGTATTAATCAGTGTCACAAGCCAAAGACCAGAAAGAGCCATGGCATTATTGTTTAACTTATTGAAGGAATTCCAAGTATCTATGTGGCACAGAAGTTTTCCAACTTAAATCTTGCACTAAGCCAGATCTACTGGTTTGGTGTTTTGTACACCTACTGAATTCAGCAGGTGATCACACAGGATTTTGTTTATTTGGGGGCCAAATGAAGGGTCTCTGGGTTCTCTTTGGGGAGCATTTCAGGCATTATGTGGCTGTACAGACAGAACTCTCACACAGTGGTGGGGAAAGAATTCTTAATTTCAGCACTGAAGTCACCAGAAAAAGTTGTGAAGAATGAGATGAGAGCTACTGAATATTGGTGCAACGTATGGAGGAAATGTTGCATGCTTTGTGTGGGATTGTGGATCTCTCTTCCTGCAAAAGCAGCAAAAAGAGGAGTTGCACATCTCCCAACCCCACCACCCCCACGCTTTTCAGAGAGCAAACGGACACAACACCAGACAAACAAAAAGTGCTGTGTTGGTAAAGGCCATTTGGAAACCCACAGCAGCAGGTGACAGTGTGTTACTGGGGAGATTAATTACTTCTCATGCTTCCAGAAAGTCCATTAAGAAATCTAATCTACAAAACGGGCTCTCCTATGCACATTACTTATCCATTAACATTCTGAGAGCAATTAGCAATTAGGCAAAACAGGTGATAGCATGTGCAACCCCTGTGAAGTAGTGAGAGAGAGATTTCCATAATATTTTCACATTGAGGTAGAAGCAGCATAGCGATAAGAGGTGCAGCAGCAAGCACTTCATTTGTATAGTCTGGCCAGGAGAGCTACATGGCAACAGTTTGAAAAAATTGAACCTCTGCATCTAAAGAATATCTGAGTTTTACTCCATTGGATTTTCCCTCCTTGCCACTCTCCTTTTCCATTATACCAATCTGTATTTTTCCCTATCTCTGGCCTTGTCCTCTTTCTGCCACCATTTCTCTGGTCCTTAACTACTTCTTTTAATCTTATTGGTGTGTTTAGTGGTACTGCATTATTCAGCATTTTTTTTTACATTGCTCATGTCTATTGTACAGCCATTTGCCACCATTTGTGTTGGGAAGATATTGTTCCTTTCTCCTTCTGGGACTTTAATCCTGAATTTTTCCTCATTGGCCTATCCAAACTTACCTGAATCACACTCTGTGGGTGTTTTTTTTCATCCTGTGAAACATCAGGGGAACACAGTGAGACCTTTTATCAGCAGAGAAAGGTAAAATAGTGCAGGATTGCATTTCTGGCTGAGAATTTTCCTTCAGAGAACTCTCTCTTGCTTCATCCCACTCTAATTTTGGCTCCATCCACCTCCTGTGCTGCATTTATCAGGTTGTCTGATCTGACCCTTTTTTCCAAGGTCTATAGCTTTGGCTGGCATCTAATTTGATATGGATAACAATTCTCTGGCACCTCTCTAGCATAATTATACATCATGGAATGCATTAAAGATTTTCATTTGGGGCAGCTCAGTCTCCACAACTATTAATGATTTGGCATCTCTTTGAAGCTTGTCGACAGGGCCACCAATTAGGTTGATGTGTATGTAACAACTGTCCAGCAAAAATTAGAAAGTCACCAGCAAGTTTGTCTATAGCAATGAAGTCTAAGTAGGTTTTAGTCAATACATCCATATCATGGACTGGATTTAAAGACATTTAAATGAAAGTTTTGCATCCCACTCTTAATATCCATTAAGTATATCTTTTGTGTTGAGGATTTTTCCTTCACCCTTACCTAATTTTCCCTCCCTTACCTGTTTCACTTTTAATTGTGTTCACCTGACCCAAAAACATTGTTATATTTCTCTAATCTCTTCTTTTACTGCATTTTCATTCCTTTCTATCCTCTAGCACCCCTTTTCACACATTGGTGATTTAGGTGAAAATAAGGCGAATAGAATTAAGAGGCAGAATTTATGTAAACAGAGGATATTCAGGTCTAGACTATACAATCCATTATTTCAGATGGTTCAGAAATAATACAGTTTATTCTACTGCAATATTTAGTATAGGGATGGACATCTATTCTTAGATAACTGCACTACTGACAGTAAGGACATGGAACAGGTTACAGGAGAGAATATTAAAGCAAAGTGAGATTAATCATAGTGTAATAGAATCATAGAGATGGAAAACACCTACACCATTCCCCAAGCCCCTCTACCTTGCCAAGCTTATGTTGCTTTCCACCAAAACACAATCTCAAATTCTTTGCTGAGTCTAAATTGAGGGGTGCTGGTAGGCATTCACCTCCCAGTTTTCAGGGATTGTTCTTTACCTCTGGGGACATCTCCTCTGCTTGTTGATTTTGATGAACTAAGCATGGAGTCAGACAGCTGCACTTCCTTGAGCAGGAAAACTCCCACTGCCTGCCAAAATCAAAGTGATGGGCTCCTGAAAGAGGAGATGGTGAGTGTGAGAGGAAACCCCACAGAATGGCACTGATTTGAGTGCCCTGGCAGAGAGACCACTGCATTCCAGCCTGCAAACAGCAGACTCTGGAGGCAGCAAAAAGAGCCAGACGAGCTGCTGGAGGTCCTGAACAAGATGCAGCTTCCATGAACAGTGACACACCAGCAGAAATAAATGTGCCTGCAATCTCAGGACTCAATTAGCATTAGCCATACTTAATAAAGGCAGGAATGCTTTTGAGAATATGAGAGATGCTGAAACATTAGAATCTCAGGAAAGAATCTGAAAGTTTTGCCTCTGGGTAAACTGAAAGAGCTAGCTGGAAATGGAGAGGTAGTCTAGAAAGGAAAATAAGCAGTACAGATTAAACAGCATGTATCTCCTTGCCTGGAGAAAACCAAGGAGAAAACCAAGAAAGAGGCTTGTTAGAATGTCGTAAATCTTGTCCTCCATCTAGCTAAGGATAAAACAAGAAAATAACCAATTAATATTACTATTAGCTATACATTATTTTCTTTCCTAAAGCTCCAGTAAGATTTTTTAATATGGAAAAATGCCGTGTGCATTTTTAAAAAACACAGGGCCGTGTGCTAGAGTCATGTTGAAAGAAAGACAAGTAGAAAGAGGGACGAGAGCTGGAAGAAGCTTGTAGTAAAGATGATGTGTCACATTCTTCAGTGACCCCAGTGAATGTTTTATGCTCAGTGGATTTTCACTTCTGACAGCACAGTGTGCAAAGCAAACACACCTTGACAATACAAACTACACCAGAAACTCCACTTCATTATCTGATTCAAGCATCCCAGAAAATTAGATTTTAGACAATAAAACTGCTAAAAAGTAAATGGTAATGTCCCACCTTGTGGCTTAATTCCAAAATCTCATTGTTTAAGATTAAACTGGAGCTAGCCTTGGTGTCCAAGTGAGACACAATTGTGGAATTACCAGATTGATAAACTGGTTGGGGCCCAGTGATTCATTTCCATTATTAACATAACTTAAAGACTTCAGTGGTGCTTTACCTGACTTAAAGAAAGTCTGTAAGGTTGTCTCCTTTCTTGGATATATTCAAAAATTAGGAGGACATAGGCCAGAGCCACCCCTCTGGTTAATGACAATCTGGGCAAGGGTTTTGGGCAAGAGATCTCCCAGGTTCTATCCCACCTCAGCCATAAGTGATTAAGAACAGCACCTGCTTTCATTTGGGGATGTGGTTTTGGGGATGATATCAAAATTAATTATGGGATTTACAGTATTAATGGAAAGAGGCAAAAGTTATGCATTTAACTCAGGCAGGAGCATGGTAGGGAGGGCAATCTCTTGGAGAAAATTAGGATCTCCTAAATTAAGTTGCTGGTTGAATTTTGTCAGCAGACAGATTTGTTTCAGAAAATAGAGGGGTTGTCTGTTAATTAACAGTGCAAATTTATTTACATCATTATTAAGCATTATTACTTATGCAATTGTTATTTTGTTGCTGTTACATTTAATAATAATTTCATTTGTACGTAGGACATTTTATATAAAAAATTATACATACATTTATATATTCACATATAGTTAAACATAATAGATATTTATAAATTACATTTATATATAATAGATTTAATAAAAGCTAAATAATTTTATTATGTAACTGCAATTATTTTGTCTAATTCCTATGTGTTGCTGGGACTTTTTGTTTAGGTTTTCTATCAAAACAGTATTCAGGTCAGCTGACATATCCTTGAGAGGACTGTGTAGGAAATTCCCCATAATATGTTGGGGTGTATAATGAGATTTCTGCAATGTCATACTGCTGTTCTACCTGAAAAATAGTTGGCTTTTATTTAATGAATTTTGTCCTAGCTACTGTTCTATGCAGAGCATAGAGCAATATCTTTCCATGGAATATCTACACTCAAAAAATATTTACCCTATGATACCTGTAAGGTAAATGTTACTTTATAAATTGGAATATTTGTCACTCCATGGAGTTGTTTGCCCTTTCCCAGAAATATTTATGCAGTACAATGAGAGTATTTACCCTTCAATTTAACCAGCAAATATTTGTAGGCCACCATCTTTTATGTCCACCACCTGCTCTCGAGGTATCTCATTGACAAATTATTTTATTTCTCAGTTTCTTTTCATTGTTTTTTATGGTACATTGTTTGCTTCAAGTTTTTCTGTGCCTATTCATGACCCTCTCCTTCCCATGGATCATCACATTTGTGGGAACATGGGACCAAGGAACAGGGTCAGTTTTCCATACTCCTAAGGCACAGCAATGACAGAGGAATACAATCATAGAATGGCTTGGGTTGGAAGGGACCTTAAAAATCACCCAGTTGCAACCCTCCAACCCCAGGGACAGGGGCACCTTCTACTATCCCAGGCTGCTCAGAGCTCCATCCAACCTAGCTTTGAAGACTTCCAGGGATGGGGCAGCCACAGCTTCTCTGGGCAGCCTGCTCCAGTGTCTCACCACCCCAAAGTAAAGAATTCATTCCAACATCTCATCTAAAACAACTCTCTTCAGTGGAAAGTCATTCCCCCTTGTTCTGTCACTCCAGATCCTTGGAAAAAGCCCCTCTCCATCTTTCTTGCAGGCTTCCTTCAGAACTAATGAGGGCTCTCATTAGTTCACCCCTAAGCCTTACCCTTTTATTTTTGGGCCACAAACCCTTGCATTTTTAAAGCGCAAACTCACAAGCCAGGGTTTGTTTTGTAGCACACAACAGGCTCTGATACAATTTGGTTTCTGATTGTCCTAGGGTGACGTTGTGATGCCTGTATCCCCATTCTTGTGTTCTGTTTATGGATATTATGTTCTGTGCCTTCAAGACGGGCTCTGAAGAGTGAATGTTTTGGTTTGTTATCAGCCTGCTCCCCCACGGCTGGCGGGACACAGAGATGGGGCAGTACATAGGGCGGCTTTTGCTTTGCTCTTGCTTCTGCTTTGCCCTGCTTTTTGCTTCTGCTCATGAGTTAGTTTAGCTAAGCAGTCTGAATTTTTCCCTGGACTGTTTTTCCTTTCCTTTTTTGGAACTACTTGAACCTGCTCCAGACTGGGACCTGGGAAACACCAAGAGTTTGCACCCTGTGGCCTGCAGCAGCTATTCCCAGCGCCAGAGGGACCAACAACAGAGCAACCACTCCCAAGAGAGACTTTGCTGAATTTGTCATCCTTTTCAGAACGGTGAAAGAGTGTTGTCATCTGGTATTGTTCATTTTGTATGCTGGGAGGTGCTTTGCCTGTTTATTTAACAGGTTCTTTCCACTTCTCTCTGAGGAATCCTTCCCGAACCGGTTGCGGGGAGGGGCCCCCTTTGGAGGTTTTCTCCCAGATTTTCCCTAAATCAGGACACTGATATTTCCCTATCTCCTTTCCACACTAAGGGGCTTTGTAGGTTATTCTTCCGACTGAAGAGCTGCTAGAAATTATTTTCCTCTTCAGAAAGATTTCCTTTAATTTTCCTTTTCTAAAAAAATCTCTCACTTTATTACCTTTATGTAGAGTAGAATCTTATGGTATAAGTTGTTGTGTTTCACGAAGGATACTTCTTTTGTTTCACCCGTATTTAAAAAATAATACCCTCTTAATTTCTCTTTAAATATTCTTAGAATTTTTAAGCATTACATCCACTTCCTAAAAATGCAGATAATAGAATGAAAATTACAAGTAAGCACAAACTCACAGAAACTATAACCAATTATTTACAAATTAAGTTAATGAACACATTAAAATGTTGCCAGGTTGGAGCTCTGAATCCCTTTGTAGGGTCTTTTTTTTCCCCAGGAAATATTGTTCTAGATTATCAAAAAAGAAGGTGACTTATAAACTGATGGAATCCTTTCACTTTTCATCAGAACAATCATCTGTGCTTTTTTACTTTCTGTTGCTTGGTGCAAAAGGAAACTCTTCTGCAATGTCCACTGTTGATCTGAGTCACATCTGAACGTTTTCACTGAATAAGCAGTTTTCTAAATCTAGATTAATTCAATTTTACACAGAGAACTCTTATATCAAACTCCATGCTTTTGATTGTTGTCTGACATTACATTTGTAATGAAATTGCCAATTCAGGAAATATTTGCTATGTGCATAAGCAATCCATTGATCCCAGAACCATTTGTGTGCGCCAGACAACAGCAGGAGCTACACCTTGTCACAATTCTTTAGAAGTACACTCAGACTAAGAACCAGCCCAAAATGCTTTACACCCCCTATGGCTGCAGCTGAGCACGTTGGACATGCTGGTGAATTTATCCTCTGTTCCCTGTCAGGGTCACGAATCTGCTTAAAGGAGGTTTCGGGTCAGAACCAGGAGAGAATTTGAGGTTTACTCCTGGAGAGAAGCTCCCAGTGGTGAATAAGATGCTGGCAGAGAAAGGGGACATCTGCGTGCCAATCCTGTCCAGCTGATGCTTCAGGTGCTGGGATGAAGGTGTGTTTGGGCAGGTAAAGGAGTGAAAAGCAGCATTTCCTAATGCAATCAGATGGAGACATTGAAAAGAGGTAATCAGGGTTAGGTGCATGTAACTGCAGTGATCTGAAAGCCTTGTCTTCTCTGAGCCACCTGTGGTGGCTGGAGGGACAGGAGCTGAGCTGTGCAGTTACAGGGGGTGTGGGGCTAGATGGGAGGTACCAGTTTCCTATGCAGGGTTCCCAAAGAAAAAACCACAGCAAAGCTACATTCACATTTAGCAGCTTTTATTCCTTTACGCAGGAAAACAATTTCCAGAAAATACTGAATTTCTTTCCTTCCACTCAAAATATTTTCTCTTTTTCCTTTTCATTCCTTTTTTTTTCTTTTTTTCCTCCCTAAAATTTAACCCAGATCCCACTGAGTGTAGCACACATACAGGCACAACAGGTCAGGGGTACCTCTGGCACCCTGCTGCACCATTCAGAGAGGTGTGTGCAGAAGCACATTTCTTAGCTGACAAACCCTCAAGAGGAAATTCCTGTTCTCCAAGAGAGGAGAAGGGAGGCGATAAGGCTGTGCTCTTCTGGAAGTCTTTGCAGCACACTGCAACTTCCAGCCCTCCCTGCAAGGGAGCGAGGCAGAAACTTGTGTTCTGTGGCTGGGAGGCTTTTCTAGGAGAGCCACAACAGAGATTTCTCAGAAGTACTTTATGTCTTCTGCTTAAAGTCAAATAGAAAAAAACTCCTAGAACCAAACATTGGCTAAAACATGGCCAGAGCAAGATAAAATGTGGCAACAGGTTTGAGGGGAAATGCAACACAGACATCATAACCATTCTTTTCTGTCTCGTACAAATAACATCATTTTAACTGGTCCCAAACACTAAGATGATCTGCAACAGCCTGGGAATCCTCTTCCATCTTGCTTTTCTATCCTGACTGTTGATAAACAGCTCAGTAGTTCTGGACTGAACAAATACTTCAAAGTAGCATTATCTAATTAAAATGTTCCTCTTTCAGAAATGCTCTAGATTATTTTTTTCCATTTTCTCCTAAGCATCCTTGGCAAAACTGAATCTCCTGACTGAGTTGCGGTCATTTCCACTGGAAATATAGCATCTTTTCTGACTGGAGTTAAGCTTATTTAAAAAAATATAAATAGCACACTCCAAAAAGGCTGCTAAATTTTTTAGCAAAATACATTTGCATGGATTTCTTCCTGGAGTAGAAATTCCTCTTTTTACAATTGTGTGCAATTTATGACCACTCAGAAAATATGAGCCATGTTCTCTCCTCTTTTATACAGCATAAGCTTCAGGGAAATCAAATTACACTGATGTAAAACCATTGTAAATGAGATCAGAATCACAATCTGCCTCACCCAAGACAAAACTGTTTTGTGGCTAAATAATTTCATTTTGTGATTAATTTAATATTAGAGATGGGGTCCAAATGTGTTCTGTAAACTGCTTTATGAATAGAATTTGATCCTCTGAGGTCAGTGAAACACAAATGAAAAAACATTCTATTATCAAAGGTGCCATGTTTTTGTGAAATGTTTCCTTTTATAAAAAAAATCCTATTCTTCCTGTAAACCAAACATTGACTGTTAGAGACTCTTTCACTGAAGGTGTTGGGTTTGGTTTGTTTGGGGTTTTTGACTGTAGAAAGACAGTTTCTTTACTTAGATGGGTAATTATTGCTGAATATATTGACTGTTGTTGCTGTCTCTCTCCTAGCTAACATCTCCATTTGTTTTACCAGGAAACCGGCTCATATCCATAGCTTGATTTGTTATTTTAATAATTAGCCAGCTAAACTAACAGTTTATAAAATTGTATCAGCACAAAGAAAGTCCGCTTGGATTCAGAAGGACATGATGTGCCCTGTGTTTGCAGAATATTAATTGTGACTGGAATAAATATTGATTATGCCCTTTGTAAAATGACCGATAAACATTTCAGTATTCTTTAAACACAAGCTGTTTGTTCCTGATAGATTGCTGTACTTTCCCTGAGGAAAAGTAGGGGAAAAAAAAGTTGGACAACACTGCATTAGATGTGGGAAAACTACTCAACAAATGATCTTGTTAACAGAAAATTGTGCAACCTTTACAAAATTTTAATTGGAGTTCTAATTTTATTCATTCCAAGTCTGCTGGTGGGAAAAAAGGGAGCTGTACAGGAGGATGTTTCATAAACTCTAAGCTGAAGATCAGATACTGTTCTACAGGAATTACTTTATCACATGAATTAATATAATGCTCAGATCTGATATTGAACTGAGAAAACAGCTCTTAATAATGTAACTTCTGTTGTGCTTCAAAAAGCTGAGAGAAATAAATAACATCTTGCCTTTTGTTTTGTCCTGATGCAAATATAAGCATAATATATCCCCAGTCTTTTCTGGAAACCCATTATTCATCCAGGTTTTGGCTTCTGAAAATCATCAGATTCTGGACTTCTTAACGCAGAGAGAGAGAGCACAGTCTTGCAATAGAATAAAGATACCATCTCTCTTCTCATATTTTACTTATTTTACATCTTAATTTCTGATGTTATAACTCCTTCTAAGCTGTAAGGCTCCTCAGATCAATGTCACTAAGGTTCAAACCTTGTTTCCTTCCTCCAGTATGCTTCATAAGGATTATGGCATTAAAAAGAAAAAAAAAAAAAAACCTCCCCTATTCTCAGTCTCTTTTGTTGTCCATCTTTTAAGATCCTCTGATTTAATTTGATTTTGAGATGTGTAGTTACCTTCCTTGCTGGGTTCCTTAAATGATAATTTTTCCTTCTAGAGAGCAATGTTCAGCTCTCAGGATGCTCTCTTACTCATTCAAGCAGCTCATTCACTATTTCCATCTCTAAGCATTTAGATTTTACTTCTGGTTGACAAGCTCCCTGCCTGAGCACACTTTGTCAACATACAGCAGCTCTTCAGGCCTCTCCAGCTGTCTGCAGATGTCATTTCCAGGACTTTGGTTCCATTCTACCTTCTCACAACATCTCTTGGATAAAATACAATCTGACATATAGCTTGAGATGAAGAGGTTGAGTCTATATAATTGATTCTGTAATTATGTTCACAGCTCAAGAATGTTGGATCTAAAGACACATAATTATGTATTCCTGGCCACCTAAGCTGGGGCAAACCTTATAACCACCACTTGGTCCAGATTATATTGATAGAAATTTGCATAAGGAAGATTTATTTTTTTTTTTTCACATCCTTACATACTAAAAAAATGACACCAAATGGAAATCAATATTTTCATTAGTGGTGCTACTTCTCAGCGATATTCTGCTTCACTGAGGAAGGACAGGTGAGGAAGAACAGTCCCCTGGATGTGCCCACAGGGGTTATAATGTGTTGACTCTGTTAAACTCACTGCAAAGGGGCAATACTCCCTGCAGGAACTGCTGTGGCTGAGGCTGCTCCCTTAACACTATTTCTTTGTCAGCCAGACAACCCAGCCAATATTATGTTAGTTTCTGTGAGCAAAGATGCTTACTTATTCTGTCACTCATGACCTAAGATTCTGGGGAGCAGATTTACTCAACTCTAGATAAATAAGACAAGACAAGGCTATTGCTTGCTCTTACTTTCTCCAGAACACATCATGATTATCGGCAGACACTTCCCACCTGGATTTCCACACAAGCATCCAGAACAAGGAGCAGTTGTACTCTAAGTGAGAAAAGACTCATTGCAAGGTGGCCATCCAATGCATCCTCCTCTGTGAGGGAGAGCAAACTCCATTCCACTTGGTACCAGGATAATCTGTTCCCTACACACAAATAAACAGCAGCATGGTGCTTTCTAGGCACAAACTACCAGCTACTCTTCCAGTTAAACAAAACCACTTATGGCAAGGAAAACAGACAATTTGCTGCGTCTTGTCTCATAACAGCAGAATCTGGAGAACAAGAAAGCAAGGGAGATGGAATTAATGAGAGTGAACTGCCTTCCATGTCTCAGCAGGTCCTTGGAGAAATCAGTCTCCAGGAGAAATATTTGTAAAATGAAAAATCTTGGTTTGTATTTCACTTCAAGGTTCATTGTGCCTGGCTTTGCAGCCGTTCTGGGCAGAGAAAAGTAGAAGTCACTCAGATGTCCAGTTGAATGAAAACTGACTCAGCTTCAACTCCACATTTTTGCTCATCATCCTCTTGTGACAGAAGCCTCGAGCAGACCTCCACAGGCAGCTCTCTGTTCCAGCTGAGCATGTGCAGCCCTCCCACCTGGCCCTCTCTGGCAGTACCAAATATATTCATCCAACTGGATGACTGAACAAATTAATCTATCAAAGAGGTAATATCTTATGAGAAAGGGAGGATGTCTCAGAGGGGGACCAATAATTGGGACTACTGCATGCAGGAGCTAAAGCACAGTCTGAAATAATATTAAAAACCCAGCATTTTTAATCTGTCGCTGACATTTAAATCAGAAAATCCAAAATCTGTGTAGTGTCCAGTGAAACAGCAAGCTTAAAAAATAGCTTTAAGAGGCAGAATAGCCAATTAGCCTTGAATAATGCGAGCTGAGCAAAGCACAAAACCCCGGTGTGCTTCCCTAGTGGAGCTGGCTGAGGCCACCTAGGGTAGTTTGCCATCTCCAATGATACCTAATGACCAGTGTTTCAAAGGAAGCTCAAAATTTCAGGAAGCTACTAATTACTCCTTGCTGAACCAAAAGCACAGCTGATACAGCTTCTGATCAGTTTATGCTTGGACAAGAAGCACCTACATGTTTTTTCTTGGTCAGTGTAATTTCATTTTCTATTTATGCTGAATACCTGTAGTTTTAAAAACAAAATCCAATACTGATAATGGTTGCTTATCATCAGCTTGAGTTTACATGAAAAAACTATAATCCCAGTTTTCTTTAAAAACAACCCCAAAGCAGTGGTCCAGTTGCCTCTGACTACTTACAAGAGATTTCTTCACACACATGAATGAATTCTGCAAACACTAACAGAGCTATGGACAACCGCCCAAAATATTAAACTTACTGGAAGCCTGGTCATTCTCTTTTTGCACTTCTTTTGTTTTCCCCATGGAAAAGAAATTACTGAAAAAAAAAAAAAACACCTGGCTGTAGAAGGCTTAGGTTAGAAGAGGGCAGTGCTCAAAATCTTTCAGCTCTGCATCTCTGGCTTATGTTAAAGGCAGCCCAGTAAATTTTCCTACTTGGTTCCTGAATTTAATCCATCCCAGGATGGACACTATTAAAAAATATTTCTCTCAATTGATGTTAGCTCTCTCATAGAAAAATGAAAACATTTCAAGATTTGTTTTATGACTTCAGTTAATCTTTTCAAAACAAAGTTAAAGACAATAGAACTGGAAAGGTAATTTGCTGTTGTCTTCAGCTTGCTGATTGCTCAATCCTTGGTTGTCACATCTATAAATTGGAAATCTGGGTCCTTTCATCAAAGTACTTTATCCAAAGCTTCTTGAGGCACTGGGGACTGTGGAAACCTGGCTTTTCTGAGGAAGGCAGAGAGTGAAAAAGGAATCTTCTCATGGGAACTATTACTATCTGCATTCCTTCCATTTATGCAGCAAGGCATAAGGATATGAAAGATGCAATTGCTCTCTGGAACTGCCTTAAAAGGAAGGGGTGATTACCCCTCTGTAGGTTTTTATCACATCCATATGCAACTTTATCATACAACAATTTCTAAAGTGGAAAGACAGGAAAAGGGATATCAAGAGGTTCCCTCTCTTCAATAACAATGTTAACAAATGCTCAAGGGTGTTTTATAAATGTTCAGATGGGATCTGAGGCTGACCATCAGCTGATAACAGTATCAACTTCCAGAAGCACAGCTTTGAAATTTTATTCTGTACAATTGTTTTTATGGGATAGGGAGAGAGTAGGAAAAAAGAAATGCAGAATAAAATATTAAAAATCTCTAGGAAAAACATCAAAGAGAAAGAAGAATTTGGCACTGAGATTGCTTCAGTCATGGATCTAAACTATGTTGTGGGATCAGCATGAAAGAGGGTTTGAGGGCTTTTTTTAATTTAGATTTTTCACTGAAAAATAAATGTTCTTTTCAGAGGTTAGAAACTGTTCCCTCAAAAAATATTTCTTACATCCTAAAATAACCAGGTTGTTCTTCTGATGGCAAAAGAAAGATACAATGGTTTTAACAGTTAAAAAGTTTTTCTAATGCTACCAAGGGAATACATCTTCTTTGGAATATAAAATATATAAAAGGATGATTTTTTTTTCTTTTTCCTAATAAATTTCAATAATTCTGTTCAAAATTTCTGAAGAACAAAATTTTTTTTTTCCTTAGAGTAGCCATGCAAAAGTAAAATCAGTTACAAGAAAATGATGAGGTAGGTTTAAAATGATGTCTGGAATTCTGTCTGAAGTCTACAGAGGCCAGAGTATTAGAATAAATCATCTACTGCAGACTTGCTAAACTAAATAAAGAATGTACACTTTACAATGTAGAAATGTTGATTTATTTCTATGGTTTTTTTTGCTTTGCAATCATAATCTTCTGTTGTCTAAAACCCATGCAAGGCTTGACAACGCATAATGAGAATGCGAAAAATTTGAAACAAATGAAGTTACCAAATTAATTCCTTTTTTATAGATGTCTCAGAACTCGGTAGTAGTCAGGTCTCAACTGCAAGCCAGCTAGTAAACTTTTTTCTTTTTATATCCTTCCTTCTTAAAAAGTAGTAATGAATCTCAGTATTTTCCATACTGACCACCAACATAAAAGGGAATAAAACAGCAGAGATAGACCAAGGAAGAGACAAGTAACTTTAGGATGTAAAAGGCAATGTGCCTCACTAAGGTCTGTCTGTGGGGGGGCACTCTTTCATTTCTGAATTCTATTTGAAATTATAAATCAAAAGTACCTTAGCAAGGATCTAGAGAATCTGCAAACATTTCAAATTGTTTTTTCAAAAGAGGTGTGAGCAAAAAAATTAAATAAAATTTCTTCTATCATTTGCATCTCAACATGGAGAATAAAACTTATGATTTCCATACATTGAGACAACAGAGGTGCAAATTTATGGACGTTTATGTATAAATATGCATATGAATGACACATAGAAAACCTTCATGTCATGATGAACAGAAGAGACATCTGAGATGTCTGTTAAAATTCTGTGTGGACTCAGCTGTGCTGCATTCAGTAGCAAACACAAAACAGTCACTCCTTTAATTAACTAGTTGAAAGGAGAGACAGTTTTGGAAGCTGTGGAAGGTTTTCAAATGGGGAGAATGGCCTCCAGAAAGGAGCAGGAGGAAATGCTGGAACTATTGGACAGTGCAAGACACAGTTACACAAAAATCCTAGAAAAAGGGCATCCAAGCTGTGAAGTAACAATGGCAAAAACAAGCCACAGAATGGGAATGTTTCTGAAAGTGAACATAAGAATGCAATTTAACTTCAATGTACCCAATGCTGGAAATTTCTTCAAAATAAAGGTGTTTACAGATGGGAAACATCCAATTTTGGGTCAGGTGTCCCTTTCAAATTCTGAGTCACTAAAACCAAAGAGCACATTTATTCTTCCTTTCCAGACTACTCAGCAATAATAATAAACTTGGAGGTCTGAAATTTTTTTCTATGTTCTCAGTTCCCTACATCCAATCTCTTCTTAATCTACACTGCTTTCCCCATTCCTCTGCTGTACTTTTTCCTTATTTTCAATTCCCTCCTTCTCTTTCATTCCTCAATGCAGTCATTGCTAGACATCACACCAAAGGCTCCAGGTCCTTTCTGTGTCTCTCTGCTTTTTGCCCATTTTGTTCAGCTCAATGCCTCTGCTTTGTTTCACGGACTACAGCACATGTTCTGTTTGTGCTTTGCTAAATCCACAGGACTCCTGATCCAGTTGAGCTCCCTGATATTTGAGTGTGAATAATAGATAGTGGTGCAGTGGCTGGAAGTGCCAGCTTCAATCCATGTGCACAGGGGCAGAATCAAAACGAAATGCCTCAAATCTGAACGAGCAAAATCTCTGAGAGTTTCTCCCTGCTCCCAGTGCAGGATTTTTATTGAGCAGAACATGGGAGGCAGCAGCACCTTCCCTATCCCCCACACTCTCTTTACAACAGTGGGCAGTATTACCACTGGTCAGTGGTCACCCCAGGTTTTTTCTTTTCTTTTTAGCTGTCTCTGATAAGTGATTACTTTTTAACCAAAACCAGTCATTTCTAAAAGAGTGAAGAGAGCAAAGTGGTTAGGAAACAAGTGTCCTGCTGCTGTCCCTCCATGCCTCCCACTGAACTCCCAGCAGCCACCTTTTACTGACTGCATCATGCTTCCAGCTGAGATCCATAGGATCTGCTAATTAATGCTGCCTAAGTCTTAATAGCTAACAGATATTTGATGATTCCCAAGCATAAGATGTATTATCACCAGCATTACTGAAAACCTAGCTTCCATTATTTGTGTAAATGTTTTTCTTTGCAAACTCTATGCTGTAATTTTTGATGAAGTTAATAATAAATTATGACTTAAATTGTTCACACTATTGTTAAAGAAATACTCAGTAAAAGCATCCTGCAAATAGGATTGACATACACACATGGAACTTCATGAGGCTCAAAGAAAAAAAAAACCTACTAGAATTTCATGTATTAGAGGTCAGAGAACCCTTTTCCACCATCCCATTCTTTGCCTCCCCCCCATAAAAAGTCTCCAACAAAACCACAAACAAACCCAAACCCACAGATGACAGAAGAAATAAGGGATGAGGGATTAATAGACTTCCTCTTGATCCTAGGATTAACTCCACCCAGGAGAGATCAGGTTCAGAATTTTCTTTCCTGAGTTGTACCTGATATCAGAATCCTATTCTATATGAAATAGATGACATATAAACTTCAATATTCTAATCAGCATATGAAGCACATAGAAGAAAAAATATTTAGCATCTTTGCAATTAATTCAAGGTGGAATTCTTCTGTTATTACAGACACATGTATATGTATCTATGTTTCATATATATATATATAAATTTATCAGATAGGATGAAGCAGCTGGAGTTGGAATGAATGACAAGCAGCTGATTTTCTCCACAGGGAAATGTCTCTAAGTCCAATAATACTCTGTATATACAAAGCAAGGACATAGTAAAAGCCAAGAGAAAACTTATCTTTAAACTGCATTGAGGCAAGCCTATCTTTGGCAATAAACTAGTTTGGAGTTGATTTATGAGTTCTGCTGAAACAGATAACCAGCAGATTACAAATATTCAAGATTTTTACATAGCTTTGTTTAGCTGCATCCCATCTCTTTTAGATTCAGTTTCAGGATGCTTCTAATTCAATAACTGCAGAAGCAGCTGATAGTAAGTATGTCTGATAAAAATGTATTTCACAGTCACAGGGGAGGCTTATTCCCAAGACACACTGATTCAGTCAGGATATGAAAAACAAACCATATTACATTAAATTTTTTTTAATCAAACTTAGGTGACATAAATCAAGTGTGAGTTTATGATTGTGGAATCATCACAGTGAAATATGTGTAAATGACTTTCAGCAGTCTATTAAAAAAAGTAGAACAGGTTTATGACAAATAATTAAAATCCAAAACAAATAAAAACACTACCAAAAAAAAATACCCCACACAACCTGGAAGAATACAGGTTTGAACACATGAAAGAAAGAGAATTGAGCAAATTCTCATATATTTAAGGGGTTTTGGAGCCTGGTCAAAAGGTAATGAAACACCCTTGTTTTGTTTAGAGGGACTCCGTCAAAAAATACTTGAAACAAGTTAAATTTGCAAAACAATTTGAACTAATCAAGATCTGCTTTCCTCAACTATGTGTGATATAATAAAAACCAATCAAAAAAGACTAAGAGTAAGAATAAATATAAACCCTGGTCAGAAAAACAACCCTCTTATTAACCCAGCCCTAAGAAAGTTGGTGGTTAATAATGGCAGAAAGAATACGTAGCAGAGATGGAGAGGTGGAAACTTCAAAAAGAGCAAAGTGGGAAGACAAAAATCCCACCAACCTCCCTGGCTCAGATTGAGAAGGGTCCGTGCTGGACAAAGGTCTGCATTACCCTGGTGTGCTGTTAACGTGGATTTGTTTTATTTAGAATGATCTCAATGTCTCTGCCAATGGCCATGACTCTCACAGACCTGAAAACACTGTTCCTGTTCTCTACTGCAGTCTGTTTCTACTAAAGTGGGATCCCAAAAGAAAGCATGTTGGCACTGGCTGTGTAATGCCATATCCACTCACACACCAGTGGGGAGAGGGGGTCTTTGCAGTTTATATGATGTAAAGCTCTTCCAGGTGATGAGATTCCAGATTTTCATGAAAGTGAGAAGGGAGATGCTTGTGCTGAGAGAGGATGATATAATCATTTTGATAGGAGTAATTTCATCATTCAAGGTGCTAAAGCAGTGTATTCAGCAGGACTACAGAATGAGCAGTGTCAACTGCTTGCAGCAAAAGCACAGCCAAATCTGTCCTTTTTCTCTGTTTGATTATCCACAAGTTGTCCAGGTTAAGGGAGGGATACTTAAAATGCTGGGGTGTATAAAAATATTAATTTAAAGTAAGCATGCATGGGTTCAATTTTTGACATTGAGTTGTATGCCATGGGTATAATCTAATTTTAAAAAATTCATCTAGATGGCCTTGGGAGCTGCATTAGACCATCTGCATGAGTGTCAGGACTTGCATGTTCTATTGCATATATTTTCCTTACATACATGCATTTACATGAATTCTGGAAAAAAACTTTCATATACTTTGTGGTGCCAGTATTGAATAATAATATGCAGCATTTAAACACTGCAAAACAAAGCATCAAAATTTGATCTGCCTCAAGGGTGTGGCTTTGAAGGTATCGGAGGCATTAAGAACAAAGGAAACTGAAGAAGTGATGTGCCATATGCACACATCTGCATCAGTTCAAACTCAATCCCCAGTCCCCAAAGCTGTCAAACTTACAGGAGGAAGGAGATTATTTATTTTTCAATCATCTATCTAAGTACAGAAAGCTTGGAAAGGGCTCTGGGGGAAGCTTCTTGTGGTTGAAGTATGTTCTACTCTTCCATACCATGGCCCAACCTATTTCCTTTCTGCTTCCTCTGAACCTTTCTCTGAGTGTCTGTAGCTCACAAATTCCTGTGGTTTCAGCTGTTTCCCAGACACAGAGATTCCAAAGGGACGCCACACTCTGCATGAGAGTGTAGCCCCACCTTTACTCCTGACACACCAGGGAATGAGCATCCTGTAGAAAATACTTTTCTTCACCTAAAATCATAGGAAGGATAAGAACTACGGGGAGGCTGTGGGAACAGCAGGGGAGGCTCCAAGTGGGAATTCTGGCTGTTACCAGAGGAACAGGAGCTTCATTTGGGAAGTGCTGTCTTTTAAGCATTGCACTGATGTCGCATAATGCCTGGTCCACACACCATCCATCAAGGAAAGCCCTGGGGTACAGGGGAAAGTCCTGATGGGTTTTTTGTACCACTGCATAAAACAGAACTAGTTTCTCTTCCTGTGAGGGGATATTTACACCAAACACTGCAGAAGAAGCAACTGGCACTTGTCCCTTCATGCTACAATACATCTGAGTACATACACAGCCAAGAGCTGAGCTAGGGGTCTACAGGAAAGAGAAAAGGCTATTTTAGGGAATAGTACCAGAAAACTGCTGGAAAATGCCCTAAATGACAATTACATAGTCTAATTTATTTATAAGGTCTTGTTTCATTATAGTGCTCCTTTGTAAGATTTATTCAATAGCAGCAAAAATGTCCAATTATTAACCTTTTGCCTTTTCTAGGAATTAAACAGCATTTTTGTGTGGATAGGAAAAAAATCAAGCTTTTTGTTATTACTCAGTTTGTATGGTCTTATTTATCACCTAATTCAACTCCATGGCAGCATCTATTGCAATTTGTACATGACCTGCAGTGGAGATGGAACACTCATGTTCTCTGCCATCCTTCATGCAGTACATGTTAGGACTGAAGATGTGTTCAAAACAATAGAGTTGCTTAGACAGGGGAACTGGCCCTTTCCCTGTGATGCTTTGTGAGGCCAGCTATTGGCAGAAGACTTGAATTTTTAATATCTAATTCCTTACTCAAATAATACAATCTAATTAACCTGAGCATGTGTGCTTAATAAATGCTATTAATTATTTAATCAATATTCATTTTTATAATATACTGAAAATTATTAAATAAACATTGTCAGGAAACCTAGGTATATTTATTACTAATGCTTTTCTTATTTCAGAGCTCTTAACTTCACTAAATTATTTAATGTCTTTCTAAACTTATTTTTTTATTTTGTTCTTACAAAATGTTTTCAAAAGGAGCTTTGTTTCCTGCCTGCAGGAAAGAAGACACAAAAAAAGCTAAGACCTTCTCTTTGGCATCACTCTGGATATTCCCACTAGACTGACAGGGGACAACCATTTACCTAATTGTCAGAAGAAAATATTTGTGATCATATGGATCTCCCTAACCCTCTGTCCCCATCCAAAGTCAAATGGAGCCTGTCTCTGCTTAGGGAATATCTTTGTCAAAGTAGTCCACTATCACTGTGGAAAGGTATATACAGACATGTAACTATTAGGACTATGCAAATATATATATTTATATATTGTTCTATATTATAAAACATTTGCAAATACATAAACACAGCAGCACATTCCATTATTCAATTAAACATCAGGCAGCATGGAGTTAAGTCCCTACCCTTGCAGGAAATCCCACACAGTGTGGCCATGGGTATTTCTTTCCCAGCACAGGAAGAGCTCTCCTGCTGAGTCCCCCTCACCTCAGCTCTCCCTGCATGGGCAGACTCATTCAGCGCTCAGATCATTATTTCACCCACTGACACCTCTGAAATCCTGACAATCAATGTTCTTTAAAATTTAAAATACAAGTTCAAGCCAAAATATCTCGGCTGCCTCTTTGTGCTGTGATGCTAAGTACAAGGATCAAGCAATGGTTTTAGAGTAACACACAGAGCAGCCATAAACAAAGGGCAGCCCAGGCCATAGAGCTGAACATCTTGCTTTAGGCAATCAAGGAAAGTTACAGGCAGCTCATGTCAGCTACTCACAGTGCTGGATCACAACCTGAACACTGCCTCCACTCTCAGTGCTGACACTTTGCCTCAGAAGCACATGAAGGAATGGAAAGTTACACATGTTCTGAGCAAGATCTTAATTTCCTGATCCATTTTTCACCAGCCACACAAGAAATACAAACTTTGAGTTTATACAAGAAATAGAGGCTTTAGAAGTTTCTAAAGTGAGTATTCTCCAGCAGCAAAATTGTACTGCTATCTCTGAGCTCCATCCAGGCCAGCACTGGGGCAACCTAATAAGGAGATTAGGAAAGATTCTGTATGGAAGTGCATCAGAGATGCTGGCTCAATTCTATTGCATCCAGCTGTAAGAGGCAGAGCTCAGAAACCTTTCAAGAGCAAGAGTCCAGTTTTGTGAGAATGTGCCACACCTGCCACAGAGGAGGCACGAGGGAGAAGACTTGCAGAGATTAGTGAGAGGCAGCAGAGGAAAAGTGGGAAATGACTCCAAGACCTGAAGCATGAGGTAAGAACTCCAACACAAATCCTGCTGATCTGGAGTTTGTATGGCAGACAGGACAGCACAGGACACTGTCATGGCACGCTGCTCTCCTACTGGGCAGCTGTAGTAAGGAGTTGGGAGCTGAAGCAGGAGAATTAAAAAGCAAGGACACACCTTGTTAGCATGACAAACATTCTGGAGATACTGAACTCAAGTGTGTGTATCTTCAAAGACACTCTGAATATATTATTCTGCAAATGGCACTGACCTAATCCATTTCTCATACTCAGCCCAAACTGCTGTTATGATTTAGGACATTTCCAAAGGATTCCTGTTGCCCTGATTTTTTAAGATTTTGCTGTGCCTTCTGATGTTTGCATTCTTGTAACAAACTTTTTCACACAATTCTCAAAATAACTTATTTTTTTTTTCATTCTTTCATGGAGGAGGAGAGATTTGATGGACTGTTAGTTTGTCCAGTGTCATTGGAGAGGTGGTACTGTCACCCTCCAATCCAGTGTCACTTTTGGAAAACTATAAATGTTGGTGTCAGAAAAATAAACTTCCCTTTTTCCTTCACCTTGAGAGCAGCAGTGTGCGTGTCGTCATTTCGTGTCCTCTAGTGACAGATTCCCACTAGCAGGACCCAATGGAAACCAAGGAGGGCAGACAGGTGCTAACCTAGTGAAGTCTCAATAACACAATGCCCCATGCAGTGGAAAAAAGTAGAATAATAAATCAACAAATGAGTGCTATGAGGTGCATCATTTAATAAGTAAGGAAGAAAAAAAAATCTATGAAGTGACTGTTCTTGGATACTCCTGGGATAAATCAATTGAAACTTTGTACACTGTTCAGGGAATAGCTACAGAATTAATGTTCTGTGTAGCAACCAATCTAATCTCTTTTAGTAATGCACTGTGAAAAACCTATTATCTTACCTATAATTCTTACTGGCCTGTTTCTATTTATTTCTTCAACACCAGTGTCAGCAGGCAAGAGTAGGTTGCCATTTAGCAACAGGGGAATATTTTCACCCACTTCAGAAAATGTAATTTCACACGTGAGCCCTCATACGGGAGTTGATGTGGGGTTATTTTGATGGATGATCAGCAAACCAAAACACTGCAGTAAACAGACAACTGGAGGGAAAACACAAACCAGTCATTTCAGGAAAATGCAAGCTCTTAAAGGATGGACACTTTTAGGAGACAGCAAAATCACATACCTCACTCCTCTTTCTGTAAATATCCATTACAGCTCACTCTTGTTTTGTGTACAACCCACTGTGCTCCTTACACTTTTGGTGGCATTACCCCAAAGTTTTACCCAAGCCAGTTCCAGCACGTTGCAAATTTTGGCACAACTTTGGCAGAAATAGCAAAGCCACAGAGGCACAGCAGGAGTGGCAATGGCAGCAGGAACCTACCCCATCCCTGTGGAACAACTGCTGGAGTGCACCCCCCCTTGCCAGGGGCATCAGGCAGGTGCCAAAGGAGCACAAAGGCTCCTCAGAGGGGTGGAACACTTGGGAGGGTGGGCACTCAGCATGCCCACCTGCCACATCAGCTGAGGGCCAGGGAGGGTTTTCAGGGAGAGATGCCTTTAGCACCAGAGATGTGGTTTTTTAAAAAACTTTCTGGACTGAAAGTCTGGGTTTCCAAAAAAGGTGCACAAGTCATGGAAAATACCTGGAATCTTTAGTGGGCTTCTGAGAAATAATTATTGTTAGCTCAGAGGCGAGATCCCTAGGCTGGGGCTGGATTGCTCTTTTCAATTGATACAGAACGATGTTCCCCTTGGATAAACTGCATGCAATTTAATGCAAAGAATACCTGCAGCTGCTGGCACTTTGGAAAATCTCTAAGGATGGCCTGAAAACATGGTGCTTTGTCTCTGCCACTTCCTTTTTCCCTTGGTATGGTATTCTGGGTAAATAAATGGGAGAGTTCATTAGCATGCACTGGCTAAGCAATTGTTAAGAAAATACTCAAGGGCTGTGATTCATGATAATTTTCATTGGAAGAACCTAGGGAACCCAATATATAAGTCTTCAAGATAGTGCAGCTCACTTTCTTTGGGCTTGGGTAGATTAATAGATAATAGCACTAATACCAAAACAAGTTAATGTCTTAACAGATTTTGCCAAGATGCTGTTAGTTAATCTGAAAAGCTAGGTATGCTCAGATTTATGCCACTGCTGCACAAAAGAGAAGCAAGGAAAGAGACAGCTGCTTTCTGCTAAAAACACAACGGTATTCAATGAGTGTTTCTTTAGGATAAGCTACAATATACCAAAAGGAAAAGTTCTGGGGACAGGGCCAGGTTTGCACATGACAGATCTGTTTAAAAGAGGATCACAATCAGAAAACTCAACCTTTCTCTAAACTAAAACAGGTTACTCATATATTTAAATAACATATGTTCAAGTCCTCTCCCTAGAGACCTTTCCTCACCCAGTTCAGACAAACAGCACTCAAGAGTACCTTTTCCATTCTCAGAGGTTTTGAGATAATTCCTTGTGAGCGTACACGAGAAAGAGCCAAAGTATTATTTCCCTCTTTCAAGAGTGCTAGAATTGATATTTTCTCCCCATTCTTTTCAACTCCTGCAAGTTGTTTTTACAAAAAGATTTTACAAAAAGTTTTTACCTTTTTTTACAACATCTGCAAGTTGTTAGCGAAAAAAATAAGTCAGTTATTAAAGATATGAACATTTTAAAACATAACATAGACAATTTATTGTATTTGTTAAGAAAACATAATGAAATGTGATACATGTATTGTGCAAATATTATCAAATTACCAGCCGATACAGGAAAGCACCTGTGTCACAGAAGATAAATTTAAGGCCCTGAAGAATTTCAAATGACCTTTCTGGTTAACTTGATTTCCCTTTTTCCACCTTGGTGAAGGAGGTTTTTCATTCTTGGCTTAAAAAGGAGATACCTTTCATTCAAACCTCAGTTTACTATCAAATGGCCGTAGACAAAAAAATAGGTTTCTTGATTTGTCCACATCAAACTATCCTTGCAGGCAACTTCTGGTGCTGTTTCAAGTGGAAGAGCAGATGAAAAATCTAACATGCATTTATCTGGCATATTTACACATCCTATGTGCCTCCATATTGATGCTAAATATCAGATGACATTTTCCCTGGTTGCTCCTGTTGCAGAAATTCATTTCTGCTTAAAACAGAGACTGAGGGACGCTGAAATGATCTTATGTCCGAATTCTCAACCCCCAAGCAAAAACATATAAAAGGGATCAAAAGCTTCTGGATCTTCTTTCATCTACATATCTTATTTCTTCAATCAAGCACACCAAGCTCTTTGAATCTTCTCTGTGACTTTGCCTAATATATGACTCTGTAGGGTTTTGGTGGGTTTTTTTCTCTTTTCCTCTTTCCTTTATACTAACGTGCCTTCAAAAGGAAAAAGATCTGTGAGACTGCTAATTTGAGAGTTGACAAATACAACTGTACCATCAATCTTCCTCATCAAAAATAATCAGTCTAAACTTTTAAGATTTTGAAATGAATAACAAACCTTCTCCTCCCTCAATTAAAAAAAAAAAAATGCAAACCCTGAATTAGAATGGGGTTGAGCATACACCATGTTGCCTGCAGGATAATGCAGTTAAAGTGCTGTAATGCAAACCCAAAGAGAAAGGACCAGTAACTTGTTCATTCCTTTCTCAGTTAGTGCTCAAGGGGCAGTTCATGCAGGGGGCAGTGTGTCTCAGAGAGCAAAAGCTCTCTCTGGTGCATATTTCAGTGTGGCCATTGACACTGGATCCTGGAAGCAGGAAGTCAGTGGGAAGCAGGTGGTGGGGCATCTGTGAAAAACTGGTTTTAGTTGAAACTAATGTCCACAGGTCCCCTGCCTGGCCATCAGCACAGTCACTACCCTCTGCAGCCTCGAGGATTCTCCACACATTTCCCAGAAGCACAGATTGGGTCACGTTGGAAGGGACCACAGTGGATCATCCAGTCCAACCTCCCTGT
Source organism: Motacilla alba alba (assembly GCF_015832195.1). Lineage (NCBI taxonomy): Eukaryota > Metazoa > Chordata > Aves > Passeriformes > Motacillidae > Motacilla > Motacilla alba. The sequence goes on from NC_052031.1 coordinate 59,761,663, forward strand.
TCAAGCAGGGTCATCCCAGAGCACATTGCACAGGATTGTGTTCAGGTGGTTCTTAAGTATCTCCAGTGAAGGAGACTCCACAGCCTCTCAGGGCAGCCCCTTCCAGTACAGGGCCACCCTCACAGTAAAGTTCTTCCTCATTGTGGTGGTTTGAGGGGAGCTTCTTGGTAATCAGTGTCTGCCCCTTGCCTCTCCTGCTATTGCTCAGCACTGATCATTATTCTGTTTATAGCTTTGGTTTTCTACCCATTTTACTTTCACCCAGTAAAAGTTTCATCAAAACCACATTTCTGCCTCTCAATTCATGTGAGATTTGCTTAAAGCTTTAAGACACACGTCATCTTCTGCTTCTCTCTCACCTACAAGTCTTGTAACCACATTGCAGAAGAAAATTAGATTGGTTTGACATAATTTGCTCTTGACAATTCTATGAATAGTTTCCTGCTATCACTCATCAATCCCTATCTGACTGAATTTAAACTGTGCCTGCTTTACACTAATTAATCTAGAATTTCCCTCAAAATCCACTTTTCTTATTTCTTTCACTTCTGTTCCCTGACACAGTGTCAAGCTAAATGTTTGATTTATACTAGAATATCAGTTCTCTGTTTCTTCAGAGAAGAGTGATACCTGCAGATCTGTTATTCACCATCCACTATAACAAGGGGGACAAACTGAATCTACCAGCTTTGTTTAAGCAGCCTAACAAATAATCACTTCTTTGCAGACTGGCTATGGAATTTTTTACCAGTGGAAGTTGTGAAGGCAGACACAAACAAGATCTACAAAAAAGGACAAAAATATTCGCAGACCATGGCTTTACACACACAGAGAGGCAAAGTGATGAGGCAAATGATTGTTGGGAATACTGCCAGGAAGAAAAAAAAGTATTTGAAATTTGTAAATGAAAAGAAAGCATCTTTAACATTTCTTATACAACAGAAGTGCAAGGGGAAAAAAAGAGAAAAACTGCAATTCTCTTTTGCTTTTTTCCTTGTCTTCTTATTATAAAAAAATACCTCTGGTGTAACCATATTTCCAGCTTACCCAAAAGCAATGGCCATGTGGGGCTGAAAACAGCGGGCAGATATCCAGTGATGGGAGGGGAACTGCTGCTGCTCAGGAGTCCATGCAGCATGTCCTGAAGGGCAGAGACCCACATGCAGGTGCCAGCAGCCTCCCCTGGTGTGAGGAGACACTGCTGAAAGGAGCCACAACCCTCCACAACCACATCTTAAAATGCCTTTTTTAATTGGAAACACCTGTTACCAATGGGCAGCTATTGCACACACCTGCTGAAGGTGCTCAAACCAGTCTGTTCTGTCATTAATTTTCTGTGGGTTTCAGCTGTGACTCCTGTGTTTGCTGAGCTACAGCAGGATGTTCAGTACAGAACAAAGCCTAAAGCTGAAAAGTTACCCTCGTTTCTAAAATTGGTTGCATGCAGCATTCAGGCACCTCAATCTGTTAATTACTATGTCTGGAAAGCTTTGGCATACATATTCATCACCTGCAATTGTCATGCTGCCAGCTTTTGCAATTTTAATCACTAACTTCATGATATCTGGTGTTTTTCTTGAAGTCGAATCCCTCAGAATTGTTTGGTTTCCTGACAGTCTCAATTTTGTTTCTTTTTAAAAAAGAAAGTCTAAATTTAAGGTCTTGAGATTAAAAAAAAAAAAAACAAAACAAAAACAAAACAAAAAAAACCCCCACCAAATTGAAATGTCAATATCTGGGAGGGTTGCAGTTAATATGATAATTAATTACATAAGGTATTATAATAAATGGTGATCATGTGGACCAAGAAGGCTCATGGAGGATGAACTCAGAGGAATTTATTCCCATTTGTAACAGAATGAGCATTATTTAGAGCTTCTTCTGGACTTCTGCAGCATCAGAGCTGGCTGACTGCAAAAACTATGCAAATGTTTGCCAGCTGCCTATAAATTATAAGATTAGACAAACAGCTGGGAAAGAGCTTCACAGAATACTTCATCGTGCTTTAGACAATCCCTGAAGCTCTTTCACGATTTTGTTTCTGTAACAGAAGCAAACACATCTTGTGTTTCAGCAGCAGCATGATGGTGGTGCAGAGCAACTTCAATTAGTAGAGAGCAGCAAAGGCAACACTTCTGTTTTACTCCACATCATCTTTGCCTGAGAGGAAGATAAAAAACACTGGCAAAGTTTGATAAGAAAAGAAATTTTTTTCTCCTAAGTTCTCCTCTGTGTTGAAAAGAAAGTGCAATGGATCAAGGCAAAGGCATGTTTCAGTACTTCATTATCCTCACAACTGTGTGACATTGCTGTAAGCACCCTCAGAGCAAAGCTGTGTCAAAGTGAGCTGCAGATCAGCGGTGCAGGGCTGCTCCTTCATCCCATTCTCTGCTCCTCAGCTGGCTTTAGGGCACACTCTCCGAGGAGTGACCTCTTGGCTCTGTACTGCATCCTCCTGCTATTCTTGTAGCAGGGAGTATGGATTTGAAAGCAATGCTGGTTATTAAAGCAGCAGTTATGCTTCCCACTTTGGACCTTAGACCCTAGAAATTAGTTCAGACTAATTCTCAAGTTCTTGCAGTCAGAGAATTGGGAGCCAATTTCTTTTTTAAAAGTCACTCTCTTCCCTAAGTGTTTATCAACCCATCAAAACTCTCTGTCCATGATTTGTTGATTTCAAAAGCCTAAACAGTTTCAATTCAGAGTTATGTAACCCAAAAGCACATGTATTTTCCTGCCCAATAAAGTTTGTTTGAAGAGATTAAAAATAATTATGAAATAACTGTCCAAGAGACAAAGAGTGTTTAGGGCATGCCACTGAGTTGAATCTAATTCAAGTCAACAATTGCCAGAAGCCAGAAGTGTCTGAGTTCCCTTTGACTGTTAGGACAAGCTTGTTGCTGGCTTATCCTCGACAAAAATACAGACACATCACATAATCCTTCAGCTTTTTGGCATCCTCAGGAAAGAGGATGGGAACTGAATAGTCTGGAGCCAGTTTCCCACACATTGTTAAACTCATCTCTTCAGACAAAAAGAGCAGTGCATAACAAACACAGGTGTATCAATAAGTACTGACTTCAACAGCAAACAAACCCAGGGCAACCTTCTCCAGAAGTGTAAGGGTATCATCCTAAAACATGATATCCTTTAGCTGCAGAGGAAGCTTTTTACAGAAAGGTAAGTAAACAAAGAAAATCTTAATTTATATCTTATTTCGTTGGAGTTGGCCTTGCTTCTAGTTGTGTCTTACCTGCCCAGCAGGAGGAGTTCTGAATTAATCAATTAATCAATGCAGCCCTACTTCACTTTGAGCAACTTCAATTTAAATTAGAGTTTTGTATGTCCATAATTTGTAAT